>NC_137918.1:14151083-14296083 GCF_963457725.1 Sprattus sprattus | reverse complement strand
GGCCAGGGATCAAAATAAACACTGAATCGAGTACCACATTTCCAATGAAGCATTAAAAGAGTGGGAATTGTGAAAAGTGATGTAATGCTGCAATCCTGTAAACTGTAAAAGAGACAGTAAAAATGGCCCCGCATGTTGTGACTTGCGAGAATAAACGTGTTTGAAGTGAAGAACCCAAATCAACATCCCAAACAAGCGTGTTTAACTGCGTGTTAAATGAATAGGAGACACAAAACTTTCCTTCAAGATGTTCACAACTTCTAGACTCTTCCTTTGCACCTCCGTCACACACACACACACACACACACACACACACACACACACACACACACACACACACACACACACACACACACACACACACACACACACACACACACACACACACACACACACACACACACACCGTCATTCTCCCACAGGCTAGGCAGCACTCGAGTCCAGTGGAACGGAATCTGGTATTTACTGTACATTTCTTTATACTTTATGTTCAAGATCAGCTGTGTGCTTGTATTATATAAGCCTATCAGTCATAACAAACTCAGCCAAATAAATGTAATAGAATGAAATGCAATACAATACAATGTAATAGAAAGTGAAGGTGAATAGAAGGTATTGCAATCTCTGCTTATACTTTCAGATACAACACAAAATGAGACATGAATCAAACCTAGACACAGAGGAAACATGTGTACGTGTGTGTTTGTGTGTGGGAGACATTGGGAAAGAGAGGCTGTGTGTACTATGAGAGAAAGAGACTGAGACTGAGTGTGTGAGTGTGTGTGTGTGTGTGAGTGTGTGTGATTGTGAGTATTGCAACGTAAAAGTCTGCCGACACACTAGGGTCTCTCACCCCGAGGTCCAGGAGAATGGCGTCACACTTGAGCCGTAGAATGCCCATCAACTTCCTCTCCATGAAGGATGCAGGGCAGCGGGTGGAGCCCAGCGTCAAGCTGTAGCGCAGTGATAGGCCAGCGTAGCTGACAGGAAGGAGAGGCAAAAAAAGACGACTAAGTTGGGTGTTTTTGGAATATTCTAGAATATTGGGCTGAGTCAAATTCAAAATGCCTCTCAAAACGAGAGTCGGGTATTTTTGAGCATCTCAGTTTTTTAACTTGGAAACAGCCTGATCAACTTGACAAACATGCCAAAGTGAAGGAAGTGAGGAGGTGTTTATCTGAATTGTATCCTAAGCATGTGCCCATGTGATTTATTATGAATACCAAATAATGGCCGCAATGGAGAGCAGCAAGCTTTAGTATTGTCATCATCATATGTGTTTTTTCAATTCAATTCAATTCAATTCAATTCAATTCAATTCAATTCAATTCAATTCAATTCAATTCAATTCAATTCAATGTATTTCGCCATGTACACAGGTACTAGGAATTTGGATTGGTTTTCTCCATGCAGGCTGGAGCCTCACAAATAGAACAGAACAACAATAAAAGAAAGTACCAGTATGATCATAAATAGGAATGGAGGAAGTGCAACAATAGAAATGTTAAATAAAGTTAAATAAATAAAGTGCTGTGAAGTGCCATAAAGCTCATGCGTAATAACTGTTTATGAGGGCTATTGCTTGGGCGAAAAAACTGTTGAGGTCCCCATTTGTTGCGTGGTAATAGAGGACACGCACAACATCCTACCATAGCATAACATAAAATAAGATAACATAACATATAAGTACTCTGAACATAAATTACACATATAATAAACATATAATAAATATACAAAATATACAAAATAAATATACAATACAATCTGCTTAACATATAATACACATAAAGTAACCTAAACTAACCTAATATACCTATTCTTACCTAAAGTTAACCTAATGTCGTATGGTAATAGAGGGGATAAAGAAGAGGGGCACCCCAACCTGGAGTAGTCATTGGAGGCATCCAGGGTCTGGGTGTCGAGCAGGAGGCCACACCAGGGGAAGAGGCAGTGCTGGGGGAGCACCCGCACCCCAGGGAAACTCACGCCCTCCTCCAGGGGGAAGTTGACCGCCACCTTCTGGGGGTTCACCACGCAGCCGTACCGGGGTACCCCCGCCGACAGGGTCCTGCACAGAAGGGATAACGGGGAGAGAAGAGGCAGACGAGGCGGACATGATGAGATTATCAACAAACTCCACTACAGTGGTTATAATGGCAAAACAGACTCATTTTAATTGTAAATTTACATTTTACAGCACTTTTCTGTGCTCAAAGTCAAATTTTCAAAAATGTTAATATTACAGTAAAGGAGAATGGATAGAGGGGACAGTTTAAGGAAGAAAACAGCCACCTAGAATGATCAGATTATCAGCAAACTCCACTACAGTTGTTATAATAGCAAAACAGGCTCAATTTAAAACACTTTTCTCCAATGATCCAAGGGAACACTACTGATGATGCGTCCCAAATTACAACCCTAGCTCCCTTGCATCCACCATTCATCACCAAGACGACACTCTTATGTATGTGCGTGCATAAAGGAAATCTACATATTATCGTGTGTTTCATAAACTGTGCTCAAACACAAATTTCCAAAAATGTTAATATAACAGTGAAGGAGAATGGATAGAGGTAAACAGCCACCTAGCAGATTAAACAAAGTGCACCATGTTTTGGGTTGTGTGTTTGAATGTAAAACAGCCATTGGGGGTTTGCAGTATGCCTTTTGTCACAGACTCACTTGAGGAAATACATGGCCTTGTTGAGTTTAGGCGTGATGAGGAGGAAGTCATCCACCAGTCTCATCAGACACCTTATGAAGGGAGGAAAACACAGCAACCCACAGCGGTTAAAGGTACAGTCCTCGATACTGGCAAACGGTTGATTTTTGTATTGTGATTGTTTTGATTTGTACTGTGTTTGTTTTGTTTTTTTATTGTGTTTGTTTTGATTTTGTACTGGGTTTGTTTTGTTTTTGTATTGTGTTTGTTTTGTTTTTGTATTGTGTTTGTTTTGGTATTGTGTTTGTTTTGTATTGTGTTGTAATGTATATTTTGTGTAAGCACATTGAGAGTCAGTTTACCAAGTCAAATTCCTTGTTTGTGCAAACTTACTTGGCCAATAAAATCTGATTCTGATTCTGATTTCCAAGCTCAACAGCCAATCAAATACAACCCTCAATTCCATACTCCTGAAAACAACATTGCTGATTGGCTAGGATAGTGTATGGTGTGGTCAGAGCCACTCTGTCTGTTTCCCATTAGTGGAGCCAGGATTAAAGTTAAAGTAATTAAAGTTTAATGGACTATAATCAATGAACCTTTCAAGCTCCTTTGATACAGTTATTACAAGGATGACACCTAGTGGACCGATAAGATTCTGCAGTGCAATTTTTCACCTGCGGGTTAAAAGCTGGCAGAGATGACAGTCGAATGACAGCCACCAAGAGTTATGGCATTAATTTTACCATTAGCAAGAAATCATGAACGTCTGAGGGCAGCGAAGCAGTAAATCTCTGCTTATACTTTCAGATACAACACAAAATGAGACATGAATCAAAGCCAGACACAGAGGAAACGTGTTTATGTGTGTGTGTGTGTGTGTGGGAGACATTCGGAAAGAGAGGCTGTGTGTACTATGAGAGAAAGAGACTGAGACTGTGTGTGTGTGTGTGTGTGTGTGTGTGTGTGTGTGTGTGTGTGGGAGACACGAAAGAGAGGCTGTGTGTATTGGTATGAGATAAAAAAACTGAGACTGAGTGTGTGTGTGTGAGAGTGTATGTGTGTGTGTGTGTGTGTGTGTGTGTGTGTGTGTGTGTGTGTGGGTGTGGGTGTGTATACGTGTGTGTGTGTGTGTGTTGAGTGAGTAAAAAGAGCTTGAGAAGAGGGGTGAAATAAGTTGATACACTGTGTACCCTCCTTTCTCTGTGACGTGGCTGAGCAGGGAGTTCTCCATGTGAGCATAGCACAGATTACACAGCAGACTGGACACCACCGACCCCTGAGGGATGCCACAAACCTGCCGGTACATTCTAGAACACAACAAATAAAACATGACAAACCTGCCGGTACATTCTAGAACACAACAAAAAAAACATGACAAACCTACCGGTACATTCTAGAACACAACAAATAAAACATGACAAACCTACCGGTACATTCTAGAACCCCATAAATAAAACATGACAACCCGTAACATGTGAGAGCAGCACACAGCCTTTCAGATCAACTCTGGAAAGCAACTGATGGATACTCACCGCTTCCCAAAGCGAACCACACAAGTCGTGAGCATCTGTTTGAAGAACTCAAGCACGTCTCTGCCTTTCACATCAGGTGAGTTGTACTACAGGGAGCGGTTACATGCTTTTAGGATGAGTATGGTATTTTTTTCAAACTTGACTCAAACCAACTAAAGGAAAATACCATGTGGTCTGACTCATCTTACTCACATTCTCCACCAGAATAGCATTGTGGAGTGCCCCACGCTCCTGCTCCTCCATCACAAACCCTTTCATGTTTATGCACACCTGGGCCCCAGCCTGGTCCCAACACACACACACACACACACACACACACACACACACACACACACACACACACACACACACACACACACACACACACACACACACACAGTCACATCTAACACTGTGCATAGAATACAATCATTACTAATTCTTGAATTGTGTATAGTGTGTTTCTGTGTGTGTGTGTGTGTGTGTGTGTATGTGTGTGTGTGTGTATGTGTGTGTGTGTGTGTGTGTGTGTGTGTGTGTGTTAGGGGGAATGGGGGTGGGCATTCACCCTTGTGCAGAACTGCTTCCTCAGGCCCTGCAGGGATTCCCTCCACACTTTTGCGTAGTGACGGATAGAGAAGCCCACGTCCTGCTCAGGCAACAGCACCTCGCTGACCACCCGCACAAGCATGTCATGAGGCAAGCTGTCATAGGCTCCACTAACATCCACCTACCGTCCAGAACACACACACACACACACACACACACACACACACACACACGCGCGCACACACGCGCACACACGCGCACACGCACACACATTATGCAGACCAAATGTAAAATGAGATGACATTACTCATACTATTTTTTCCTTCATTTTCTCATCTCATAACTAATTTCTCAAACATCTTAAGATACTATGCAGACATTCACAAGAACAGAAATAAACAAACACACACACACACACACACACACACACACACACACACACACACACCACTGACGTCCACCTACTGTCTAGAACAGAGGACATGTAAAATGAGATGACATTACTCATACTATTTTGTCCTTCATTTTATCATCTCTCATTTCTCATTACTCAAACATCTTTAGAAAAGAGTTTAACAATCACACACACACACACACACACACACACACACACACAGACACACAGATACAGACACACAGACACACAGACACACAGACACACACAGACACACACACACACACACACACCACACACAAACACACACACACCTTGACAAAGTAGAGTGGTGTGGGTTTGGTCTTCTGCTGGAGAGCAGTGGTCTTTAGGACCCTGTGGATGTCCTGCCGTCCCCACACAGTTGAGCCCAGCAGGGCTGGCGAGGTCTTCACACACACGCCCAACACATCACGCAGGTTCTTCACACTCCGCTGGAAGCGCTGGGTCAAAATACACAAAACACACCCTGACGATATGAAAACAGGCTAGACACAGACACCTCGTGATAGAAGGGACACAGTCAATTGCCAAATGTGTCAACATTTAGAGGGTGGGTAGGCAACGCTTTGCACAAAAAGGTAACACAAAATGTGTGCTCCTTTTGGGCACCAAATGACCCTGGACTACAACTGAACATACTTATACATTACCAGTCAAAAGTTTGGACACACCTTCTCATTTTTGGAGAAGTTTTTTCTTTACTTTTATTATTTTCTACATGGTAGTAGATAACACTTTTTTTGTTAAGTACATCATTCCATATGTGTTCTTCCGTAGTTTAAATGTCTTCAGTATAAATCTACAATGTAGAAAATAATAAAAGTAAAGAAAACACTTCAAAAAAATTAAAGGTGTGCCCAAACTTTTGACTGGTACTGTATATAGAGTATATGGAGAGAGCCATCCTCTGTATGCTGCTCTAGAACCTTAGCACAAACACATATGTAAGGGATATTGTATAGAACGCAGGTCATTGTCGGGAAAATAAGCCCCGACAGGGCGAACAGCACCCCGACGCGAAGCGGAGGGGTGTTGCTTCACCCCGAACCGACCTGAACCGACCTGAACTTCCGGTTAATAACTGACCTCAGACGTTGGGAAGCCCCATTCAAGTGAATGGAGCATTCTCCATCATTAAGAAGAGCCGTGTAATAATTAGCTTAATTTCATAAAGCTATCTTGATCACACACTGTGTATTCATGTATATTAAATGATGTTGTCTTTTCAAACCTTGGTTACAGGATCCGCTCCCACGAGTCGTGTGATTGGACGCATGCCGTGGGCTTTAGGGATGAAGCGAAGGCGAGCGGTCACTGTGGTTTTGGGAAGGGACGCCACCTCCTGTGATGTCAGGGTTTCCCACTGGCCCTTCGACAGGTGCTCCCTAGGGAAGAGCACCACAAATAAATCAAAATTAGTGTTATAGTGTTACATGTTATTTTTGGTATATGTTACTCTGCTATATGTAGGCTGTCCACTGCGTAGATGTTGGCTGCCAAGTCTTAAGAATTTCGCTGCACTGAAGCAATTTGGTGTATGCGACAATAAACACTTTGAGTTTGACTTTTGACTTGAATCAAAACCGCTTTTCTCTGAAATCTGATATCATGGAAGATCAATAACAGATGCCATGGCGTGGAGTGGCTATGCCTTGACACTTGCTAATCATAATGATATCCTTACACGCTGTCTGTGTTTAAAATTAAGAGGAAGGTTGGACTCAGTTTTGAAGCATGTAAAATTATTAATGGAAAGCAAACCCAAACCATTATTGTGCAAGTTGCAGAGTATACATGCAGGACTGATTATGGCTTATTCGTTGTGGACATCGAATTTGATAATAATATGGAGGACAGTGACCTGGGTGCACATGGGTTCGGTCGTGTTATCGCTTGCCTTTAGTTTATGATAGACCTACAGATTTTCCCAGCTATGGGTAACAGCATAACAGCGGGTATTGGGTCAAGTAATTGTATTTGAGTAACAGCTTAATAACACTCCTGAACACAACACTCTGCACCTGAATGCCAGGGTCTGTAGCTTGTTCCAGACTTCCCGTCGGTAGAACCGCAGGGCGTGCTTCTGGCCCATGCTCTCGGTGACGTAGAACATGGCTTTGACCAGACCGAGCACGTAGCTCTCCAGCAGCCAGGCCAGGAACTGGCCCAGGAGACGCTCACGGTAGCGATGCTCACTGGGGCAGTGGGCTGAACAAGGGAGGAGAGGAGAAGAAAAAAAAAAGGGAGAAAGATAAACCAGAGAGAAACAGAGAGAGACAGGAAATGAGAGAGAGAGACATGAATGGAGAGATAAAACACTGGTGAGAGGAAAGGGTGAAAGGATTGTTGATAAACAAACATATAGTACTAGATTACTATACATCATATACTAGCTTACTGTATAATATATACTAAATAACTGTGCATCATATACTAGATTACCGTTCACGGTAGCGGTGCTCACTGGGGCAGTGGGCTGAACAAGGGAGGTGAGGGGGAGGAGAAGACAAAGGAGGGAGAAAGATAGACAGAGAGAGAAACAGAGAGAGGCATGAATGGAGATATAGAATACCGGTGAGAGGAAAAGATTAAAGGATTGTTGATACTAGATAACAAAACTATATATACTAAATAGCTGTACATCATACACTAGATTACTGTATATCATTACCTCTGAAATGTGTTGGTATACAAATTCATCACAGAGCAGCAGAACAGAACGTTAACATAACAGAGCACAACCAAGGTCATTGGTACACTACACCACAAGGCAGCAACACTAAATATAACACAGATAAGACAAACAGAACCTAGACTTCAACACACCACATTACAAGCTGCTAAAGAAATTTGACCAATTTGGTACAGTGGTTAGCAGTTGACCTGGGATCGATTTCTGGTCAATGCAGATGTCAGTGTTAGTGGTTTTGGACAAAAACATCTGCTAAAAACTCATCTTTCAGTTTACCTTTAAAAGAAATTTGAGCTATTTGGTACAGTGGTTAGTATTGCTGCCTTCCAAGCAGTTGACCCGGGACCGAAACTGGTTAATGCAGGATGTCAGTCAGTGTGGACACATGCGTCCAATTTCCGATTTCAGTCCGATTTAAATTGGATATTGGACACATGTGACTCCCCAGAACTAGATTCATTGTGTCCAACTTGAGTCCGACTGGACTCCGATGTAAACCCCCAGACACACGATTCGATTCCGCTGGTAATTGGACTGGGCGCGCATGTGTCTCTCGTATCTGATTCAAATTGGACAACAACAACTTTTGCACGTGTTTGAGATCGTGCCCACAGACATATACATGCATCATATATAATGTATATGATATGATAAACGCTGCTAGACGCTCAGTTCTTGTGCTCCCTCTCATTCACGTTGAAATACTGAAAGCGAAAGTGAAACTTAGAAACTGGAACGCAACTGTTTGGGACAGAACGCGCTAATTCAGTGAACAAATATTTTCTTATTACTTTTCCACCCTTTGTTAGTCATGTAATCCATTCATATCGATGTGAATCAATCAATACTAATACAACTTTAACTGTGGTGTGTTTTTGTTTCATTTCACAACGTATTTACTGTATAATCAACGGTTTTGTTTCATTTCACAACGTATTTACTGTATAATCAACGGTAGCAGATGTAAACATTCCGCATTTGATTTTAACTGATCTAGTTTTGTCACTTCCATGTGCTTTGAGATAGAGCAGTTAACCCCCCACGGAGACCCCATGGAGAGAATTGGATAGGATCGGAGTGCTGCCATCATGTGCCCGCACTGAGTGTAAGTGGTTCTGGACTAAAGCATCTGCTAAAAACTCACCTTTCAGTTCACCTTTTAATGAAAAGTACAGCACACACAAAATACAAGAAAGCACACCAAAGACCCAACACACGCCACATATACACACCTCCAGCCTTGAGACCCAACACACGCCACATATACACACCTCCAGCCTTGAGACCCAACACACGCCACATATACACACCTCCAGCCTTGAGACCCAACACACACCACATATACACACCTCCAGCCTTGAGACCCAACACACGCCACATATACACACCTCCAGCCTTGAGACCCAACACACGCCACATATACACACCTCCAGCCTTGAGACCCAACACACGCCACATATACACACCTCCAGCCTTGAGACCCAACACACGCCACATATACACACCTCCAGCCTTGAGACCCAACACACGCCACATATACACACCTCCAGCCTTGAGACCCAACACACGCCACATATACACACCTCCAGCCTTGAGACCCAACACACGCCACATATACACACCTCCAGCCTTGAGACCCAACACACGCCACATATACACACCTCCAGCCTTGAGACCCAACACACGCCACATATACACACCTCCAGCCTTGAGACCCAACACACGCCACATATACACACCTCCAGCCTTGAGACCCAACACACCCCACATATACACACCTCCAGCCTTGAGACCCAACACACGCCACATATACACACCTCCAGCCTTGAGACCCAACACACGCCACATATACACACCTCCAGCCTTGAGACCCAACACACGCCACATATACACACCTCCAGCCTTGAGACCCAACACACGCCACATATACACACCTCCAGCCTTGAGACCCAACACACGCCACATATACACACCTCCAGCCTTGAGACCCAACACACGCCACATATACACACCTCCAGCCTTGAGACCCAACACACGCCACATATACACACCTCCAGCCTTGAGACCCAACACACGCCACATATACACACCTCCAGCCTTGAGACCCAACACACGCCACATATACACACCTCCAGCCTTGAGACCCAACACACGCCACATATACACACCTCCAGCCTTGAGACCCAACACACGCCACATATACACACCTCCAGCCTTGAGACCCAACACACCCCACATATACACACCTCCAGCCTTGAGACCCAACACACGCCACATATACACACCTCCAGCCTTGAGACCCAACACACGCCACATATACACACCTCCAGCCTTGAGACCCAACACACGCCACATATACACACCTCCAGCCTTGAGACCCAACACACGCCACATATACACACCTCCAGCCTTGAGACCCAACACACGCCACATATACACACCTCCAGCCTTGAGACCCAACACACGCCACATATACACACCTCCAGCCTTGAGACCGAGCCAGCGGCAGTCACGGACCTTTATGCTCCACATGACCTGAGCCAAGGAGAGGCTCTCAAACTTCCCCAGCCCCAACAGCTGCTTGACCCGAGCTAGGAACAGCGTCCGGTTCTGATCCGATCCCCACAGCTCCTCTGGCACCACGTACAGCAGGCACTCCCGCACAAACAGGTACACCCGGTATGGCCGGCAATGGGCCGCCAAGAGAGACACCATGTCACTCGGCCGCTTGGCCAGGGAGCACTTCTTGCGCAGGAAGTGGGCGTAGGGGCACTTCCTGTGGTTGCGTAGCAGGCGGCTGAAGAGTGGCGCCATGTTGAAGAAGCGGCGGGGGAGCCTGTTGGGCTTGGGCTCCTCCCCCCTCAGGTAGGCCTCGCCCTGCAGGAACACCAGCCGCACCACATCTGGCCCCTGCAGGCTCCTGGGGCCACCGGCCCCGCAGGTCAACTTCCTGTTGAGCAGGAAGCCCCTGATGCCGGTTCTGCTGTAGAGAACACGGAGCATGCGGATGAAGCACTCCGACGGCCGTGGAAGTGGCTGGTTCGCCGGCTTCCAACTGAAAGAGCCGTGAGACGTGGAAGAAGCCTGGGCCGTCCCTGTGGCTACTTCGGGTCGCCGGACAATACTGACTGCCTGTGTGGTGTTATTGCTGTGATTGGAGGTCTGTTCACTATCTGTGATATTGGTGTTGTGACTTAGCACTGGAGAGTCACAAGACCTCTCCATTGCCTGGCCACACCTTTGTTTTCTGGGTAACCCTTCATCATCTCCAGCAACCTCCCCTCCATCTTCTCTCTTCCTCTTTCTGGAAACTTCTTGAGAATGTACTTTGTTCCTCCTTGACGGTCTTGCGTGTCTTTTCCTTTGTGGATTGGCTGGGGCAGATTGAGTAGCAGATTTGCAGAGGAGGAACCTGGGTGAGGTATGCATGGAGATCAAGTCATATAGGGGTACTCCACACACCTGGAACAGACAGGTAGGAGGTGCGACCGCAAACACGGCGCAGTTCCGCAGCAGGTGTTGGGTTAGATCCGTGCCTAGTCGCTGGTTAATTTTCTTCCAGAGGTCGCTGCTGTGGATAAACGCTGGACTCTGAGTGATCACTCCATGGAACTTGAAAGGGTCTGCATCTCCGTCTTTGTCACTGAAAAGGTAACCGAACCTCAGAACGTTTCTACTCTTGTTCTTGATCATGTTGTTCAGGACATAAGCGAGCACCTCGGGTAATGTGCTGAGCTTTAAACACACAGAAGAGAAAGTGACATGAGTTTAAGAGCCATATGTCTTTCACTAGAAACTATTCATTGAACATTCAATTCAATTCAATTCAATTTTATTTGTATAGCGCCATAACAATACAATTGCCTCTAGGCGCTTAACAGAGCCACTGCTGTGAAGTTAGTTTCAGGTTCCATATTCGACAGATTCGCATATTCGCCAAAACCATGCAGTACCAATTGAGAGGACACCAGGGGCGCTAATGCGCTTAGGGACCGTCATTAAATTACCACTCTACATCCATTTTCATGAAATTACCACTCTGACAGCAGCGCTTCGATGCAAAATGGTTAGAAATACCAAAATATATTTTTTTCTATTAGGATTTTTTTTTTCTATAAGGATTTTTTTCATTATTTTTCTATTATTTTTTTTTCTATCACTTTTTTTTTTTTTTTTAAAGCTTTCATGCTTTGGCTGCATTTGACACACCACAAACCAAAATGGTTAGAAAAACCAAAATGCATCCGTTTTTCATTAAATTACCAATCTAACAGCAGTGCTTCGATGAAAAATTGTTAGAAATACCAAAATACATTTTTTTTCTATAAGGATTTTTTTGACCTTTTGGGCCCAAACTTTGTATAAGGCTTTGGTTACATGGTAGGAACAAGATACGGCACCACTTGTTTGGATCTTTAGCCCTCTTCAATGTCTATCCACATTGACTATAAATACCATTGTTTCCTATGAGGAAAATTATTTTTTTCAATAGCTTTCATGTTAACTGACTTTTGGGGCCCAAACTTTGTATAAGGCTTTGGTTACCTGGGAGGAACAAGATACGGCACCATTTATTCAGATCTTTAGCCCTTTTCAATGTATATCCACATTGACTATAAATACCATTGTTTCCTATGAGGAAAATGATTTTTGAAGAGTTGTGCAAAGGAGTTTCATACAGGTGATTCAGACTTATGCAAGGAACCTATACGACCTGTGAAAAGACGTTTTCCTTTTGTTTAGCACGGGAAAACCAATAGAGTTTGGGGTTTTTGAATGACATCTATGTTAACTGTTTTGCAAAAGGGTGTGAGAAATGTGTGAACCCAATGAAAATGTATGAACACATTTGCAAGAGATGACTTCTGCTGTGCAAAGAAAGTAGTCATGAAGACCAAGTGGGTTCTAGTTTACCTAAGCAGGTAAAAGCAATCAAGAAAAACTGTATGTGTCACGTGGACCCCAAACTTTGTATAAGGCATAGTTTACATGGGGGTAACAAGATACGGAACAATTCATTTTGATCTTTAGCCCACTTCAATGTATCCACATTCACCAAAATACCTATTGTATCCTATGAGGAAAATGATTTTTTTCAATACCTTTCAAATTAAGTGACCTTTTGGGCCCAAACTATGTACAAGGATTTGGTTACATAGGACGACCAAGATACGGCACCATTTATTCGGAACCTTACCCCTTTTCAGTGTATATCCACATTCACTAAGAATACCATTGTTTCATATGTGGAAAATTATTTTTTTCAATAGCTTTCACATTAAGTGACCTTTTGGGCCCAAACTATGTACAAGGCTTTGGTTACATAGGAGGACCAAGATACGGCACCATTTATTCAGAACCTTAGCCCTTTTCAGTGTATATCCACTTTCACTAAGAATACCATTGTTTCCTATGTGGAAAATGGCTTTTTTCAATAGCTTTCACATTTAGTGACCTTTTGGGCCCAAACTATTTATAAGGCTTTGGTTACATGGGAGGAACAAGATACGGCACCATTTATTTGGATCTTTAGCCCATTTCAATGTATATCCACATTGATTATAAATACCATTGTTTCCTATGAGGAAAATATTTTTTTTCAATAGGTTTCATGTTAACTGACTGTTGGGGCCCAAACTTTGTATAAGGCTTTGGTTACATGGGAGGAACAAGATATGGCACCATTTATTCGGATCTGTAGCCCTTTTCAATGCATATCCACATTGATTATAAATACCATTGTTTCCTATGAGGAAAATTATTTTTTTCAATAGCTTTCATGTTAACTGACTGTTGGGGCCCAAACTTTGTATAAGGCTTTGGTTACATGCGAGGAACAAGATACGGCACCATTTATTCGGATCTTTAGCCCATTTCAATGTATATCCACATTGATTATAAATACCATTGTTTCCTATGAGGAAAATTATTTTTTTCAATAGCTTTCATGTTAACTGACTTTTTGGGCCCAAACTTTGTATAAGGCTTTGATTACATGGGAGGAACAAGATACGGCACCAAATATTCAGATCTTTAGCCCATTTCAATGTATATCCACATTGATTATAAATACCATTGTTTCCTATGAGGAAAATTATTTTTTTCAATAGCTTTCATGTTAACTGACTTTTTGGGCCCAAACTTTGTATAAGGCTTTGATTACATAGGAGGAACAAGATACGGCACCAAATATTCAGATCTTTAGCCCATTTCAATGTATATCCACATTGATTATAAATACCATTGTTTCCTATGAGGAAAATTATTTTTTTCAATAGCTTTCATGTTAACTGACTTTTGGGGCCCAAACTTTGTATAAGGCTTTGGTTACATGGGAGGAACAAGATACGGCACCATTTATTCGGATCTGTAGCCCTTTTCAATGCATATCCACATTGATTATAAATACCATTGTTTCCTATGAGGAAAATTATTTTTTTCAATAGGTTTCATGTTAACTGACTGTTGGGGCCCAAACTTTGTATAAGGCTTTGGTTACATGGGAGGAACAAGATACGGCACCATTTATTCGGATCTTTAGCCCATTTAAATGTATATCCACATTGATTATAAATACCATTGTTTCCTATGAGGAAAATTATTTTTTTCAATAGATTTCATGTTAATTGACTTTTTGGGCCCAAACTTTGTATAAGGCTTTGATTACATGGGAGGAACAAGATACGGCACCAAATATTCGGATCTTTAGCCCATTTCAATGTATATCCACATTGATTATAAATACCATTTTTTCCTATGAGGAAAATTATTTTTTTCAATAGCTTTCATGTGAACTGACTTTTGGGGCCCAAACTTTGTATAAGGATTTGGTTACAAGGGAGGAACAAGATACGGCACCATTTATTCGGATCTGTAGCCCTTTTCAATGCATATCCACATTGATTATAAATACCATTGTTTCCTATAAGGAAATTTTTTTTTTTCAATAGCTTTCATGTTAACTGACTTTTGGGGCCCAAACTTTGTATAAGGCTTTGGTTACATGGGAGGAACAAGATACGGCACCATTTATTCGGATCTTTAGCCCATTTCAATGTATATCCACATTGATTATAAATACCATTGTTTCCTATGAGGAAAATTATTTTTTTCAATAGGTTTCATGTTAACTGACTGTTGGGGCCCAAACTTTGTATAAGGCTTTGGTTACATGGGAGGAACAAGATACGGCACCATTTATTCGGATCTTTAGCCCATTTCAATGTATATCCACATTGATTATAAATACCATTGTTTCCTATGAGGAAAATTATTTTTTTCAATAGATTTCATGTTAAGGCGAGACATGGCAGGTGAATAGGGTAAAAAATGTAAATACAAGGGATCACCATGAAACTTTACCAGTTGACTACATACATCATTACAAGAAAAAAATGTATTACAAGTTTTTGAATTTTGCATATTTAATTATGCTAATTAGGCGGGATCTCATTAAATATGCACGTTTTTGCATATATTTCAGGTACATGAATCTTAAACTGTGATAAAGCCAGGACCAAAATTCTTTATTCATTTTGTTTATATATCAAATGACAAAAAATACTCAGATGGATTTTAGGATATCTGCTTTTATGACCTGGGAAATCAAAATATACTATCCGTGGCCTTAAAAACCCTATTTTCGCCATGATTTCCAGGTAAAATGACCCATAAATCTGGCCAGGAACAATTTATAAATAAATCCATCTGTAGATGTCTTCATAACAATGCTATGTGTGAAACTGGGAAGTGTGGTGTACCTAGGTTCTACATAGGCTGAGAAATGTGTACCTAAAAATGAAAAAACACTCATTTTGAGAAAACCGCATTTAAAGACAACACGTGGGGCACTGAGCGAATCACGTTAGCAGAAAAGCGCCGTCAGCCAATGAATCCCTTCAGAAAGTCAGGATTGGTTGCTGAAAAGAAAGGAAATGCCCATATTTGGATTACACAGCCTTCTGATCGAGGCTCATAGCGTTAAAGTCATTCCAGACATGACAGATGTCGTGTAAAAAGACGAAACGCTGAACGTGGTTCAAGGGAGAATTCTTGGTAAAGTTAGGAGAAAATGGATGCCGCGGCTGAACTAAATGCAGTGAAACAGACACTTAAATGTGTAATTTTGACGTTTTCTTTATGGTAGTATGAAAGATAACAAGTTAAAGAGGCAAACTTGCCCAAAATCTCAAATTTGACCAGGGCATGAAAAAATCGATATTTCACCTGCCGTGTCTCGCCTTAATTGACTTTTTGGGCCCAAACTTTGTATAAGGCTTTGATTACATGGGAGGAACAAGATACGGCACCAAATATTCGGATCTTTAGCCCATTTCAATGTATATCCACATTGATTATAAATACCATTGTTTCCTATGAGGAAAATTATTTTTTTCAATAGCTTTCATGTTAACTGACTTTTTGGGCCCAAACTTTGTATAAGGCTTTGATTACATGGGAGGAACAAGATACGGCACCAAATATTCAGATCTTTAGCCCATTTCAATGTATATCCACATTGATTATAAATACCATTGTTTCCTATGTGGAAAATTATTTTTTTCAATAGCTTTCATGTTAAGTGACTTTTGGTGCCCAAAGTATGTATTAGGCTTCGTGTTTAAGGCTTTGGTTACATGTGTGTGTGTGTGTGTGTGTGTGTGTGTGTGTGAGAGAGAGAGAGACATACAGTATATTCACAGAGCCTGTGCGTGTGTGTGTGTGTGTGTGTCTGTGAGAGAGACATACATCCAGCCTCCAACCTCTGCCTGCCACCTGCCCTGCCTTCAGCTACCTGCTTGCGCCCGGCGGTCATCCACAAAGTCTACTACTACATCTGTCCTGCCTGTGTTTTGTTTGCACCATCCTGTTTGTTTCAGTTTATTGTGTTTTTATTGTGTTCAGAAAACAAAGTGATTAAAGCCTTCTTTGTGTTTTTTTTTTTTTATCTCAGAGTGCCTCTGCTCTTTCATTATTATTACTATAGTACTATATGGTGCAAACAAATTTGTAGAACAAGACATTAGGGTTGTGCAACCACATCTAATCTTAACCTAATATTTACCTGGCACATTTTAATCTACCACAGCTAATCACACTGCTGCTTGAAATTCATGCATAAATTAACATTGACTGTTTTGTATGAAAATGGTAATAACATAACTTAATCCAAACAATGGTGCCATTAGCGCTGCTCCATTAGCTGTGGTTGCACCCTCTTGATGGTAGTAGTACCACCTGACTGCTATTAGAAATGTCAGTAGCGCATAGTCCAAGGTGTCACATGAACAATAAGAGAATCATTGGTGGATACACACACACACATACAATATATATACAAATACTTTTAGTGCTCTTGAAATCACTTAGCATATTGCTTATACAAAGTTTGGGCCCAAAAAGTCAATTAACATGAAATCTATTGAAAAAAATAATTTTCCTCATAGGAAACAATGGTATTTATAATCAATGTGGATATACATTGAAATGGGCTAAAGATCCGAATAAATGGTGCCGTATCTTGTTCCTCCCATGTAACCAAAGCCTTATACAAAGTTTGGGCCCCAAAAGTCAGTTAACATGAAAGCTATTGAAAAAAATGATTTTCCTCATAGGAAACAATGGTATTTATAATCAATGTGGATATACATTGAAATGGGCTGAAGATCCGAATAAATGGTGCCGTATCTTGTTCCTCCCATGTAATCAAAGCCTTATACAAAGTTTGGGCCCAAAAAGTCAGTTAACATGAAAGCTATTGAAAAAAATAATTTTCCTCATAGGAAACAATGGTATTTATAATCAATGTGGATATACATTGAAATGGGCTAAAGATCCGAATAAATGGTGCCGTATCTTGTTCCTCCCATGTAACCAAAGCCTTATACAAAGTTTGGGCCCCAAAAGTCAGTTCACATGAAAGCTATTGAAAAAAATAATTTTCCTCATAGGAAACAATGGTATTTATAATCAATGTGGATATACATTGAAATGGGCTAAAGATCCGAATAAATGGTGCCGTATCTTTTTCCTCCCATGTAACCAAAGCCTTATACAAAGTTTGGGCCCCAAAAGTCAGTTAACATGAAAGCTATTGAAAAAAATAATTTCCCTCATAGGAAACAATGGTATTTATAGTCAATATAGATATACATGGAAAAGGGCTAAAGATCCCAAAAAATGGTGCCGTATCTTGTTCCTCCCATGTAACCAAAGCCTTATACAGAGTTTGGGCCCCAAAAGTCAGTTAACATGAAAGCTATTGAAAAAAATAATTTTCCTCATAGGAAACAATGGTATTTATAATCAATGTGGGAATACATTGAAAAGGGCTAAAGATCCGAATAAATGGTGCCGTATCTTGTTCCTCCCATGTAACCAAAGCCTTATACAAAGTTTGGGCCCCAAAAGTCAGTTAACATGAAAGCTATTGAAAAAAATTATTTCCCTCATAGGAAACAATGGTATTTATAGTCAATATAGATATACATGGAAAAGGGCTAAAGATCCCAAAAAATGGTGCCGTATCTTGTTCCTCCCATGTAACCAAAGCCTTATACAGAGTTTGGGCCCCAAAAGTCAGTTAACATGAAAGCTATTGAAAAAAATCATTTTCCTCATAGGAAACAATGGTATTTATAATCAATGTGGGTATATATTGAAAAGGGCTAAAGATCCGAATAAATGGTGCCGTATCTTGTTCCTCCCATGTAACCAAAGCCTTATACAAAGTTTGGGCCCCAAAAGTCAGTTAACATGAAAGCTATTGAAAAAAAAAAAATGTCCTCATAGGAAACAATGGTATTTATAATCAATGTGGATATACATTGAAAAGGGCTACAGATCCGAATAAATGGTGCCGTATCTTGTTCCTCCCATGTAACCAAAGCCTTATAAATAGTTTGGGCCCAAAAGGTCACTTAATGTGAAAGCTAATGAAAAAAGCCATTTTCCACATAGGAAACAATGGTATTCTTAGTGAATGTGGATATACACTGAAAAGGGCTAAGGTTCCGAATAAATGGTGCCGTATCTTGGTCCTCCTATGTAACCAAAGCCTTGTACATAGTTTGGACCCAAAAGGTCACTTAATGTGAAAGCCATTGAAAAATGTCATTTTCCACATAGGAAACAATGGTATTCTTAGTGAATGTGGAAATATATTGAAGAGGGCTAAAGATCCGAATAATTGGTGCCGTATCTTGTTCCTCCCATGTAACCAAAGCCTTATACATAGTTTGGGCCCAAAAGGTCACTTAATTTGAAAGTTATTGAAAAAAGTCATTTTCCACATAGGAAACAATGGTATTCTTAGTGAATGTGGAAATATAGTGAAGAGGGCTGAAGATCCGAATAATTGGTGCCGTATCTTGTTCCTCCCATGTAACCAAAACCTTATACATAGTTTGGGCCCAAAAGGTCACTTAATTTGAAAGGTATTGAAAAAAGTCATTTTCCACATAGGAAACAATGGTATTCTTAGTGAATGTGGATATACACTGAAAAGGGCTAAGGTTCCGAATAAATGGTGCCGTATCTTGGTCCTCCTATGTAACCAAAGCCTTGTACATAGTTTGGGCCCAAAAGGTCACTTAATTTGAAAGGTATTGAAAAAAATCATTTTCCTCATAGGATACAATAGGTATTTTGGTGAATGTGGATACATTGAAGTGGGCTAAAGATCAAAATGAATTGTTCCGTATCTTGTTACCCCCATGTAAACTATGCCTTATACAAAGTTTGGGGTCCACGTGACACATACAGTTTTTCTCGATTGCTTTTACCTGCTTAGGTAAACTAGAACCCATTTGGTCTTCATGACTACTTTCTTTGCACAACAGAAGTCATCTCTTGCAAATGTGTTCATACATTTTCATTGGGTTCACAGATTTCTCACACCCTTTTGCAAAACAGTTAACATAGATGTCATTCAAAAACCCCAAACTCTATTGGTTTTCCCGTGCTAAACAAAAGGAAAACATCTTTTCACAGGTCGTATAGATTCCTTGCATAAGTCTGAATCACCTGTATGAAACTCCTTTGCACAACTCTTCAATGAGCAATCAGTCCCTCTCCACCTATATAGGTGCCACGTCTCTTTGCAAGCATGGATCAGAGAACCTGTCTTCAGAGAACCATGGCTCTTTTGTCGTAAACGAATAGACAATTACTAATTTGAACACAGTTGTTACTGTATATTCCCATATTTTTCATATTTTTTTATTTCAGTTTTCAGCTAAAGTTTTGAGAATAATGGCATGGAATTGTTTCTGATTTTGAGTATTTCTGTGTAAAGAATAACTATGTAAAGCAAGGAAATGCCACTGGCATGTCAACAGGACTGCACTGGTTCATATTGATGGCCATATTTTTTATTTTGTTGTCCAGTGTGAAATGATTGATTAAAGAGTGCTTTTCAATTGGCAACAAGTTGTAGTGTTTGAAGGCAAGATTTGCTTTTGCTGCATGGTTTAAGTGTTTTGAGAGAGTAACAGCCTTTTGCAAATGTGTCATTTTGTCCAGAGTGCTTTTGTTCAGACACACGTGTTAACTGTTTTGAGAACGTGATGTCAGAGTTGACACAGGTAACAAAACGATTGAGTAATGTAATGTGAATAGTAATATTTCCTTTTCCCCATAGGCAACAATAATACTTAAATTTGATGTGGACAAACATTGAAGGGTGCTTAAAATCACAATAATTTCTGTTGTGTCAAATGCAGCCAAAGCATTCCAATGTCACTACATGTGAAAGCTAAAAAAAAAAAAAAAAGAAAATTCCTCATAGAAAAAAAATACAGATGTATTTTGGTAGTAAATCACAATAACAAAAACAATTACAACAAAAACATTTCCTCGTAGAAAAAACGGATGTATTTTGGTAGTTCTAACCATTTGGCATTCTGGTGTGTCAAATGCAGCCAAAGCATGAAAGCAATTCAGCCAAAGCATTCGTGCTGCTGTTGGAGTATGCATTCGCGCTGCTGTTAGAGTGGTAATTTAATGACGGTCCCTAAGCGTGCGAATATGCGAATCTGTCGAATATGGAACCTGAAACTAACTTCACTGCGCCAACAGAGCCCAGAGCCTACAACATAAACAACAACAAAACAGCACACGTGTTACAAAACTATATGAGCAACCTGAGTACCAAGGACTTGGATACATCTGCTCTCCTGTCAGTAACAAAGATTACGGAGTTTCGTGACGAAATGTGAAAAATGTAATGTCTTCACACAATGGAGAAAAATACCTGGTCGCCACTTGGAGCATCCCTCATTTGTTTCTCTACGCACACTATTAGTCCACGGAGTAGCGACTTGAAACGGCTGGTATCAGATTCTTCAACCAAGGCTGCCTTCCTGCCACTGCTAAGAGCGACACCATCTACATAGTCCTCTATCGTCTGGACATTTGGATACAGTGAACGCAGTATGTCGAGGACGCGAGATAAACCTGGATCTGACATTTCTCTTCATTTAAGGCCAGCACAACAGAATTCTCCGTCATAGTAATTGACGGACTATTCATTTTTCGGACTTCCTGTTTTGATCATTCCCGCTGTACTAGGAGAACCAATGAGATTTCAACAGAGACGTGTACCAGTTACCCACGCGACGGAACCCGGCAGTATAGGCAATCTTCAAGAATTTAAGCCATTATTACCATTCTGACGCAGTGAGAAGAGCAGGCATTGTAGAGCATGTTTCCCTATTTGAGTGTCATTCTTATGGTCGTGACACTGACTTAACGCTACTTTTTAAGAATTGCCAAGAGATACAAAAACATTCGTAAATCAGAAGTTATGTTTAATGACTGAATCTTAGACTGCATAAAAGAACAATAAAGTATCTTAGTATCTAACGTACATTCTTAAACTATGCATATCAATAAAGGAAAACAGCTGTCTTGAACCTGTTAAGAATAAATGTCATGAGCAGCACGTACATTATTCAAACATATGGCTACCTATCTTCTAATGTGATAATGGAAGGCCTTTTAATAAACACATTTCATCATCACTTGTTTAACAAGCATACATGTGAAGCCATTTTAACACAAAACCACCAGTCTTAATGTATTTTACCCTTGTTTATTTGCAATTGATAAAAAAGGAAATTCACTAAAAGATATCAGCCGGTCCCTCCTGTCACCAAGTCTTTATATTTGTCCATTAGACGACCAGCATGTCAGCCGGTGGAGGTCTAAGGGGAATCTGGCCCAATGTAAACCTCTTTGCTGCAAACTCCTTCAGCTCGTCCGCAGTCAGTTCACTCTGAGGGGTGAACAGGCTCTCCGCCGATGCGCCGGCACTGGCTACCGCTGCTGCGGCTGCCACAGCTACCCCCGCCCCTCCCGAGGCAAAAAGCCCGGTATTGGTGCGGCCGCTTGGCTGCCCGAAGCCACCGGCCCCTGCAGGGGCTCCGAATCCCCCGCCAAAGCCACCTGTGGAGGACGGAGCAGCGCCGCCGGAGGCAAAGCTGAAGCCAGCCGCCGACCCCCTGAAAGCCGCCGATGTGTCTTTAGTGGAGGCGGCAGCGGCAGGAGCGGCAAAGGAGAAGGCGGAAGCCGAGGGCGCAGCGCCGGGGGCAGCGCCGAAAGATGGCTGGGATTGGGGCTGGGCAGAGCCGAAACCGGTGGGCGCGCCCGACGCAAAACTGAAGGTGGCGCTACTCGGAGCAGGGGCGCCGAAGCCTGTGTGAGGAAAATACACAGGAAAATGTAAATCAGCTTTTACTGGCCAAGTAGGTTTGCACAAACAAGGAATGTGTCTTGGTGCAGTGGCCTTCAGTTACACATATTACACAAAATATACATCACAACACAAAACAATGCAACAGTGCAAAACAATACAACAGTGCAAAACAATACAACAGTCCAATGTACACGTTTATCCCACTATAATCACTTGATACAAAAAGGGACATCTAAAGTGTTGCACTTCCCTACAAGAGGATTCCAGTGTCTTTTGATGTGCTACTGTGGTGGAAGCCAGCAGGTACTGGGCAGTGCAGTGAGTACACTGTGCTTCTCACAGCAAAGGTTATACAATCTGACATATGGAGTATTGCATGTTTCACAGCTGAGAACTCTGTTGTTGCTGTATATGCGGCGATGCACATAAAATACAGCACAGTAACAGACTGTAGAACAGCACCATTTTAAATTGTATTCAGTGAAGTGTGAATGAGTACTACCTCCTGATCCCAATCCTGTGGATGGTGGTGCAGATCCAAATCCAGACGGCGCGGTTGATCCAAACCCAGACGGTGCGGTTGATCCAAACCCAGACGACGCAGCGGACCCAAACCCAGACGGCGCCGTGGACCCAAACCCAGACGACTCTGAGGATCCAAAGCCAATTCCCGACGATGATGCCCCAAAGGAGGACGTTTGCTGTCCAGGGTTATTTAACTCCGCTATCTGTGACAAAAAAAATGAGAAAAAATGTGGTCAGATAAAGATTCAGTTACTCCTATGAAAGAAAGCAAAGAAAGAATCTTATCTAGTATCTAAATGTCCCTCACTTATTTTCAACCCAAAGGCCATTCTTCTCTTTTTTTGCAATATGATGGTCAGCTGCATGTCTTTTGTGTGGCGGACTTAGTTCAGTTTCTCTCATGTAGGTTGTTTAAGTGTTTGGTATCTGTTTAGTATGTGTATTTATGTTTAGTATCTATATTTATTGTTTATTTAGTAGGTCTACTACCCAGTCTCTTCATATGTTTATCTTATGTTCAGTACTTATTGTTAAGTTATGTTATGTTATATCATGTTGGAGTACTTCTATGTTTTTATGTTTATATGTTATGTTATGTTATGTCTTGTGAGGTTATGGTAGTGTGGTGTCCTGTCCTAAGCATTTTAGTGGCCAGTCCAACTCTGTTGTTCTGTGTATCTGACAATAAAAGACTTGACTTGACTTACCAGTGCAGATCGTGTGCTGGCATTCATGACTTTAAGCTCCTGAAGTCGGCTCATCCCCTGGCTAGCCAGCTGCTGCACGGAGTTCCCCTGTAAAACACATGGGCATATAATTATAAATAATTGTATATAATTGTATAATAATATAATTGTCAGACTTCAATCCCTTTGTCAGACTTCAATCGCACGTGAATACATGGAGGCGTCACAGGACACACACGCACACGCAGGCCTGAGGTCATTTGTGTATTTAGCTACTGCATTTATCCCATCCCGGACTGTCCTTCCTCCAGGACTCCCAGGAGCAGTGGGAAGCCTTTAGGCGCCCGGGGACCAGTTGAGGTGAATCGTCTGTCTTGGTCAGGGACCGACAAAGAGTGTTCTGTTGCATTACAGTGCTTTAGGCCACAAGGCCACATACAACAGAGAGACAGAGTGACCTGATTCCCAGAACAACTAAAATGTTCTTCCCACCTTTTTCAGCAAGAAACCCTTCAAGATACTAGAATATTTATAAAGTGAGTAGAAAATGGATACTTCATGATCAAAGCAATTAATTTCAATATTAAAAATGAATGAATGTATCCAATATTGAATAGCTACTTAATTATGACATACTTATCATTCATTATTTTCATTGATGCAATGCTAACGTCAGTGTCTGATGTCTGTCCATCAGTGCCTGGTGAAAACTTACATAGGTCTGGAGGTCTCCTGATGCTCGGCCATTATAATACTCCAGTCTGAGCTCCTCTTGAGATAGTTCCACGAACCCTACAGGTGACCAGTAAACAGGGCGACATGGCAGGGCAATGAAACTGGATTAGCAACCAGGAAATAATAAAAATCCCTAAGTCATAGTAACAGGGGCGCAGAAAAGCACTGGGAACGGTGGGGGACATGTGCCCCCCCAGATTCATAGTGACCCTGATCTGTCCCCTCCACTCTCCCTACGTAAGGCGACAATCATCAGTCAATAACTCTACACAGCTGATTAGGGGATGTTAGCATCCCCCCCAGCTCAAAAATCCCACGAAATAAACAAAATCTCTGACTCTGGTCATAGTGAAACAGTTACGGGTGCTTGCTTCACATGGAGTAATGCAACAAGTATGCCCATTCAGTTTATTGATCTACACACCTGAGATTGAGGCTTTGAGGACAGCGTAACATGAAAACAACCACTGTCCGGAACTTTCCCAGCTCTCCATGTCCTTTTGAATGGTTTCCCTGATACATAGCAAGAGACACATGTTTGCAAAATGTACATAAGAACATACATTTCACATAATCTATTCATGTCATGCAACAATAAACACTTAAGTGGTTTACTTCCTAAAGACTTACAAGTGCTTTTCATTTTCGTCTTTTTGTCCACCCCTGTCGAAGCTGCTTGGAGTATTCAGGGAACCGAATCGGTTTTGTGTAGAGACGCCGAAAGAAGAATCCTTGCCAGTGTCTCTTCCACCAAAAGTGGAGGGTTTCACAAAATCTCCACCGGCTCGCTGCGGGTTCACCCATACTCTATTTCCGAAACCTAAAGGCAAAACCGTATTGAACTGTGTGAAAAGTTAGTTTGTTGTAACCTACCAATAGTCCCATGGGCAGTAAGCGACATTCAACCTACGTAACTGGCTGCTCGCCTAATGAAGCACAGCCACAGGATTATCCATAAAGAAATGTGTAAAAATACAATAAATGTGAGCAGCAGGACAGAGATAAATACATTCTACACAGTAAACGTCCAGGAATGGTTACCTCCGCCTCCTCTGCTAGGCTGTGGAGCGCCTCGACTGTAATCTCCGCCACCGCCGCCTCCACCTCTACCTCCTCCTCCTCCTCCTCTCGGGTGCTCGTTCCAACACTTTTCCCCATAACGACACCTTCCTTGAAGGAAGAAACTGCAGACTGTCATTTTACGCGATGTGTCTGCTTTATGACTAAAACAGAAAAAATACTCTTCCGTTCATCCATAAAGACTAGTGTAATAAAGTTGAGAGAAGGTACATCACAACCACAGACCATGACACAGAAGACAGAAAATAGTCTGCCCCCAAAACAGTGTCGCGGAAATAGTACGTCATAGAATTTTTCTTTCAAAAGGGTATATGTGCTCTGTCGTCACCTACCGGCCAGGAAGCCACTTTCTTCTCAACCTCAAGTCAGCATAAGATGAATTAACTAACAATCAACACACATTTTCTTCTTTTAATATGACACAAGAAGATTGGTGATTTTCAAACATTGTTTATCACATTTGTAAGTCTAATATAAATATAACTTCAGCTTCCTGGGCACTCACCTCGAGGAGGACCTTTCCTGGAGAAGAAACACAACTGCACTGCTGAGGCTGTATTTCCTGAGGTTACTCAGGAAGAACAAATTAAAAAATAAACTGTTAGTGTCCTTTTACCGCTGCTCTGTGGAGTCAGTGTTAAGCTATGGCATCTCGCTGTGGTTTGCCAGTTGCACGGCAGCAGAAAGAAAGGTACTCCAGAGCAAAAAGTTATTGGCTGCTCTCTTGCAATACTTACAATACAATGCTGCTCTCTTACACTACACTGTACTGAGAGCACTATTCAACGTCAAATCAGGCACTTTCATCAAATGACTGTAGACATGTCAGTTGCCGCCACACCCACTGAAAATGTACTTTTATTGATGAAAAAAGCATTACAGAATCTGAGATCAGGTCCCAAACGCACTTGTAGGCCACAGAGTATATGTTCAAAAGAGGACAAACATTTTGATATAGCGTTTTCATAATGTTGATGAAAGAAAAGAAAAAAAAAAGCTTTCAAGCTTCCTTTGGAAGTCACCAAACCAAATAATTTTTGAGGCATCAGAAGTACGCACTAGTTCCTCTGACCATTTCTCCTCTTTACCTCCTTACTGATCCACTGACAAATCACAAGTGCACACTCAATAAACACATTTTTAACTGTATGTATGTCCCTGATGTTTTCAGTCATGGCAAAACGGCATGTTCACTTGGCTAAAGGCTGAACATCGTTTATGGCCATGTTCATTCAGACGAGCGCCCTTGCTTCTCTGAGATCCTCTATTTTGTGACACAGAAGAGTTCAAAAATCTCAGGGCTTCTTCTGCCTCTAAAATTAAGCGAGCGGAGATGACATACAAAACTTGGAATTGACCACTGGCATTCCACAGCGTAAAGGAGACCTATATAAGGATTCCCAGATTACAGATTGACATGGAAAGACTGATCTGCCATCATCCTGTAATGGAAGTAATACACAGACATTAAAACATAAGGTTCACAGTAAGCAATTTAAGTTAAAACAGTCTCATTAAAGGTGCTGTTAATTAAATAGAATAAAATAGAAAAGCCTTTATTGCCATTGTATTTGCATACAACCAAACAAAATAATGTCAAAATAATATGGATATGTTGCTACACCCAAACAAACCAAAGACTTATCAGGTCATTCGGATATTTCAGCTGTGCCTTTTCTGCACTTACTGACCCAAAACTTGAAAAATTGTAGTAGCTGTAGTATAGTCATGTCTCTCAGCACAAGATTGGCTGTTTGTGTTTATGGTAGGATGAAAATGTTAAATGAAAAAACATTGTAAAAACAATGAAAATGTTAAAAACAGGTAAATATGTGCTGGCTTACAATACTGTTGGGAAGGTAAACAAAAATAGCATGGTAATGAATGCAACACACTGATAACTACACGGAGTAGACGAGCGTAGACAAATGCAAATACTTATTGCTGCGGTTTTCATGGCAAACAGCCTACACGTGGCTTCACTCTCAAAATATGTATACATGGAGGAGATGACCTCCAGATGTCCATATTACAGCCTTGCAATAAAAGTCTAAAAGGAAGTTTCCACATTCATTCATGATCATAATTTACAGTCACAAATACACAGCTTCCACCTACTGATCTCAGAAAGCAGAGTGGTGTGTGGCCTTACAGGGTCACATTTGCAGCTGGAGGTCAAAGCTCTGCTGCCCACCACGTTTTTTCAAATCACACACAAACACACACGTTTCACTGGCACACACACACACATTTCACTGTCCTCTTCAGCCCGCAAGCTGCTAGGAAGATGACGACGTCGACGAGGACGTGTGCGGCGCGTCGTTGGGCACGACCTCTTCCTCGTTGGCTCCGCACGTGTCCACCACGCAGATGAGGCAGCTGGTGACGGGGAAGGCGCGCACCTTGGTGCAGGACACCCACTTGTCCGTCTCCGTGTAGTACTCCAGGATCTGGTTCAGGCGGCCCACGCCCTGGAACCCCGCCAGCACGTAGATTACCGCGCCCACCGCCGCGCACTTCACCGTCACGCCGCGCCACGGCATGTGCGCCGCCGGCTTCCACTCGTTGGTGCTGATCTCGTAGTACTCGACCGTGTCCAGGCCGCCTACGAAAGTGAAAGTGAAAGTGAAAGTGAAAGTGAAAGTGACTGTTAGTGCTGATCTCGTAGTACTCTACGGTGTCCAGGCCGCCTACGAAAGTGAAAGTGACTGTTGGTGCTGATCTCGTAGTACTTTACCGTGTCCAGGCCGCCTATGACCTGCATCATGCGATTATTCACGTCGCAATCGACATTTATACAACTGAAACCGTACATGATCATGGATTTCTTTATATCAAGTAAAATCTTAAGTGTTATACAATTAATGGATACGATGATGATCTGATTACGATTGTATGAAATTTAAGCAGGTCATCCAGGGTCTCACTCTGCCTGTGCTTTTGCAAGAAGTGTACATTTGGAGCGAGAACATCATTCTGTTTACTCAGAGGAGCTTACCTAATCCCCCCTGTCCTCCGACAGCGTATATCCTGTTGTTGACGGCCACCAGCCCATGGTTCTTCCTGCCCTCTCTCATACCACACAACTCCCGCCATCTGGATCGCAAAGAGAATCAGCCATTGTTTAAAAGGATTCATTACACAAGATTTAATTAAATAATTAAACAACTTTTATATCATTTCAACAGTAATGCATTGACCCCCAAGCCCCTCTCGGGCTGACCCTCAAGTCTATGATTTGCTATTTTGTCTATTTATTTTATTTCTAGGACTACAGCTGGACAGACATCCGATGTCCTTTTGAGAAGCGACGGGACGCCACTATTTTTTTTTTTTTTTATGACAATGTATATACAGCCGCGGAAAAAATTAAGAGACCACTTCAAAATTATCAGTTTCTCTGGTTTTACTATTTATTGGTATGTGTTAAAGGAAAATGTACATTTTAGTTTTATTCTATAACCTACTGGCAACATTCCTACCAAATTTCAAATAAAAATATTGTCATTTAGATCATTTATTTGCAGAAAAATGACAATTGGTCAAAATAGCAAAATTGATGCAGTGTCTTCAGATCTCGAATAATGCAAAGAAAACAAGCTCATATTCATTTTTAAACTACACAATACTAATGCTTACACTTAGGAAGAGTTCAGAAATCAATATTTGGTGGAAAAACCTTGATTTAAAATCACAACTTTCATGTGTCTTGGCATGCTCTCCACCAGTCTTTCACATTGCCGTTGGGTGACTTTATGCTACTCCTGGCGCAAGAATTCAAGCAGCTCGGCTTCTTTTCATGGCTTGTGACCATCCATCTTCCTCTTGATCACATTTCAGAGGTTTTTTATGGGATTCAGGTCTCGAAATTGGGCTGGCCATGACAGGGTCCTGATCTGGTGGTACTCCATCCACACCTTTACTGGCCTGGCTGTGTGGCATGGAGCATTGCCCTGCTGGAAAAAAACACTTCTCAGAGTTGGGGAACATTGTCAGAGCAAAAGGAAGCAAGTTTTTCTTCCGGGACAACGTTGTACTTTGCCTGGCTGAGGTTTGTAAAAGACCATAAGGATTGAAAAAGCGGACTGGAGGTTCTTCTAAGTTCGTCTTCTCTGATGAGTCCGATTTCACAGTAGGTGCAAGACTCTCTGGCTTGTAGGCCTCTCCAGGTCTCCGTCTAACCATCAGACGACCATGTGTTGGGCAAAGCTGAAAATTGGACTCATCAGAGAAGACGAACTAGAAGACCCTCTAGTCCGCTTTTTTCAATCCTTATGGTCTTTTACAAACCTCAGCCAGGCAAAGTACAACGTTGTCCCGGAAGAAAAACTTGCTTCCTTTAGCTCTGACAATGTTCCCCAACTCTGAGAAATGTTTTTTCCAGCAGGGCAATGCTCCATGCCACACAGCCAGGCCAGTAAAGGTGTGGATGGAGTACCACCAGATCAGGACCCTGTCATGGCCAGCCCAATTTCGAGACCTGAATCCCATAAAAAACCTCTGAAATGTGATCAAGAGGAAGATGGATGGTCACAAGCCATGAAAAGAAGCCGAGCTGCTTGAATTCTTGCGCCAGGAGTAGCATAAAGTCACCCAACGGCAATGTGAAAGACTGGTGGAGAGCATGCCAAGACACATGAAAGTTGTGATTTTAAAATCAAGGTTTTTCCACCAAATATTGATTTCTGAACTCTTCTTAAGTGTAAGCATTAGTATTGTGTAGTTTAAAAATGAATATGAGCTTGTTTTCTTTGCATTATTCGAGATCTGAAGACACTGCATCTTTTTTGCTATTTTGACCAATTGTCATTTTTCTGCAAATAAATGATCTAAATGACAATATTTTTATTTGAAATTTGGTAGGAATGTTGCCAGTAGGTTATAGAATAAAACAAAAATGTACATTTTACTTTAACACATACCAATAAATAGTAAAACCAGAGAAACTGATAATTTTGAAGTGGTCTCTTAATTTTTTCCGCGGCTGTAGATACGTGATTCCTATTCCCACTACCCTGCTGCTTTGGCAATTGAATTTCCCGCAAGGGATTAATACAAGTTTATCCTATCCTATCCTATCCTAAGTGATTGTCAAGCACAGACATATTTATTTGCTTTAGGTGCTCCCTGGCTACTCAGGTGTCTGATGGCGTTATACTATCAATGCTATGCTGCAGTGCCTTAAAGGTCTTCGTCTCATGTATTCCAATACATTCTTCCGGGGGGGGGGGGGGAGCAAGCAGCAGCAGCCCTGTACCATTCTGGGTTGGAATACCCATGGGGACCCGGTTTCGAGTCCGACTCACGGTCATTTCCCAATCCCTCTCCCGATCTTTCTCCTGCTCACTTCCTGTCTATCTCTACTGTCCTATCTGATTAAAGGCATAAAAGCCAAAAAAATAAATCTTAAAAAAATATAAATTCTTCCGCTCCTTGACTCACTCGCCCGTGGTGGGGTCGTAGACCTCGCAGTTGTTGAGGACCCTTCCGGAGACGTTGTTTCCGAGGCTGCCGCCGCAGACGTAGATGAGGCCGTTGGCCTCCACCATGCCGTGGCTGCAGCGAGGCATCAGCATGCTGTGCTTGTTCTGCCACGTCTCCGTCCGCGTGTCGTAGCACTCAAACTGGTTCAGCGCCGAGCTCCCTGATTGTTGGAGAGAAGAGGTCACATACGTAAAGGTACTATAACATAATTTACACATAATAACACACCGGTCACACCTATGCTTTGGAATGCGTTGATGCGTCAGGGTTAACGGATCCCCATTCACTTTGAATGGGGTGACGTCATCCTTTTGCCGGACTGAACGGACCCACAATTCAGTTTAGCAAAGGATGACGACACCCCATTCAAAGTGAATGGGGATCCGTTAACCCTGACACATTCCAACGCATAGGTGTGACCGGTGTGTAAGAGGTACAATATGCAAGCTATCGTTTTTTTAATGGCCAAGAAAGACAAAAGGGGAAGGCTATACTACATTTCAGGCTATATTAACACAGACATCCAGCATTAGTTTGTATTTACCATACTGCTGTCAACTGGCACGTGCAGTAAAAAAGCAAAAAATATAATCACAAACACAAACAAACACACAAACTCTTTTTGCCTTCATCCAAAGGCAGCAACACCGTTCAGCTCTCTCTCACTCACCCACTTCAGACCCCCCTGACGTGTAGATCTTGCCCTTAGAGGCACAGGCGGCCAAGCTATCCCGCGGGTTAGGAGGCCCCAGCTTGGAGTACCAGCTGTCCTTCACTACGTTGTAGCAGTCCATCCTCTTGATGGGGAAGAGCTGGGAGCCGCCTAGGATGTAGACCACGTTGTCCCAGAACACAGCAGTGGCATCTCGTCGCTTCTCGAACGGACATCGGATGTCTGTCCAGCTGTAGTCCTGATAGCAACATGGAGATCAAGGGAGGAAGGAGGTGTAGAAACATAAGTTTGAGGATTCTGATTGGTTTGTCAGCTTTTTATCGTTCACACAATCGACTCTGAAAGTGATACCAACAATATCGTTCTTCAATATCGTGTGGGCTGCGGATGTTGCCATTGTTATGAGCTATAGAAACATTTTAAAAACTAGTATTTACAGTTTTTGTAATAGTTATTGTTGGCCTTAGGTTAATGTCTTGGTAACTACTGCTTGTAATAATGTAAACATAAACATATTGTCAACAATCAAACGATCCAACATAAAGGCAACACTATCTACGCACCGCTCAGCGTGCTCAGCTATGTGACTTACAGTACAGTATAGTACTTTTTTCATCAGTATGTATGCTTCTTGGCTATCAAATCCATCATGTCATCCAAACATTTTGATTTTTTTTTTTACATTTTGCATTATTATAGTTAGTTTCTAAGGTAGGCACTCTGAGATTCCTTTGAATGAAAAGTGTGTTCAAAATAAAATGAATTATTATTATTATTATTATTATTATGTTGATACTCTAACAGTTGAGCTGCGGGAACACTCTACTTACTTCATAAATGAGAGTCTACAGTACACAAACAACATATCATACACAATTACTGGCATCCTGCTTAACCAGTTGAGCTACAGGAGCTTAGTGAATGAACGTAGCTCCTAGATCAATGAAAGTAGCTACTACATACATTAACGTAGCAACTACACACATGAAGGTGAATGAGAGTGCAGGAATATGTGTCACCTTGGGGTTGAAGTATCTGCAGGACTGGGGCTGTGAGCCGCCAAAGAGTGCGATGCGGAAGTCGTGCTTCTTCCTGCGGGGCCGGCTGTTCTCGCCTAGCTCCTCGCGGTCTTCCGGAGAGAGGAGGTGGTAGCGCATCCCGCCTGGACAAAACATTACAGTCAGCCATTCTCCAGACTTGCAATTCATACCCGTCTTTCCACTTCCTAATTGTAACTACAATGTTATAAGCGTCCACACACTAAACAACTATAGGGGAAACTTCTCAAAAACAAATTCACACAATCGCTCTGAAAGTGATACCAACAATATCGTTCTTCAATATCGTGTGGGGTGCGGATGTTGCCATTGTTATGAGTTATAGCAACATTTGAAACTAGAATTTGCAGTTTTTGTAATAGTTATTGTTGGCCTTAGGTTAATGTATTGGTAACTACTGCTCGTACTTACTAATGACCATCTTCAGGCACTCAGGGTTGTCCTGGATCAGTGGTTCTGCCTGAACTGTCTTACTGAGGAAGCCCTTGGACACCAGTGGGAAACGCACTTTACCCAGGACATCCACTATATACTTCTGCCTGTTCAGGACATCATACTTCAGCCATCTCACGGCAGAATCGTAGATCTACACACAAGAGGATAAACTAAGCCATTAGATTGACCAGTGTCAGCCTCAGCACTGTGGTTGTATGTGGTTGTATTTATCTACCTGCTCCATATGCCACAAACAACAAACTTTAAAAAATACATCTCCAACAAAAGCTATGGTGAGGTATCAACATTCGAATGAACTGAAAAATCTCATATCAATTCATATCAAAGAAAGAAAGAAGGTGCTTTAATCGGGTGCTTCATCCAAGGTCTTATTACATATAAGATGTTTCCTTTCTACTGAGGATGTGTGTCCACACCCTTACTCAAGAGACAGTTAATGTTACTATTACTGAGAAAAACATAACCAAATCTGACAAAAGAGAGTAAAGAGACTCGACTTGATATACATTGTGCTGAAGTACAAGGAATTTCAGATCTTGCCCTGGGAGTCACTGAAAAGACAGCCTTACCTAAAGTAAAGTAAAGGTAAGTAAAGTAAAGTAAAGTAAAGTAAAGTAAAGTAAAGTAAAGTAAAGTAAAGTAAAGTAAAGTAAAGTAAGGTAAGGTAAGGTAAGGTAAGGTAAGGTAAGGTAAGGTAAGGTAAGGTAAAGCAAAGCAAAGTAAGATAAAGTAATGTAAAGTAAGGTAAAGTAATGTAAGGTTAAGTAAAGTAAAGTAAAGTAAAGTAAAGTAAAGTAAAGTAAAGTAAAGTAAAGTAAAGTAAAGTAAAGTAAAGTAAAGTAAAGTAAAGCAAAGCAAAGTAAAGTAAAGTAAAGTAGAGTAAAGTAAAGCAGCATTGTGGTCCTCCCACCTGATCCTCTGCTCTGACGGTCAGCGTGTCCTGTTGCAGCAGCTGGGTGACCTGAAACACGTCTAACCCTAACCCTAGAATAGAGTAAAGTAAAGCAGCATCGTGGTCCACCAACCTGATCCTCTGCTCTGACGGTCAGCGTGTCCTGTTGCAGCAGCTGGGTGACCTGAAACACGTCCAGCTGCAGGAACTCGTCCAGCTTGTAGACGTCGGTGAAGTGCTGGTGGATGAAGTCGTCCGCGGCCACCTTCAGCTCTGGACAGTCCAGGCACTCCGCCAGGGCACTGATGCCTGACAAATATACACAGGAAAGTTAAGTTAACGTCACAGAATATGACAAGAAGAAGGAATTGATTTACCTGAGCCATTCTCAAGACTCATACCCGTCTCTCCATTTCCTAATTGTAACTACAACATTATAAGCATCCACACACTAACCAACTATAGGGGAAACTCCAAAAATCACTCAGGACTCTGAAACAAACTGTCTCTGCACTTATCACTTTTTATGTGATATCACTTTTTATCACTTATCACTTTTACCTCTTTTAACTTGCACTGCTAATACGTTTATCTGTATGTTCTATTTAGTGATATGTTATGTTAAGTTATGTAATGTCTTGTCTGTATACTGTATACTGCTCTAAGTAATGTTTATCTGTTGTTTATCTGTTGTGCCTGTGCACTTTATATGTTTCACTGTGGGGAGAGTGGGAAACGTTCTTTCGACTGCTTTGTATGTTCACATGTGAAGTAGTTGACAATAAAGCTACTTTGACTTTGACTTTGGAAACTTCTCAGAAACAAATGTCATGTTTTTATGCCTGACAGACATACACAGGAAAGTTAAATTATCGTCACAGAATATGACAAGAAGAAGGAGTTGATTTACCTGACTTTAAGCATATCAACAAAAAAAAGATTAGTTTTATTAGTATTTGTGACCTATAACAACATCAGGAACCACAAATAAAAATCCACAAAACAAATCCATTGACTGATTCACTGTACAGCCAGTCATCCTCTCTGTTCAAATCGTTACGTCTAATTTCGCTTTACTACAAGACAATTATACAACACTGATTTGTTGTTAATTCTCAGTTTTTTGTTTTTTGCATTATTTTTCATTTAATGTAAATGTTGTTTACTAAGTCTGTGTTTTGGTCACCAACAATGATCATGCTGTACTGCACTTTTTTTTGTATCTGTATTGTAATGTCTTTTGCCTGGACCCCAGGAAGAATAGTCTCCACTATGGTGTAGACTAATGGGGATCTTTAATAAACTAAACTAAACTAAACTGATTTTATCATTGCTGCACTTACTCAGACAGTTGGTTTCATCCACTTGGTCCTTCAGGAAGTCCACACACATCTTCTTCACAGGCTCGATCTGGTACTGATTGGCCGCGTTCAGCAGAGACTGGACATTACTGCTGTTGACAGAGATGCTGAAACAGGGAGACAAGGAGCATAAGTTCGCTCATGCGCTTTGCAAAAGTGATACAAAGTCATACACATGCCATATGTCATAAAACACATGTCAAATTTCAACATGGTCATAGTAAATCCATATTTACAAGTTACAAGTCTTTTATTGTCAGATACACAGAATAACACAGAGTCAGACTGGGCACTGATTCTTAGGACAAGGCATCGCACAACAACCTTCCATAACATAGCATAAAATATTTGATGTTTACACAACATTTAAGTTTAACAACCATGCATTCAGTTTGTGAAATAGACACACCAGGATATACGAAAAAAGATGTCTGGCATCTGTGTCTTTCAGGCTTCTTACCGAGCCGTGTAGACAAACTCCACCAGCAGCTCAACGATCTCTGGCTCAGCACACTTCAGCTCCACCTCGTGTGCCGTGGACTCCATCATGTTGGCTACGACAAGTACAAAGTCAAAGTCAAAGTAGTTTTATTGTCAATAATTTAATATGTCAAGACATACAAAGGAATCGATAGGACCTTTCCCACTCTCCAACGGTGAAACATATAAAGGTGCACAGGCACAACAGATAAGACAAGACATTTCCTAAAACTAAGTAAACATAAATATTCATAAATAAGTAATTTAATGTCACTCACTGTATAATGTGTATCTCTGTAATCACTGGAAATGGAATGGAAATTAGCCCTAATGACTAGTGACTATTTTATGGCAGAGATAGTGACACACACACACACACACTGAATTTTATCTCTGCATTTCACCCATCCAGGGTAGTGATACACACAGTGAAGCACACTAACCCAGAGCAGTGAGCTGCTTTCGAGCGCCCGTGGAGCAGTGATTGGGGTTAGGTGCCTTGCTCGAGGGCACCTCAGCCCTGGATGTGGGCATGGGACTGCAGTGCTCGACCACTTCCCCCGCCCCCACACTGAAGGCTGGGAACAAGTCAGTTGCAGGAAGGCCTACTTACTGGTGAACATGAGGTTGAAGAAATGGCTGGCTGCAGCAAGCACCACTCTGTGAGCCATGATCTGTTTGCCCTGGACCACGAGGATGACGTCACAAAGAGTTCCCTGTGTGTAAAGCCAAAGTCAAAGTGTGTTTATTATTGCATATACAAAATTGCTTCAGCACAGCAAAATTCTTACGACTTGGCAAGCATCATTCATCTACGCAGTAGACGTCATACATATAACATATACCAAAAAGTTACATAAAACTCTATAACACTATGACAATAAAACATATAAAATATAACATTAACATACAACAATTTAAAGAACAACATATAGCTCTGTAACACTATGACATTATAACATATAACATTAACATTCAACAACAAGTGTACATCACATCATTACAGCAACATCCAGCAACACACACTAGATAGGTAGAAAGATAGATGGGTACTCTATTAATCCCAAGGGAAATGTAGGTCATCCATAGTAGCTTATACACTTGTGCAACTCACAGACATACATACATAAATCACATACATTAACACTAAAGCAACACATTGACAACGCTAATGACAACTGAAAAGCCACATTCACGTTACCAATGCTTAAAGGAGCATGCAAAATATTGTTAACTTTAGCATATCCACTGTAATGCCATTAAGAGTATACAACTGTTTTGTCGCAGTGGTTACAGGAAGCTACTGGGCCCATTTCAAAACAAAGGACATACAAATTCCATGGCAGGGTAGCGTCACATCCACTTTACATCCATGTGCTTCGCAAATTAAGTAACTTGCAACTCATACCTGTCGCCTTAGGTTATTCATGACTCCCATGATATTGGACAGCAGTCTGTATTCCTCCTTAGCGGCAATTTTCTTCTCATTCTTCTTCTTTGTGGTTGGTGCTTTTTCGCCTGCTGCTGTAGCCATGCTGAACTTTAACAACGTACAGTAGCCTAAGGAGCGAATGGTAGGTAAGAACAACTGAACAATCTATCTGTGCTAAACGCACTGAAAGACAATGGGTGTAGTGTTATTGCACCGGTAGTTTCATTTAACTGTCAGATGAGGGCAACAGCTGCAATGTTGACTACCCGGGGTGTTGAAACCCGTCTGGCAGGCCAATGTGGTGTTCGGTTTCGATACGGGTTGATGAGCGAAAACGCAGACGTTCCTACTTTATAAATTAGTAGTCGGACAACGCAAATCAACCACACAGTGTGTTATGTCTCCAAGCACGGGCACTAGAATGGTTGGTCCTCTGAGGGCTCACGAGGTAAACAGCAGCGTGTAGCCAGCAACAATATCAGAAATTTCAATATGGCCGTCAATCGTAATTGTATCAAAATAAAAGTCGACGCTTATTCATTAGTTATTAAACAATGACAACAAATTAAGAAACAAATACTTATGTAACTATATGTTTGTTACACTATATGCGTATTAGCCTAACATTTAAAGTGGAGGTGGGAAATTACCAACCAAACTAAGAAAAAGTTCAGCTAAAAAAAAAGAAAAAAAAAAAAAAGGTTATTTGTCTCATCAAAAGTGAAATTATTATAACAAGTAGACTACAACAAGAGACTATAGATATTCAGGCCTGAATTGCCTTTGAAGGTACCAGGGTATTGGTAAGCCCCAGCTGAATCACATACAGTTAGCCTGCAGCAATGGCCTATTGAATGCATCCTTGATATGGGGGGGGGGGGTCTATTAAATTACAAGTAGCCTACTACAAGAAATCTGTAGATATTTGAGTCTGAATCGCCTTTGTAGTTACCAGTGTAAGTTGTTGGAATTACAGCGGACTATTATTTTTACATTTTTTTGCCGTCTTATTGCCGCCTGTTGTCACTTACTGTAGCAAGCTCCACGGAACTGAGGTAAACAATGTTTTTCTTCCTCGCTAGTTTCCTCTTCGGGATTGTCGTAGTGTGAGAAGACACGTGAGATAGATTGCTGCCATCTACCATTTGGGAGTGTATTGCCCATCATTTAGGCCGCGATTACTCATAAAAAGAAATCATTGTTGACGTACCTATAACCCGCTTTATGCTGAACAGCATTTTAACTCTTTGTTACTCACTCTGCATGCTGAGATAAATGCGGGATATTTCATTATTAATTCGTTTTTTAATTGAATCAACACATGGATGTGTTATTTTCCTGATACAAATGCAATATAGCCAAGCTTATATATACAATGGCTTTCATCAAGAAGCTGTGACGGCCGTCAGCTAAAAGCTACCAAGCGAAATCAAAAGGAAATTTTTTTTTTTTTATGAATAACTATCACTGTGGTTCAGAAGCTTTATAATAGTGGTGATAAAAACGGACGACCACCGCATTTTCATACACTCTCTGCCTGCTGACAAACACTTTTTTTGACATGAATATTCTCCCTGGGTGGGAGTGCACCGTTCCTGGAGGTACTGCAATACCAGGTCGATGCGTGGAGTGGACGGAGCAAGCCCCTATTCCATCTCCCAGTTCCAAAAATCAATTTAATATATGGTCCCCGGGTAGGGGACGTATCAGATATTAAACTGATAAGAACAGATACTACACTTGATCTTAGCCAAAAGGCCGAGAAGCGATGCCGGACGCCTCCTCAAGAGACGGACTGCATTCCCCGTCTTAATCGTCACGATTAGGGTATTCTTAATGACACACATTTTTCTGGGCAATGAAGCCGGAAGACTGATCCCTCACATTCCAGAACCTATAGAGTTTAAAAGTCCCGTGCAACATTTCATGTTTCGTCATCTAGAGCAAATGTTGTGAATGAGAAGTGACATGAGACAACCCCTCGACCAATCACATAGGCGTATAAAGAATCTATGAATATGAATCAAATTATAAGGCAAGTTAACAGATAATGTCCCAGGATTTAATGCAGGTAAACACGAGCATTATCAAGAAGCTGTTACAAATGTCTATGGTTTCAGGTTTAACATTTAATTGCATATAAAAAATAGGGATCACTTCCCCCAGTGGATAAACGTGACATTGCAATGTAAATACGGCACTTGTTGGATTTTCGCCTTTGGCATACATCACATCTGCAAGGTAATAAACTAGTGATTGGGTCCTTGTGCGAATTAAAAAATATATATGTTTTAAATGCATCTTGAATTACATTAAAATTAAAATTCCAATAAAATGACACAATCACACTCTAGCACAATAACGGAATACAGGTCAATACGCATTAACAATTGATGTCACTCTTGTTTACCCAAAACCAAAGCTTCAAATCAGTCAAGTCTGGCTTCCTACTGTATGTTGAGGAACAGGATAGGTACTGCATATCCTTATTGAAACATGCACTGCAACGTTAGCATATTAACCAGAGCAATGATTAAAATAGAATAGAATATCTTTATTTGCCATTGCACAAGTACAACGAAATTGAGGTAGCAGCTCTCAAGACTCTGCAGTTGAAAAGTATAAAACAAAAATAAAAAAAATATATACAATGAACTATACAGATTTACACTTTTACGGTTTGTCAGGACTGTGGACCAACACAAGAGGTTTTGTATTTTCAGTGCACACAAACAACAAACACCTTAGGGGGGAGGACATTTTGACAAGAAATATTTTGGATTAGAATGGCAGACTGCCCAGAATGGGACTGAAGAATGAGAGGCCTGCAGGATATCACCAACTATAGGAAAACCTCCCCCCACACCATGGAGAACCCTCAACTGGCTGACGATCTGAATGTGTTTTCCTGCAGGTTTGATCACCACACATTCACACCCCTCACCCGCTCCAAACTCAGACTTCACACAATCATCTGCACCCCCTGAAAGGCATCACAGGCCCCCTGCTGGACCCTCTGCAGTTTGCCTACCAAGTAAACAGGTCAGTGGATGATGCAGTCAACATCCTGCAACACCTCGACTCCCAAGGGACCTATGCAAGGATGCCGTTTTGTGGACTTCAGCTCAGGGTTCAACACCATCATCCCACCCAGCTCACTGTGCCCGCCTCCACCTGTCAGTTGATAGCAAACCTCCTGAAGGATGATACCTCAGGGATGCATGCTCTCCCTACTGCTCTTTTCCCTTTATACAAATGACTGCACCTCAGAAGACCCATCTGTTAAACTCCTGAAATTTGCAGACGACACATCAGTCATTGGCCTCATCCGTGATGGATGACGATTCTGCATATAGGTGGGAAGGTGAATAGCTGGCCCTGTGGTGCGTTCGCAACAATCTAGAGCTGAACACGTGGAGATGACAGTGGACTTCATGAGGAGCCCACCGTGCACACAAACAACAAAACACTTAGAGAACAGAATTTGACAAGAAATATATGGCAGACTGCTCCTTTAATACAGAAAAATATCCTATAAAAATAATAATAATTCTGAAAGTTTAGTAAACAACTGCATGAAGTTCATGTCCATCCATATCATATCACATTGATTATTCAAGTTTTTTGAGAATAAATGAAATGTTTCAGCAAGTTCAATATAGCCAGTGCTGGAAATGGGTCGCATGAGTCAAGCCTCTAACATTGTCTCTTGCCTACCTTATCTTGCTGAATCTGTGATACGTGAAACTTTCAGTGGTTGACAGACACTCATTTGAGCCCAAAATCTCAACATGTAGGCATGAAAGTAGTGCATCACATAAATAAACATTTCAGGAAGTCTTGCAGTGAGGGGATTTGGTTGAGAGTTAATTGGCACCTACATTTATTTGTGAATGTTCTTGAGTGTACATAGCTACTAGGATCTCAGGAAAGTAAATGACACTATAATTGGCTACATTAGCATTACAGCAACTCCTGTAAGCAGAGTCCCTGCCATCATGCTTGTAGAATGGGACTCAAACCGTAGAAGAACGACAAAATGACCTAGTAGCAATGCATTTCAAACAAAAACTGACTTACAGGAATAAAACACGCCAGGGACAAAACATCCTTAAAAGTTAAAAATGTTATGCCCTCTCACTGTTCGATATATTAGTAATGTGTTCAACTGTTAAAAATCTCAACATGCTTGACTCCAGCATGTTTATAACCATTCATGGCATAGCTCCCCTCCATACAGTATTAGTACTACCTTTTTCAGGAACGATTTGTCATTGTACATAAAATCAGGGGATAGCGCGAACGCAGTCCCCAACTACCACAAATTATGCAGTCGAGATTTCTACATTTGAGAAATTCGCTCGGGTCAGCAACAGCCGGTTGTGCAATGGCCGAGCCTCGCCAAGGGTGAACCACCTTCGTGATCATGGTATCTCCCCTGCCAGGTAAGTATGAGTTGGTTGAGGCAAGCGAGAGTACTGCACTAAGTGCCATCCATTTCACACAGATGGTGGTAATATGACTGCATTACCAGTTCAAGTGTTTCCGTCTGCGTATATTAACCTGCACCAAATGGATGTTAACTGGACCATACAAAAATCATACTGTGCTGGTTATGAGACATATAACAGACCACAAGTTCAAAGAAGCCTCGTGTTTGGTGCAGCTCTTAAACCTTCCGACGAACCCTCGCATCCAATTCCAAACAATGGTTCCAGCCCGCGACGAGGACTGGACGTCTACATTTGACAGTTTAGAAACGTTTCTAATGTTCACAGATAAAATATACAACGTATTGTATAACAAGAAATGGAAATACTAGGTCGTGGTCTGGAAAGGACGGAGCACCAGACACTGCATTTGGTACAGCTATAGGCTGAGACTATTTCAAACAAAACACAGTATGGTTTTTACAAAGCAATATTCCCAAGAGGCTGATTTTAATACCTTAATATTTTGGAGAGGCAAATTGTCAAAGTGAAGTTTTGTCCAGTATAAGCGATCATTTTTGAGATTTCACCGATTAAAAAAAAAGTTAACGTTAAAAGTAAACGCCTTACCTATTAGGCCCTACGTGTCTACTGAATATGGCTACAAACTATTCCCCCCGTCATTTATTACAAAAAGTGACACCGGGTATTCTAGAATCATTATGGCTTACAGCTAAGGAAATCAAAAACCCAGTATCTCAAAATATTAGAATTTAACATACATTATAGAAATGTCGGCCTGAGAAGATTTGAAAAGGAATGATATGACCAATATAAACCACCGAAGAGCACCTTTCCCAGTCACATATCCCCCCTTAATCAGAACGTTTTAGTCATAGATATCTTAGATAAAGGCTAGATGGTTTATGGCGGACTCTTGAATGTCTGCACAGGAGGCCATTTTGAGGACAGTATGCTTCCGGTAGGGATCAGTGGTACGTTAGGTAACGTCAGTGATCTTCACAATCGTTTACACTCTTATCTCGCGAACATTTTTGACGGATTCACAAATGACTTGATTTACAATCGTCATTACCTTGGTAATAATTCTGGATGCTTGAACATGTTGAAATGTCCAGCTTAATTGTGTATCACGGCTATTGTGTATCAGTCATTTGACATCAATTGGCGAGTAATTGTTCTTTCTTTTCAATATAACTTAAGTTGCACATAATAAAACTGAAGTTGCACATGATTTCCAAACGGGTTGGTTTGTTAAACATCTTACGTTATGATTTCGACAGGAAATTGCTGACTTTATTGCCAATGAAGATGCCAGAATTTTGTGCAACCTGCTCTATTGAACACTCCCTTGAAACGAGACCTGTCAGAGACCTGTCAATGTTTATTTTCATATGAAAACCCATGTTTATAATTATTCATAAGTATGTAGTGCCATAAGAAATATCTTACGTTTATAACAATCCAACCCGGTCGAAAATCGATTGAAAATTGAGCAAGTTCTGGTTACTTAAAAAGTACCACTACCAACACAATGTTAAGGGGGAGTGAGCTATACTGTCCTCAAAATGGCCGAAATGTGCGGACATTCGGCTCCGTCGGCCAGAAACGCAAGCAGGATATCTAGCCTTTATTATAGATATCTATGGTTTTAGTGCCCGACCTGAGAATGGGTAAATGGAGGCGAAAGAAGCAGCCAAGGCCTTTAGATTTTAAGGTCTACATCGTGCACATCACTTTATTTCTAGTTACAATTCCGTCTATAAGTGAAAGTTAGAATCCAAATCACATACAAATTGAATAGAGCAATACATTAATAAAGCAAACCTGAACTTAACAAATTATTATATAGGCTACCGGTTAGTTTCATTGGCAGCGCTTTACGCAGGCTAAGTATTTAGGAGACTTCTACATCAGTCTGTGCATGTGTGACCCCATCTCATGAGGCCTCTCCCAACTCTCCTTCTAAAACGCTTAGGCTATAGGCTTAACACTCTAAAACACCCACAAGAAGAACTCACCTGTCCAGCTAGAAATGAGCCGATGAGTCTTATCAGTGTCCAAAATAAAGTTTCATAATTGGTAGTACCTCTTCGAGAAGTTCATCATGAACTCCATGTAAATGGCAATGGTGCCTGCGTCTTCTTGATATTGCATAACACTGCGTGGTGACCCGCTCGATCCAAATGTTTTTGTTACAATGCTAAAATAGCGTCGAGCGATATCATTTAATTCTGACCATTTTGGTAATTGCATTCAATCACGTACCCATCCGCTACCAAGAATGGGCCAATCAGAAAGACATTTCAAGAGTGGCTGCAGAGTTCACGAGCCATCAATAATTAGCCAATCAGACACCTTCCCACCACCTAGACACTTCGGCGACCTCTCCGTCTCCAAGACCCATAGCAACCACAGTGGCAGAGTACATCTTCATGCCTAGTTCAAGTACTTTTTTCCATCTTAGTATTTCTGGGCTACTCCACACGACTTGTACTCTGGCTTGCAGTTATCTTCTAGTGTTTATAGGCCTATGAGGTGAATGGTAAAATTCTTGTAGCAAGACATTTAAGTAGCAGAAGGGACAGTTTAGATATATATATATATATATTTTTTTAACTCTGCTTGTTTTTTAACATGTGATAACACACTGCACAGTAATGTGAAAATTGCAATAGTATAAAACCATTTGCTAACATTATCTCCAATTATAGGATCTTGAATATGCATTGTGTGTTCCACTAATATGATTAGTGGAACACACAGTTGAAGACGGAGAAAAATGTGATTCCATTATACCCTCATGTTTAAAGATGATAGAGTGTGGATCTTACCCCGTGTCTGTTATTAAATCATTTTAGAACACAGTATGTTACAATAATGTTGTAAGGTTATATAAATAAACTACAGACCCTTTTAACTGCACTTTGTATTCTTCATTGCATAGAGTTTTGCCACCATCTACTGGTAGTCATGGTGAGCTATGAATTCTATTTAGCAGTACCCTGCAGTATTTAGCAGTACCCTTTGGTGTTGCATGCAGGCTGAGAACAGTGAATTTGCCAACTAGCGCATCGGGAGCGGTTGGGGGTTCAGTGTGGAGGAGTCGGGATCGAACTAACAACCTATCTTCTGATTGCTAAACGACTCCTCTACCTCCTGAACCAGTGGCACACACTAACACATAGTTAACACACATTACCTTCTCTCTTGCCTGTCAAAGTCAAAGTCAAAGTGTGTTTATTATTGCATGTACCAAATTGCTTCAGCACAGCAAAATTCTTACGACTTGGCAAGCATCATTCATCTACGCAGTAGACGTCATACATATAACATATACCAAAAAGTTACATAAAACTCTATAACACTATGACAATAAAACATATAAAATATAACATTAACATACAACAATTTAAAGAACAACATATAGCTCTGTAACACTATGACGTATGGGCCTCTCAAATCACCCTCCTCATCAATAAAACAATCTTGCAGGAATATGTAGCCCAGTTTCAATGGCTGCGAGCTTCCAAAGTATCTTTTCTTGTATCTGGCTCTGGTAGACTGGTACACACACTGGACGGGTGCCATGCTACTTGCTGGGAGGAATGAATGCTGGCTCTTTTAGAAAAAAAAAAAAAAAAAAAATTCCGTGTTTGTCAGTGCGAGGGGACATATGAAGGAAGGTGTTTATTTTTGATCAATTCCTAACTTCGACATAACTCATCAATCATTCGTTGCAGACACGGTCCTTCTGATTTCAGGTCAGAACAGATCTGTGAACAGGAAGTCAGGAGGTCCCTACTGTGTCAGGATACGTTGAGTATAAACTATAAACCTGTTTTAGTCTTTTTAAGGAGTCTATTTCAAAATCCAGTACCCACTGATGACAAATTAAGGGATGATGCATTCCCTACAGAGAACTGAACTAGAATATTTTTTCTCAAAAGAATTTGAGGATTAGCATTGAAATGAACTCTGTGTATGCTTTAGTGTTTATTAAAGGGTGTGTGGTGTAGATCTGTGTGTAGATCCAAGTATGTTGAAGGAGTCAACTACCACATTTCATCAACTGAATCCTCAATCAACCTAAACATGAGGATGTCAGAAACTGATTCCTGTGAGATGATCTTGTGATGGTTAGACGTACAATGAGAACCAGTGCTGACAGCATGTCTGAGGGCTGATACAGTCTTTTAAGAGAACACAATACTCAAACACAAGTTCATTGATGGTCTTTTCTTTATTCACGCTTTTACCAAGATGTTTTTGAAAATGTTCGCCTGTCTGAATGTTAGCCTTAATAAAATGATAGTGCCACGACAAAATTGGCAATTTCTTGACAGGTTTCTCTACTGGATATAAGCACTACCTGAGGCAAATAGATGAAAAGTTTACAAAGAATGTAACCTATTTGAAAACTGCAGGAAATTAAACACACAAAGATACATTAAACCTTGGGAGCTGTTAGATCAGTGCTTACTCAGACTTCCACTCCAGTGTTGGTATCCATGGAAGAAACTGAATTCAATTTTCACTTCAGTCATAATGTCTGATTGGCAATGATGGCTCATGTAAAGGAAGCACTGGAGGATGAGAAGGAACATGAATTATGCCGTCAATGGGTAGGGGTTGATCTTTGAGGAGCCAAGATCCACCCTGTGCATGAAAACATATATTTAGAAACACAGAAGACTGTTTCTTTCTCATTATTTCTACTTTGGTTCATCTTGTGGTTGTTTTGAGTTTGTCTAGGATGTGTTTATAATGAAACACTGTAATATACTCATACATTTTCCATATTACAGTAAGTAACGCTAAAGTAATCCAATGTTTGTTCTAACTCTCAACTGCTAACCTCTTGATGTCTTCCTGTAGTAGAGCAGTCCAGCAGCACAGACCACCAGTCCCAGCAGCAAGCCAGCAGCCCCAATGGAAATCTTATTCCTCTCAGCCTTGGGCATGGAGGAGTCTGTCAGTATAGAGGGTACACACACAGTTGTAATGCTCAAGAAAAGGATTTCAGATACAGCTTGAACATTAGATGATAAGAAATCGAACACCACATATTTTGACATCCTCCTCGTCTTTGGTTCATTTAGTTTTCTGTAATTTGCTAACCTCATGCACAGAGAAGTAGTCAGCACGATTTAAGTGTGTATCGATTATGATACAACTGGCCATTGGATTACTTTTTTTTTTCAAAACTAAACACAGAAATGACAAAACAGCATGTACAAAACTAACTACAGCAGATGCCGCGTGAGGAAGCAGCTGAAACAGACATAACTGCAAGCCAGTCCTCACCCCAGACAAACTCCCTGGGCTCCTTGAGGCTGGCGTGCTCCACCACACAGGAGATCTTCTCTCCAGCTTTGGGGGTGAACTCCAGGTGGGAGTGGATCTGGTAGTACCAGTCTCCATCCGCCTGCTCCTCCGTGGCCGAGACATCACTGGTCACCTTCTGGCCGTCTCTGTACCAGGTCACACGGATCATTCGTGGGTAGAAGTTGTAGGCACTACACATCAGCATGGCGAGATGATGGCTACTGAATGGCCTCACCAAATCCAGATTCACGCTGGGCTCAACTGTAAAAGTGCTGTTTTTTCAGAGTGATGAATGGTGGCGATCATTTTGAAACACTGTTAATGACTTAAGGTCAAAGTAAGGACTTACCAGCTATGGACACTTGCATTTTTTTCAGCTTCATACAGAATGCCCTCCTCTCGTAATGTTTGAAGGCTTCCTGTTGGGAAGTGTGAGTTAAGGGAGAAGGGATGAAAATAAATACTTCACAATATTACAAAAGAGCATGTTGTAGGCTGCAATGAAACTAAAGCTTGAGCAAAGGTTCACCTTTCTACAGCAGAATGAACTTGTGATTTGATTCATGCACGTATGTGCCTCACCTTTGACGTCCATGGCAATGAGACAAGGGGTGTAGGTGACCTGTCCCCCGAGGGTGACCCCCTCTCTGAACATGACATCACTCTGCAGCTCCTCGGGAGACCCATCTGAGTCATAACAGAGAGATGCTTCCTGCCATAAAGTATGAGGCACAAAGCAGATAAATAGTTAGAAGAAGGGGAGAGAATTGGAGAGAAAAGCATAAAGAATACCCTTAATCATTATTTTAAGGCTTTGTAGGCTTGGCACTTTTACAGAACATTACAGGGTACTCAATATTCATTCTAGCTGGGCGATACAGCCTAAAAAATGTAATCTTTTATGTATTTTGTATTTAAGATTCTTCAAGGGAGCCACCTTTTGCTTTGATGATACCTTTGCATACTTGGCATTCTCTCAATCATTTTCATGAGGTAGTCAACTGGATTAGTTTTCTATTACCAGGTGTGCCTTGTCAAGAGTTCATTTCTGGCATTTCTTGCCTTCTTCATGTGTTTGGGACCATCAGATGGGATGTGCAGAGGTAGGGTTGGTATACAGTGAATAGCCCTATCACTACTTCTACTGTACTAATCCATATAATGGCAGGAACCACTCCACTAAGTAAAGAGAAACGACAGTCCATCATAAGACAGGGAGGTCAGTCAATCTGAAAAAATTCAAGAACTTTGAATGCATCCTCAAGTGCAGTCGTGAAAATGATCATACGCTTCGGCGAAACTGGCTCTCATGAAGACCAGCCTCATTACAGTTACAAGCCTCAAAAACTGCCAATTTACATCACCTCAGATTAGATCCCACATAGACGACACATCTATAGGACCTATGTAAAAATGCTCTTCATAGACTACAGCTCAGCGTTCAATACCATCATCAAAGACATACGTACTAATCAGGCACTAACTGCACTAGGCCTCTTCCCCTCCATCTTCACCTGGATAAAAGACTTCCTCACTAACCGCCCACAAACTGTGAAACTCGGCCCCCCCCTCTCCTTCACCATCATGCTCAACACTGGCTCTCCAGATGACTGTGTGCTGAGCTCACTACTCTACTCTACTCCTTGTACACACATGACTGTACTGACCCTTGACCCTTCCCACCAATATCATCATCAAATTTGCGGACACCACTGTGATCGAACTCATCTCAGGAGACGACGAATCATACAGAGATGAGGTACAGAAACTGGCCGTGTAGTGCTCAGACATACATCTGTCACTGAACACCACATAAACAAAATAACACATTTTTGACTACAGGAGGCAAGGTGCAGATCCGTCTCCACTCCACATCAACGGGGACTGTGTGGAGAAGGTCCACACCCTAAAGTTCCTAGGAGCCCACTCATCCGATGACCTCTCATGGTCTCACAACACCTCAGCGATAGTTGAGAAGGCACAGCAGCGATTACACTTCCTGAGAGTACTCTGGAAAAACAACCTAGAGTGTAATCTGATGGTGGCCTTCTACCGCACCACTCTCAAAAGTGTACTGACTTACTGCATGTCGGCTTGGTACTCCTGTTGCAGTGTTTACCCCGATGGCCAACAGAACATTAAACACAGACATGCACTAAACGTGGAATTTCATTGTGCAATATTAATACACTAATCTTTGTATTCGACTGCAAGTCACTTATGGCATCTCGGTCACTCAGTGTATAAACAAAATGTTACTGTTTTTATTGTGATGCGCCTCAGGCAAGTACTTGTACTCTATGCCACCACACTTTGTTGAACTCTTAATATTAATTTTTTAGCTATTTGTAGCTTTTTTTAGCTAGTTGTACTATTGTTGTGTTATATGTTGTCCCTCGTCGGACCAACAGTGTCCCACTACACTGTTAACAATTGCTGCAATTCAGTCTGTTCCATACCAACTTGACACTGAGCTACGCTCCAAAATCTTAAGGGTTCTTCCTGCCCATGCCACACTTTTCGATGTAAATCAGGCTGGTGGGTAATCACTGCAAACCGCAAGGTGGCATTCTACGAGGGTGCAAAATGTCTTAAATATGGGGCCCTCTAATGCAATGTGTGTCCAGAACCGTTGACTCAACAATGTTCAAATTGTGTGATATGATATTGTTTACATTTCCAATCTTCTTTATCTTTTCTTCGTAAATGTGTGAAGTTTTAAATACAAAATGCACAATTTAAGGTTGACGCAAATGCAATTTTGTTGTGCTTGCCCAATGACTAAGAAACTCTTGACTAGTCAGCAATTTAAGTTACAGTGACAGGCAACGTTAGCTACAGTTGTACGCTAGCCAGATTGATAACAAGGCAACGTTTAACCATCCTACAGGCTTTGTCGACAAGCATTTGCTGTTCCAAGCAACAGTCAAATCATTCACAGAAGTTAAAGTAAACTAACTTACCGATCGCTATACCATTTACACTAATAACAGAAAACTTAAATTAACGCCCAAACAGATCGTATGGGCATAATTGGCCAAGATAGCAATAAATACCATAACGTTACCTGTAAATTTCACCAGTGGGTCCCGACAAAGTTTGAATAATGTCCGAGCTGCAGCGTTATCACTTCTCTACAGAGGCCGCTCATTATGGCCCAGCAGTAGTTCTATTTCTTAACACGTAAATGAAATGATATACTGGTATCTGTCAAGTAGGCTACACCACGATTTCGGTACATGCTTAACTGCGTGGAGTAGCAACGACATTTTCAATATGGCCGCTATTTTGTCCAAATAAAAGTGCTCTTTTCTGTAGGTTTGAATTTTGGGCATATCAATAAAAATAATTATTCGTTTCCGTTTCAGAAGATAGCCTTTGTGTGCTTATTCTTGAGCAAAAGGGTAAAGAGCAAATACACGAAATAAAAAAACATGGTAGGCTACTCTTCTTCACCTAAGTGTCTAAAATTACTGTTAAAAAAGGTTTTGCTAAACTACTCCATATTGTATTAATTAAGCATATGTCCGTTCGGGGTGCGGTTGGACTTTGATCAACGATGTCATATTATTTCCGAAGTCTTTATTGAATTATCAGAATAATAAGGGGCACTTTTTTAAATATCATTATTTTGAGATCCGGGGCTTGTCATAAATAACCGGGGCTTTAGCCCCAGAGACCCATTTCTACAGTGGAATGGAACATTTCAAAGGAAAATCAAGAACTGAATTTTGTGACATTCTCATAGTATCAAGAAGAGAATGAAAGAACTGAGATTAATCTGAAATATTTCCTCCTTAGAAGAAATAAATATCCAAATTTGTCTAAACTTAGCTTTTTATTGTAACGTTTCTACCTGCAGGAAGGCACATTTAGGTCAGGTGTAACGTCATAATGTGCATTGCCACGTCATTTGACTGGCATTGCTACGTCACGCTCAGTAGCTATAAAATCGGATGGTCAAACTTGATTGTCAGTTTTTGCGACAAGACAATTAGGTGGCTTATTATTTACACATACTGGAACAAGAAAACACAGACTACATACGGCAGTGAAACAAGGTGAGTGTCCTTTAGGTAGATCAAACATGGTCTGAATGGGACCATCATACCTATCAGAGTTTATTATACGGCTCTTCAGAACGTTCCAAATAAGCGGGATAATGTATAGAACGCAGGTCCTTATCGGAAAATAAGTCCCTTCAGGGCGAAGCAAGACACCTCCGCTTCGCGTCGGTGTCCGGTTCACCCTGTCGGGACTTATTTTCCGATAAGGACCTGCGTTCTATACATTATCCCTTACATAATGAATGGTAAACTGTTATTGGTTACCAAGGGTCTTACATTAAAGTGTCCTCAGAGATTCTAGTCAGCCAGATCATGTCACAGCCAATTCTTTAGTCTTCGCTGAGGGTGAACATTATATTTGATGTACTTACAATGTTTTGCTTTTCATAGATGGACTATTTTACTGCAAGCTTTCACACTCAGTTGACTGAGCCTATGAGAAAGGAGTTAGGAAGTGTCCTCGCAGACCAGGATGGAGTGGCGAAAATTGCCTTGAACATACTGCTCTCTGATATCGAGGCTATGGAGGGCGATAGGAGGTTGGAGCAACAGCAGTGGCAGATGGAGAAAGAGAAATTGAAGTTGGAGATAGAAGCTGCTCACAAGGAGGAGCAAATAAAATGTCAGGCTGCCGATGAAGGAATGGCAGAAAGGATCAAGAAAGAAACCATCGAGGCTTTGGAGGGAGAAAGGAGGTTGGAGCAACAGCAGTGGCAGATGGAGAAAGAGAAATTGAAGTTGGAGATAATAGCTGCTCGCAAGGAGGAGCAAATAAAATGTCAGGCTGCCGTTGAAGGAATGGCAGAAAGGATCAAGAAAGAAACCATGGAGAGGCTGGAAGAGAGGGAGCAAATGGAGGCTGAACACAAGAGCCTCATTGCACAGATGAAAAGGGATGAAGAAGAGAAAGACACATCCAGCAAGAAGGTGACAGAGGATTTAATAAAGGAGTTGGAAACTCTGGTGGCCTCCAGGGACCAGCAGCTTAAAGCAATGGAGGAGCATTACGAGGGTGCCACATCTGACTTGAATCTAATGCTGAGGGTGAAACATGAGATAATCTCATCTCTTGAAAAGGAAAGGGATGAATTTAAAGTTAGCGTGCTGCAGGCCTCAAAGATCTTGCAAATGAGGTCCAAGCAAATGGAAGACCTTGTCTTGTCTGAAGCCTTGAACACTGCTGTTATCAAACAGAGGCTGATGACAGAATTGAGGACTCAGGCTGAGACATGGATGTTTGGAAATGTAATTCACTCTTCTTTTTTACATGAAATTAATTAATCTCCTTTACCGTGAAATTCTATTGTTTGAGTACAGCACTGCCTTGACAGGGCTTAACTTCATCTTTGGATTCCTTTGTCTCTTTTCATTCCTCAGGCTTCAGAAAATTCCACAGATGGCCATATGAAGAGCATGCCAAATGTTTTCCTGAAGTGGAGGATTCGTAATGAATGGAGGAAACTACAGGGGAATCAGGCCTTCTTCAATGCTGATCTTCAGGTACTATATGCATGTTTGTTCCTTCTAAAACTGCCTTTTCTTATCTGCTATGCTTTAAAGTCTTCAAAATGTAACTGTGTTTCTGTCTCAACATTCAGAATTGCTGCCTTAGCAAAGACTTAGAGACATTGATACTATCAATGAATGCAGCTCAGGATAAAATTAACCTGAAGTATAAGAAAACGATTGACAAGATCAGAAATGAGGCCAAGGAGAAGGAGGCCAAACTAGTTCAGGCTGAATTAAAAGAGACATCAAAGCTGGAGAAAAAGAAAAGAGATAAAATGGAAAAGATTCAACAGGCTGAGTTGAAGGAAGAGAAGAAAAGGCAAATTCAATTGAAAAAGCAGAGAGAGCAAATGCAAATAAAGGAAAAGAAAGAGCAGGAAAAGGCAGAAGCAAAAGAACAGCGCGAGGCAAAACGGGCCGAAACAGAGAGCAGCGGTCAGAATGAATCCCAGACCGGCAGGAGGAGATTCTTCAGGGCATGCTTCTAGGTCAACTTAAGGTCAACCGCTGGCGAGAGCAAGGAGGAACACTTTGCCCCAAACCCTCACCTAAATAATCAAAACAGAACACTAGAGAAGAGGGAGTCTGCCCCTTGCTACAGCCCTGTATCAATTTAGACATAAAATGCCGTATCATTATCTCACTGTAACCGAGCCTGCCCTCGTGTTTGATCCTAGATTTAAATCTTTTTATCCTTATGCCCTCTCTCCCCCCTCTCTCTCCTGCCCTCACTTAACTACATCTGGGGCTCTGGTATGAGCTTTGGCCCCCTTCATCCCTACCAGGATCATAGAACCTCTGATCTGGAAATAAAGATGCTATTAAGTACATTTCTGATTCAGGTGCTCTTTTTTGTACGTTGAGTAGTCTGAGAGGGGTGTGAATGCATTATTGAAGCTGAGATAAGATTGTGGGTTGTTGTGACTTGTCACTTGTTGTGACAGCAGTAATCATTGTGAAGGCATGTCACACATACCTATCCACCATACATCTTCTATAGGTCATTCTGCATACATTGAGTGAGCAAAACGGGTAAATCAGTGCATATCAGGATTTAAGTGTCCAAGGCAGGCCGCTGCCACGCCTGTCCCCTGGACGCACATTTTGCCTATATCATTTTAAACTCTCACTAACCGCCGCCGTCATGTCCCTGTCCCCTGGACGCTTACAGGCATACATGAAGTTCTGCAGCCGTAATACTATTTCAAAATATATGTTTCCTTGGCGGGGCAACACATACATGATCAAAACTGTTACTCTGTGACACTCGTTTTCAGTATCAGCATTATTTTTGTGAAGAGCTCAATTTGATTAAGCGTATCCTCTACAAATTGAGGTTACAAACAAGGTGTCCAGCTCTTCTGGACCCAGAGGAAGAGTGTGTAAATGGTAGGTGAGAGAAAGGTAAAAACAGTAAAACAGATAATCACATGAAAAACAGATGCCATCTGTAATGTATGGAACTACACAGTCAGACACCAATACAACAATGTTGGAAACAGGAACCTTTTGATGAAAAAAGGTTTTTATTTCAAGATTTTGTGCATGACAAAGGATGTTTTGACCACGGACACCTGAACTAACCCCTATTAGAACTGTACCACTGAGGTACATGGAGCTCATCAGTTTAACACACAGCTGTGCATTAGGTTGAATTGCTGTGTAAAACAAGAATGAGTTCAGCTGATTCACTGCTAAGCTGGAAGCTTTTACACATCAGGAGTGGGCTGAAATACCACCAGGGAGGTATCACCAAGGGAGCACCTTCCACAAATGTTTCTAGAAGGTTTTTGAAGTGCAAAAATTGATCCATGTAATACTGGTCAGGGGGTTGAATCATTTTTCATGTGAAAAAAACCCCCAATCCTTTCTGATTAGGTTTAATATATATAATATATTTTTAGACTGACTGCAAATCACCATGTCCTCAGGATTAAGGGGGTTGAATAATGTTGAGTACAGATGTACATCCCAGGTCATTCATCTTGCATGACGTGACACATTCAAAATGGCCAATCATCAGTTGCAAATTCAAGATCTGTACAGCTACTGTGGTCCTCCCCTGTACGTGTTTGCGTGCCTGGTGTCACTAGCATGTCTCGTATAGTGCATGGCACACATTTACACACAGCTCAGGTTTCTACCTGCTCAGTGAGACTCACTCTAAACCCCATTCCCAACCCAGAAAACAGCATAAGTGTAACCTGTTCCGCACTGGACTTTGACGTAAGTCAAATTAAAGCAAACCCCTGGTGTTAGCATTCACTAACACTTCTCTGTTAAAGTGGCCAGGAAGGAGGCTTACCTGGTAGCTTCCATTCCACCTGCTCATAATGGTTTTGACTTTGACACCACACAGGAGTCTGCACGTATCTCAGACATTCTATCCTGCTATGCTCATCAAGCTAATGCATTGATTTGAAAAATCGAATAACCAGAGATTCTGCCTGAATGAGCAGAAATTGCGTAGATCTTGTATAATTAGGCAGTATATGAGGAATAATGCTCCTCACACTGAAATCAAATTAAGGCTAAACTTGCTTGCCAGAAAAAAAAGGATATCCTCACACATTAACCAAGCAGAATAAAGCTTCTATGCAAAGATATGACCTATAAATTTCAACTGAAATGCCCAACATCCCAATTTTGGGGTGTGTGTGTGTGTGTGCACGTGTGTGTGTGTGTGTGTGTGTGCAAGTGAAGATGCATGTCTTCAAGTGAATAGTCCTAGTTGATTGGCTCATAGCCCTGTGGATGCTGGCTTTTCTTGAAGATGCAGGCCCCAGCCCCCCCGAAGAGGATGAGGGCCAGGGGAGTCCCCAGCCCCACGGCCATGATGCTCAACACCAGTGGAGAGAAAGAGTCTAGAGGGGGAGGACCCAACCCCACCAACACAGACCTGAGGGAGAGATGGAGGAAGAGAGGAGACAGAGATGGGGAGAGAGAGATGACAAAAAGATGCTTAAAACATGTGAAATCATAATTCCTTCAAGTTCTAAACAAAATAGTATGGCTAATGACCCAACTCTTCAGAGAGCACCTCCCTTCCTAACTGGCACCTTGGCTTAACTTGCACTTAAGCAGTGACAGTCCCGCACTTCTTTTTCTTTCTATGTCGTTTTCTATTCCTTAAAAAAAAAAAAAACAGTATTTAGCTGTGAGACATCGTTAGGAAAAGGGTTGGGCAACACAGATTAAAAGAGAGAGGAAACCAACCAAACTACTGTAGTGCCAAGGTGTACCCACACAGATCAACAATGCCGAGAGGAAAGGAGGTATCCGAGGAAATCAGGAGGAAGGTACTGACAGTCCTCAAGGGGCTCGCATACTTTCAAGCAACACTGTATAAATACCAATCTCTTGAATTGAAGTCAAGTTGTGTAATGATGTGATGTGTCTTTAATGTTAATATAAACCAAATTGTCACTTTGGGTTTGGCCATTTCTTTCATTTTTGGTTGTTTGTTTAACCTGAATTTGTTACATAGAAAGTCATCCTAGTATAGCAACTCCATGTTGTGACAAAACTAGGTGTAGGTGTAAGCAGTCAGTTTGACACAAGTGAAAATAAATGTTATAATAATAACACTATATAATAACAATAATAACCAAGAATACCTCATAATGCTGAACTTTTGAAATGTGTCTCTCAGCTCTCAATTGAGTGTGTTGATGATAGAGAGCCTGCCTTGGTCACATCCTTCTCCCCTAGACGAGGTAAGTGCCATTCAACTACATGAAAAGGCTTCATTGTAAGTGTCATATTCAAAACTAAATAATAACTCTTCATTTCTGGTAATAGAAATTTAGAGCATCTCATTTGTGTTGTTTATATCAGTATGTGGTTGTCAGTGTTTACTGTATAGCTGGGTCAAATCTTGTTCTGTCTGCTCCCCAGAGAATGGATCAAAACAGGATGAAGGAGAACGTCCGCTCTTGGAGCAGAGACATGAGGCAGTAATTAATGAGCTGAAGGTAGGTTTACCAGAACTTGACTGAAATAACCTTATTTTTCAGCTACCGCTTGAAAGTATGTGAACCCCTTGAGCAGTTAAGAGTTTTCTGTGATTTGCAACCACTTCCCCACAACCCCTCCAACATGTATGTGTCAGTGATGTTTGATGTGATTTTTAATTTAGGTGTGATTAAAAAACTGACTAGGTTTTTCCAACAGAAATCACTCCAATAAGATGAGCAGATAGTCAAAAGCCCCTTATACATGCGTCAATGTAAAGCTGTTACATTGCGCCTACCACGATAGAAACTCGCGAGCGTGTTACAATTGCCTCATGTATAAGGGGTCTAGATGTAAACCGTTAGTTTTTCCGCCGATCGTCTGAGCCTTTCGAGAGAGGTGGTTTACCACGTTAATTCGTCTTACAAAAGGGCGTGTCAAATCAGGCCGATGTGTCATGGGGGAGGCCGTGCGTGACTGGGGGGAGACGGTGACAGGAGGCTAGAAAGTTCACTCCATCATCTCTTTGAAATTCCTTATTCCATGAGTGGTAGGCTACATTATGACTGGCTGTTTTAAAATATAACTAATAGCCTAACGAAACAAAATAACCCAGGAAGTTTCATCTTCGAGACGTTAAGGCTTCTTCCAATACTGACAGCTGACTCATAGTTTGCAGGTTTGCGGGAGACGTGACATTTGAGGGATGTCACTTAATTTAAACCTTTTTTGCTTCCGTTAGTGTGTGTGTGTGTGTGTGTGTGTGTGTGTGTGTGTGTGTGTGTGTGTGTGTGTGTGTGTGTGTGTGTGTGTGTGATAGAGACAGAGAGGACTCAGTAAAACATCGGAAAACACCGTGTCTCGTAAGCCTTAAACTATCAATCACCCCCACAATGAAATATGCCATTACAGTCGCGACAAACTTCTTGGCATTGTGGTGCGCCCAAAACGCAAGCTATAAACGTAGCCATCCTAATGTAACCAAAATATACCTCTGCTGATATGCCTAACCTTCGTTCTATTTAGAATTTGTCTTAGCACTATGCAGGAATAAAATAGCATCTACAGTGTCAGGATTCAGGCGCTCTCGCCTGGCTTCTATAACGCGCCCTGCTGCACTGAAGGAGCGCTCACTCGCAGCACCTGTTGCTGGAACGCATATAATTCGTTTTGCAAGGTGCTGTAGTCGTGGGAACGACTGGCCTGGTTTCTCCCAAAAGGAAAGTAGATTTTCCTCTGCTGATCCCGCGTCTATATGGAAGTTTGTAGAGAGATTGCCGGGGAGTAAAATGCTCCCTTTCCGTTACGTCTGCTGCTGGCTAGTAATACAGACAGCCGGAAAGGTTAATAAACGGAATGAAATAGCTACACATTACACACGCTATGTTTTAATAAAAGCCACGTTACTCACATACTGGTTAACACTGTTTGTTACAGCACATAAATGTTTGTCGCTACATCCAAACTGCGTCACCGTTGTCCCTCCCTGTGCTCCAGCCGCACCATTTTGCTTGCAATGTGCATCATTTAATTGAAATATGCTTATTGGCATTTGTTGCACCTTAATCATTTTCTACAAACATGATAGCCTATGCTATGTATGGTGTAGTAGACTGAGACTCTATTCACTACTGCACAAAAACTAGACACGTTTGAAAAACTAGACGTTTGCAATGAAGTAGGTTAACTTTCGCCAATATTTCCGTAAGGGAGATGGGTTATGTGCTCAAATTTCCTGGGATCAAAGAAGACGTTAGTATTCATGTGCAAACTAAAAATCACGTCTCAGGATTGCTGCGCATGCAAGTTATTTCGGGTGTCTCAACTGTAACTAATACCACTGTCATATAATTATGAGTCCAGTAAAAGACGGCGCAAACACAGTTTTCTACCGTTGTTGAAACACATCCACGCGTAGACTCGTTTTCTTTCCATCCGAGAGTGGTTATTCAAAGAAAATATTAAGAACTATATGCTGATAGAAAGAAGGGAACTTTAAGCCACTACACTGCCTGTGCCCGATGCGGATCCACGTTGATGTTGTTAGTAAACAAACCAGGTGGGAGCACATCTCCGTGGTCTTTGCGCATGCCCGAGGCAATGTAAGCGCTTCACATTTTGCACATGTATACAGGTAACGACAAGAGCCGTTTCCCTTGAAAATCTTCACACCTACACGCGAATACGATACGATAAACTGATCTGATCTCAGTGGCACATGTATAAGGCCCTAAAGACATATTTTCACTTCTCTTCTCCCATTGTTGGGGGGGATATTCTTTCCAGTAGATTTTTTTCCATCTCTCTCTGATATAATTTGTGCAACTGCCTCTTCACTTAACTATTCCCTGGTAGTCATAAAATCACTGACTTAGAACCACTGGTATAAGTTTGTGCGATCAACTGTATAATGTCGTTCGACTCAGTACTTGCTTCTTTTTTACCCATTTCTTTTAAGAAGTATTGGCGTAGCTGTAAATATCTGAAATTCATTCCTTTAGCCAACTAAACTAGTTTATTCTTATTAAACTTGTATTATTCTTGCATTAAAGTTGGTTATTTAATATTCCACTATATTCTGTAACCCAGCTAAAGACTCTCAGATTAATGCCACACAACCCTCCCCCTTCCCCCCTTCCTATCTCCACCCGGCCGACCTATATAGCGCTATATAATATGGCGCTATATAAATAAAATTGAATTGAATTAATGTACAAGTTTTCTTTTATGCCTTTTCAACTCTTTTCCCCCCACAGAATCCTGAGGAACATGGTTACTGCCCCAGAGCTGGACGCCAGAATGGCCTCACTCAATCAGGCCAGCTTCTACCTCTGAAGACCCCATCTGTTCCCCTGACTTCACTCACTCCTCTCATATATGGATGTCTCCACAGAATACAATGTTTTGTCATTCATAATAAATCATTATAACCCCCATCCTGCCTCTGTGTTGATAAATGGTATACCAATAGCTTTCAACCAGATATTTAAACTATATAAATGCACTTAACCCTTCTTAAGCTCTTATTTTTCTGTTCTTGCATATGCTCATTTGTAAAGCAGTTTGAATAACCAATGTGTATGATTTGTGCCACTAAATAAAACTTGCCTTACCCAAAAAACGTAGGAAGTAAAATTACTGCTGGGGACATTTGAAAGTCCTCAGATTAATATTCCTTGTGCATTAGTGTATTCATGCGCAGTGAACATCACAAAATGACAGACCTGCAAACGTTGGGGTGGCCCATTGATGGAAAGTGATATTACCATTGATTCATATATTTACAAGTGCATTGCAAGCATGTATGCTCTCCTTTGTGTGAGTTTGCCATGTGCATCGATAGCCTGGCCCACGGTGAGGCCCTCAGACGTCAGGTAAGGCCTAGGACGCGATCTGGCACTCCGCGAGTGGGCGAGACTCGCCACTTTGTGAATGAGGCGCGCATCACGTTATCTGGCACTTTCATTACCACTGCACCGTCACAACCTTACAGATAATGTATAGAAGTTGTACTATCATTTATAGTCAAAGTTTACACTTTAAACTACCTAAGTACTCACCGTTTAACAATACAACTTCCACTACATTGGCGCCCACATGTGATTGACAACACTGGCGCACACATGTAACATCACACAGGGGGATGGCCAAAAATCAAGAGATCAAACAAATTACATTAGATTAAACTTTATTGTCATTGCACATTGACCACAAAAATGACCAAAAATCAAGAGGTCAAATATGACATTATGACATTAGATTAGATTCAACTTTATTGTCATTGCACAGAGTACAAGTACTGAGACAACGGAATCTTACCAGAAGAACCATAGCAGAAGAGTGCAGAGAATTCTGCATACGTATAGAGGTAACATAAAAATAAATAGATGGGATATATACAGTATGATATGACAGTACAAGATATATGGCAGCAATAGTTGTTCATTAGTGCAGATATGATAGATACAGGTTCAGGTGAAGGTAGCAATATAAGTTATGACCTTCTATTGCTACCTTCTATTCTATTGTTTATTTTTATATTACCAATATACATATGCAGAATACTCTGCACTCTTTGGCTATGGTTCTTCTGGTTAGATTCCGTTGTCTCTAGGGTATCACCAAGGAAGCCCAGGGTTAAGAGGGTAAGGGTTGTTTACACGCCTTCTTAATTTATATTTTGTGAGTTTATATTTCTTTCAAAAAGTGTTCTTCGTGGTGTTTTTTAATTAGTAAGATGGGTCATTTTTATTTTGTGAGTGTATTTTATTATTTGTGTATTTTGTATTTCTATTTCTTTCAACGAGTGTTCTTCGTGGTGGTTTTTAATTAATTCTAACATTGTCTAATGCCTACCTTATATTGCTGAATCTGTGATGCGTGAAACTTTCAGTTGTTGACAGACACTCATTTGGGCCCAAAATCTCAACATGTGTCATGAGTGTAGTGCATCAAATAAATTAACATTTCAGGAAGTCTTGTAGTGAGGGGATTTGGTTAAGAGAGTTAATTGGCACCTACATTTATTTGTGAATGTTCTTGAGTGTACATAGCTACTAGGATCTCAAGAAAGTAAATGACACTATAATTGGCTACATTAGCATTACAGCAACTCCTGTAAGCAGAGTCCCTGCCATCATGCTTGTAGAGTGGGACTCAAACCTTAGAAGAAAAAATGACCTCCTAGTAGCAATGCATTTCAAACAAAAACTGACTTACAGGAATGAAACACGCCAGTGACAAAACATCCTTAAATGTTCACATTGTTATGCACTCTGACTATTCTATATTAGCAATGTGACGTACTGTAAAAACTATATACATGCTAGACTCCGACATGTTGAAACCCGATCAAAACATAGCTCCTCTCCATCGTTCTAGCTGTTAAAAGAATGATTACTGTCTTTGAACAATATATCAGGGGATAGCGCGAACGCAGTCCCCAACTACCACAAATTATGCAGTCGAGATTTCTACATTTGAGAAATTCGCTCGGGTCAGCAACGGCCGGTTGTGCAATGGCCGAGCCTCGCCAAGGGTGAACCACCTTCGTGATCATGGTATCTCCCCTGCCAGGTAAGTATGAGTTCGGTGAGGCACGCGAGAGTACTGCACTTAGTGGCATCCATTTCACACAGATGGTGGTAATATGACTGCATTACAGTTAAGTGTTTCGTTGTGCGTATATTCAAATGCACCTAATGGATGTTAACTGGACCATATGAAAAATCATTCTGTGCTGGTTTTGAGACATAAAACAGACAACAAATTCCTAGAATGTACCATCATTCATGACGCTATACACAAAGCATTTGATCATCTGATTTAATAAAGGAGTCAATAGCCCAGAACTGTAAAATCAAGGAAACAACTCTATTTGTACACCTCAAGGCTCCACCAGAGCACTACCAATTGTTATAACACAACATGTAACCCATGCTTAATTATGTATTTAAACATCGTGAGTAGGAGTAAATAGCTGTCGAGCTAGCATAGTATATGTTTACATTCAGACGTCCAGCAACCGTTTGAATAGACAAGCCTCTGAAAGATTGGGACGCTTCTAACGATCATATTTATGAAAAACGTTACATTTGTGTAAATAGTGAATAAACAGACGCAGGTTTGCATTCTGAAATATGTTTTTGCATTTCTAGAGGACTACAACGGGAAAAGTCTCGTGTTTGGTGCAGCTCTTAAACCTCCCGACGAACCCTCGCACCTAATTCCAAACAATAGTTCCAGTCCGCGACGAGGATGAAGTGCAGTGCACACAAGTGCATACATCTACAGTTGACAGTTTAGAAACGTTTCTAATGTTTACAGATAATATATACACCGTATTGTATAACAAGATATTGAAATGGTAGGTCGTGGTATTGACTGAACGGAGCACCAGACATTGCATTTGGTAGGCCTAAAATAGCCTGAGACTATTTCAAACAAAACGCAGTATAGAGGTTTTAACAAGGGAATTTTCCCACGAGGCTGATTTCTGAGATGTCACCAATTAAAAAGTAAACGCCTCATCCGTTTAGTGGCTACTGAATATGGCTACAAGCTATATATCCCCCCCCCCGTACTTTATTACAAAAAGTGACACCTTCATATATTATAGAATCATTATGGCTTCCAGCTAATGGAAATCAAAAACCCAGTAGGCCTACATCAAAAAATTAGAATTGAACTTACATTGTAGAAATGTCGACCTGAGAAGATTTGAAAATGAATGATATGACCGACATAAAATCACCGAAGAGCACCTTTCCCAGTCACGTGCCTCAAATCGAATCAGAACTTTTTAGTGCCCGACCTTATAAAATGGAGACGAAAGAAGCAGCCAAGTCCTTTAGATTTAAGGTTACATCGTGCGCATAACTTTCTTTCTCGCAATTCCGTCTCTAAGTGAAATAAAGAATCCAAATCAAAAATAACAATTGAATAGAGCAATACATTAATAAAACTTACCTGAACTTTTAACAAATTATAACATATAGGCTATACCGGTACATTTCATTAGCAGCGCTTTACGCATGCAGGACATGCATCAGACTGTGCATGTGTGACCCCATCTAATGAGGCCTCTTCCAACTCTCCTTCAAAAACACTTATAGATTTAACTCACACGCTCCTTCTCAAACACCCACAAGAAGACCTCACCTGTCCAGCTAGAAAGGAGCCGATGAGCCTAATCAGTGTCCAACAGGAAGTTTCACAATTGGTACCTCTTTGAGAAGTATCATGAACTCCATGGAAATGGTCACTGCGTCTTCTTGATATTGCATAACGCTGTGTGGTTACACTGAAACGCTCGATCCAAATGTTTTTGTTACAATGCTATGTTCAGAAAAATCAACGTCGAGCAATATCATTCAATTATGATAAGCTTGGTAATTACATTCAATCAAGTAGGCCTATACATCCGCTACCGAAAGTAAACAAGAATGGGCCAAACAGAAAGCTTCAAGAGTGGCTGCAGAGTTCACGAGCCATCAATAATTAGCCAATCAGACACCTTCTCACCTAGACACGTCGGCGACCTCCCCGTCTCCAAGACCCATAGCAACCACAGCGGCAGATTACATCTTCAGTTAAAGAAATAAAAAGTATTTTTTTTCCCATCTCGGTATTTCTGGATTACTACACACGATTTATAGCCTACGCTGGCATGCAGTTATCTTCTAGTGTTTGTTTGAGGTTCAAGACATTTTGGAAGCAGAAGGGACAGTTTAGATATTTAAAAGCTTCCTGTGTTTTAAATATGTGATAACACACTGCCCAGTGATGTGAAAATTGCAATTGTATACAACCATTTGTTGACATTAGCTCCAAGTATAGGATCTTGGAGATGCTCTCAACTAAAAACAAGAAAATGCAAGACGCTGACAGTCAAGGGAACATCAGCATCCTTGCCCATTTAAATCAGCACTGAGAATGGCGATTTGATCATGTCCACATTTGCTGACAGTGAGTGAGGTCCATGGGGGAAAAAATGATTGACAGCCTTACTAGTGTCATCATGCCCATGGGCGCAGATAGCGTGTACGTCAGGGGGGTTCTGACGTACACACATTCGAATGACCCTCAATCCGTCCCCCTCACTTTTATTTGAAAAAAAGAATGCGTTCTGTCTTTGCATTAGGCTAAACTCACAGAAAATCAAAAGACTAGTTCTAATTTACTGCTTTGCAACAACTCTCATAAAACAGTCAGATCAAAGACGGACAATCATTTTGTTGAGCTGGGCAGCAACCGGTCTCTCTGGCGTTTACGTCTCGAGCCTGGTTTCCATTGTTACCCAGAGGCATCAGTGGGACAGCTCTTAATTCAGGATCCCACAACCAACCGACACATGCATGATGAAGCCATACAAACCCACTTTGCATTTTTTTGGTTGTCTGTTCAGAGTAATGTCGCCGTGGAAGAAAAAAAGAGAAAAGACGGTCATTGAGAATAGCGTGAAGAGAGGTGCCGATTTCCCAAGGGGGAAGGGGGACTCGACATTCATTATTTATTATCCATTTTTCGGCAATTGCAACTTTCTGGAGTTGTCGGGGGTCTTTCGGAAATGTGTACAGTAGGCCTATTTGATTGTACCAATGCCAAGCCTAATAAGTTGTTACAGGTTGAATCATGAGAAAAAACGAACTTTAGAGCTAGACAAATGCCACTGCAGTGGCGCTAACGTGATCAATTTACTATGAACAGTAATTTTAATTACTAACACTCAGTCAGATATCGTGACTGATATTAGCTGAACTGGACGTGGTTAATATAAAATCATTTAGACTGGCGCAATGTATTAAATTTAAGGTGAATCAGTGTTGGCGTTTAGTATAGCCACCTATTGAGCCTCCATTGCATTTTAATGAGTTGGCTTGTTATCTTGCCAGACAGAGTACATTATTTTGAGTCCAGAATCGATCTTTGTAGGCATTACTAACCATTTAGACAAAAATGACTACACAAAATTACATATATTTTATTATTTTGAAGCTTTTGAAGTCATGTAGAGTACTTATTTACAATTTGATTTTTGTATATAGGCTTTGCTGTTCGTGTTTGTGTGTGTTTACAGCCTGCTCTTTTGGTTTGCTTAAAGAATCTGTGTGCTTAAAGTCAATTCATTTTTAAATAAAACCGTTTTTGCATACGTCATGTGGCATGCTTGGTGACTGATTAGAAGCAGTAGTAGGCCTACCAATACGCCTTATTTTCTTGCAATGATGGGCAATTATGTTTGATGGGTTATGTCATGGCTGAGTGTAATAGCGCCCCCTGGGGGGGGGGGGGGGGGGGGGGGGCTGGGCTAGAATCGTCCCCCCCAGTTTCAAAAACCTATCTGCGCCCCTGATCATGCCTCACATTACCAGGACTGAGGTGTTGCTCCACAGTTAGAGACGCAACTTGTTTTGGTAAACTTGCAATATCAAGCAATTTTTTGAGTACACTTTGAGCAATTTTTTTAGTAAATCTAAAGTATTTGAAACAGAAATGTACTGTATTTGGCTTTTGCATTCATGTATTTCCACCTCTTGTGTTGTCATGTTTAGGCAAGGTCTCTAACTCATTCTGAATAAAGGCCACGTCATTTACCGGAGTGTGTACTGTTGCTCTAAGGTCGAGCCATTGCAGAGCCATTATCTGTTTCTGCAAACAGTCATCTAGGACACAGTTTGTAAGGTGTGGGACTCTTCAATGCATGTCTATGAGAAGCACTTAAAGAGCCATTGTACGATCAAAAGTGTCCGCCCCCTCCCCCTCCATGGATATTTTCAATGCCCCTGATGAACAGACAACCTGCGGTGATGTGTGTTGCCCTCTGGCCTCTGGTGTGAAGACAGTAGCCTGCCAGCGAACAAGTTATTAGCAGTCAAGGTTGAAGCTGCAAAGCTTGTTCTCGACTTCAAGACAACGACCATTATATAATTCAATATTTACCGTCTGTTGTGAAAATGCTGTAGTGAATAGTATTTTATTATCCGGGAAAACAAACGGTGGTGTTCAGAAGTGGTGTCCATGCCGATTGAAGCAGAACTTCATTTATTAATCCCTATTTGCTAATTGTTGCTCTGTCTTTTAACATGAAGATTCTCCCTGGGTGGGAGTGCACCGTTCCTGGAGGTACTGCAATACCAGGTCGATGCGTGGAGTGGACGGAGCAAGCCCCTATTCCATCTCCCAGTTCCAAAAATCAATTTAATATATGGTCCCCGGGTAGGGGACGTATCAGATATTAAACTGATAAGAACAGATACTACACTTGATCTTAGCCAAAAGGCCGAGAAGCGATACCGGACGCCTCCTCGAGAGACGGACTGGATTCCCCGTCTTAATCGTCACAATTACGGTATTCTTAATGACACACATTTTTCTGGTCTAAGAAGACGCCAGAAGACTTTTCCTTCACATTCCAGAACCTATAGAGTTTAAAAGTCCCCTACAACATTTCATGTTTCGTCATTTAGAGCAAATGTTGTGAATGAGACGTTACATGAGACAACCCCTCGACCAATCACATACGCGTATAAAGAAACTATGAATATGAATCAAATGATAAGGTAAGTGAACTGATAATGTCCCAGGATTTAATGCCGTTAACACACGAACATTACATAGAAGCTGTTACAAATGTCTATGGTTTCAGGTTTAACATTTAATTGCATATAAAAATAGGGATCACTCCCCCCAGTGGATAAACGTGGCATTGCAATGTAAATACAGCACTTATTGGATTTTTTTTATCTGTAAGGTAATAAACTAGTGATTGGCTCCTTGTGCGAATTAAAATATATATATATATGTTTTAAATGCATCTTGAATTACATTATAATAAAAATTCCAATAAAATGACACAATCACACTCTAGCACAGGGGTTGGCAATGCATTTCCCCAAGGGGCCACATGAGATAGTGGGACTGTTGTGGAGGGCCGCCCGGACCAATAGGCGGAAATCAATTCAGCATGAGAAATGAGCATGTTTTTGCAGTATTAAAGGTGTGCCCAGACGACCAAAACACATGGCACACACACACACACACACACACACACACACACACACACACACACACACACACACACACACGAGAGCAAGCTTGCAATACAATAGTATAAGTATACTAATTAATAGTAATATACATTTTTATCGTTTAACATTTGATTCCTCATGTGCCATTGACCTCCGCGGGCCGGTCAGGTACAGCAAAGGGGCCGCAAATGGCCCTGGGGCCGCACTTTGCCCAGGTCTGCTCTAGCACAATAACGAAATACAAGTCAATACGCATGAACAATTGAGGTCACTCTTGTTTACCTAAAACAATTTTCACCAAAAATCAAGGCTTCAAATCAGTCAAGTCTGGCTTCGTACTGTATGTTGAGAAACAGGATAGGTACTGCATATCCTTATTGAAACATGCACTGCAACATTAGCATATTAACCAGAGCAATGATTAGAATAGAATAGAATATCTTTATTTGCCATTGCACAAGTACAATGAAATTGAGCCAACGGCTGTCAGACTCTGCAGTTGAAAAGTATAAAACAAAAACAATAAAAATATACAATGAACTATACAGATTTACACTATAAATACTCAGCTTAAGTAAAAACAAGTACAAACACAAGAGATATTACACAGAGAGACAAAAACAGGTCAGTTTTGTGCATTGTTAAGTGCTATGATAGCTCTGGGATAGAAGGTGTTTCTCAGAAACTACTTTGTGTTTTAGTGGAGACATAGGTTTTAGTGGATATACGCAAACCCACAAACGTTTTAGGTGGTAATACGGCGTATACCTGCGTATCACGTAGACTACAGCCCTGTTTGTGGGGGTTGAATTGGTATATTGTCTGGTAGGTAAATGCTAGTACAACTTCTACTGTATACATTATCTGTAAGGTTGTGAAGAAGAAGCAAGAAGGAAGCCTAACCATTAAAATAGGATGAGTCAGGGAAACCTAAGAAGTTGACAGATTGGAAAAAAGAAACTTCTTAAATATGAGAGGTACATAGATGCATCTGATGATTGTTTCAGGGCAAAACAAGATTCTAAAATAAAAGTTACGACCAACCTTTCAAGTGCTTGGCCATTTCACCTCTAGAGGCCGATTTGTCATATACTGATAGGCCTACTGCAGAAGTTGTGAGGATTAGAAATACATTGAATCCCCTCAATACAAAGTTCAAAGTTCTTTATTAGAGGGTGCAGAACATGATTATAAAAAAGAAAGTGTGGAATTGTCGTTCGTGTGTCAGCCACAGCCTTTCAAATGTGTGGCCTATTGACCTCTATAGGCCGAATTGACATACACTGATGCAAAAACTGTTAGGCTGAGAAAAATATAAATTGTACCCCCCCAATAAAGGGGTTAGATTTCTTGTGTATGTCAATCACGCCTATAGAGGTCAATAGGCCACGTGCATGAAGAGCTGTGGATGCAATACGATAATTCCATTGGTAAATGGTTTACCGCAGAGTATTGAAGTTTGCTCTGGCCCTGGAACTAGACAAGGAAAGGGCCAGATTGGGGGTTCACCCAGGATCTTTTCCTCTTCACTGAAGCAGTGCGTCATATTGTCTGTCAGTCTGTGTTTGAAACTGTTTGGAAGTAGGGCTGGGTGATATGGTCTATAAATAATTTTGCAATATTTTTCACAATTCGCAATACACAATATATTTCTTAATATTTGGCTTCAGAGAAAGCATGTCCTTGACTCCCTATCCAACCTGATGGAGCTTGCAAGGATATGCCAAGAGAAATGGGCAAATATGTCCAGACACAAGTGTGCCAAGCTCGTAGCTTCTTTCCCAAGACGCCTTGAAGCTGTAATCTATGCCAAAGGTGCAGCACCCAAGTATTAGGCTAAGGGTGTGTACAGATATGTAACCACTAAAAACCTATTTTTGTAAGTAAAATACAATTGCATATTTTATCATTTAAAAACCTGTTTTACCATTATTATTTGCTATTGTGTGTAGATGTTTTGGGAAAAAAATTAACTCAATCTATTGTAGTATAAGTCTGTAACGTAATAATACGTGGAGAAGGTGAAAGGGGTGTGTAGACTTTCCGGCTTCTTAGATTAAGGTGGATTTCATATCAGACCATAACTTTACCTACCAAACCATATCTCAATTCGACCCCCACAACACAAGTTAGTTTGCATAGCACCAGGACAGAACCATCAAGGTGGCTCCTGGTCTTTTGTCCATGTTGAGGAGCAGTCAGACATGGTTCCTGGCTTTTGTGAGTCTTGGAGCCAGAGACATTAGTCTCTGGTTGTTGGCTTTTGTCTACAACCACGACAAGATGGTTGAAGCACAAAGGGATTAGCATCTATATGGCCATACCTGGTATGACCATACAGTGCCACTTGAAAGTATGTGAACCCCTTGAGCAGTTAAGAGTTTTCTGTTGTTTTAGCATGATTTTTCAATTTTTTCATCACCAATTTTCCATAAATGAAATGTCAGGTTTATGTTTATCAATTGCATGTACTTGTTTGGAGGGAATTGTGTGAGTAGCCAAAAAATTACATGAAACATGGAATTAGTGTGTGTGCAAAAGTAAGTGAACCCCCAGCTGCATTGGTGAAGTCAAGTAGGTAACAGATTTGGTGAAACATATTTGGTTGCTTAATTAGTCGATTCAGCAAACCAATCAAATGAGACAAGATGGTTGAAGCTCAAAGGTATTAGCATCCTTAGGAAAAGGGTTGGGCAACCCAAATTAAAAGTTGTTGTTGTTCTGTCCTGACTGGTCTGCGAAAGTACAGTACCTTCTGGTCTGCGGAAATACAGTTACGATGAACTATTAAACTGAGTGCTTGCACATGCAAACGATAAGTTAAATCAAACCATGTAATCCTTTGGCTGTGTTTACTGTACTCTGATGGGGTGTTATTCAATTCCACAACATTATTTTCTATAAAATGTGTTTTATTTACAATATTTTTTGAAACAGCTATATTAAAAGTACATCCTCTTCCAAGGTTAGCAAAGTTAACGGAACAGCACTTCTCAACAACATGTACATATTCACAGTAATGGCCTCTCTCAAACCTACAGATGGAGAACTCACCCACTGCATGAAATGTGGGTATAATATCAATTCAAAGTACATACAGCAGTATGTAAAGAAAAACCGTACAGCATACATTAGAATGTATGATAAACCAGTTTGGTACACAATAATTTACTAAAAAAAAGATGACATTTCTGAGTAACACCCAGACCCAAATGTACGGACCTCTGTATATTTTGTCTTATTTTAGGCCGACATTGGCAATCTCATGAAAGTTGGACATAACACCTGACTTTACACCTTGATTTACAGATATATTGACAAGTATTCCACAGCACACCATGACACTGAAACTGTGCTTCCCTTTTATCAGCACTTTAGGGCAGTGACTTTTAAGGGGGAAGGATTAGTGAAACAATAACATTGGGATCAAACTCATGCTGCAGGTATGCCTTTAGCCAAGAAAAACATCTTTTACAGGTTTGCATGAATCAGTACAGAATGTCTTTTAATAATAGTACTGTAACAAAATGATGGTCATTTACAAGGGCAAAATATTTACAACAGAATTAATAAATATTTAAATATGATCGTTAAACACTGTACTTTACAGTTTTGTATCTCACAAACAATCTAATGAACACCCTATAGTGTCTGATGGATGTGGACAGTCCTTTGAGAATGAAAGCTGTGAGGAGCTGTGATATGGAATACAGCATTTCCAGCAGTCTATCCCTGGCAATGATTCTGACTTTGGTAAGAGAGCTTGAGCATGTGGTATATATGTAGAAGAAAGTATGTTCGTTCAAGTATTCAGCATGCTCTTGTACCAATCGTATGGATTCGCTCAATCCGAGTTACGAAAGCAGCAGGTCTATTGGCAATGCCAACCATAACAGGTGCAAGGCAGCATCACATTGTAAAGGTTTTGTGCAACAAAGGAAATGAGAGTAGTTGGTATTTTGAAGTATCAGTAATTCTACACTTGTGGTCTGATGGAGAAGGCACAGTCAAGTCTCGTTTCATGGCCAAACACAGTGCTCAGTTAAGTCCAGGCACTGAGACTGTGGAGGCCATGCAAATCACTGTCTTAGCAGTCAGATCCCAGGAGTCCCACCAGCTGACACCGGCGTGGGTCAACCCTCTCCTCCTCCGTTGCTCTGGAGACAGTGGAATGGCCTTACAGTTGTCCACAGACATCAGAACTGCCCGACTCTATGGAATCTGATTCAGAATCCGTCTCGTTGTCCCTACGGAAACAGTACACAAACATAACTGTTAAAACAGAACAAATAGATGGGCAAGACCAATCAGCCAGTGGCCTACATATGAATCTCAGTCCTACAGCTGGAATACTGTCAAAGTTTCTTTGAGTTAGTATGGCCGTATAGTTTATGTAGTTTTAAGCAGATGCTTTAGTCCAAAGTGACATTTGATCAAATAAGAGTAATAACAACAGCAACAAATTAAGCCTTATACATAATATAGTATACAGCTGCCTTTCCTAAACTTAGGATTGTGACCCAAAATTGTTTTCTATTGGGTCGCCTATTGTCAAGTCAAAAACTAATTTCAAATAAGAAAGCCTCATGCTCAGAGATATGACGTTGGTCATCATACCAGCCAGGTTTTTGGCAGCTTTAGTTGGGGTCAATGATAACAAACCAAGTTGCATGTTAACATTTTGTGGGATAGCTTGATTGACTGGGATTGACTGAGCTCAGTTTTTAAACGATTTAACTGAAAGTGACCAAACTGAAATCTTCCAAGGAGGTGGTGTAGATAGCACCCTTGGAGAGAGGGCTTTCAGCTACATCGCCACCAAGTTGTGGAATTCACTGCCAGACTACATCAGACACTGTGACTCAATTACTGACTTTAAAAGCAGACTTAAAACTAATTTCTTCAAGATAGCTTATGGACTGACTGACTGACTTTTATTTTTCTTATTTTTATTTATTTCTATGTGATGATTGTAATTCTAACAACCTGTTTGTGAAGTGACCTTGGGTGTCATGAAAGGCGCTTTAAATAAAATGTATTATTTATTATTATTTATTATAGAACAAAGGAGGTGGGGTAGAGACAGGTTTAAGACTCCAGTAACACTGAATATTAAGGTGTAATTGAAATCAACTGAGATCGGACGACGATTTCATGGCTCACTGTGTTAGAGGCTGCTGACAAGTCTGGTAAAAGAAAAAAACTGATGACTGAAGCTTGGAGAGTAGCAACTGCTCAGGCACAGACAAAACAGTAGTTTGGGTAGAATGATTACTCTTAAAACCAAACACCTTAGGATGCAGGACATTATTTTGAGACAGGAAATCAGAAATTAGTTTCAAAGGCAATCTTTAAAAAAAAAAAAAAAAACGTAAGCACTACTTTTATTTAGTTAATTTGAATTTTTCAAAGAGATTTTGGGACTGAAAGAGCTAAACCTATTGGTATGACACCAATGATTGGACTTTGCTCTTGCCACTACATTCAGCTGATGCAGCCACCTACACAGTATGTGTCCACAGTACGTGTACAGTGTGACCTTCAGTATGGGCCTTACCGCTGGTGTTGTAGCATCTTGCGGTTCCTTTGACGTGCCTCCTCATTGATAGGGTAGAAGATGAAGACCACAAGACCGATGATGATGAGTGTAATGGGGGCAGCTGATACCAGGATTTTCAGTGTCAAGTTCACCGCCTCTGGCTGTGTGCAACCGTTTGGGATGTACCCTGCATAACTGACCATACATAAAAAAAAAAATATGAATTCAGAAAATGATCAGGGCAGCAGGAGATTAAGCCACTCACATGACTGGTCAGAGCAAATACAGTGAGCTGTCTGTGACCTGAAACCCAACCAGCCTTGCCTGTCTAAAGTCCTGAGTTTTACCTCGCTGATTGGGAGTAATCTGATTAAATATCAAAGTCAGGTTGCTGGGAAGACCGGTCATTACTTCTATATACTACCGTCACAACTGAATAATGGCCAAGTATGTCCAAATCCCACATCAAAGCCACAGTCGACTCGAGAAAGAGCAGAGGACTTGAAAGTGGATATGACCTTAGGTTTTGTATCTGTGAAGGGGGGTATACATGTGTGGTGGTGTGACTGTGCATGGGTTCAACTTACTCAAGGCTCAGGGTTGATATCCCTAGTGACACGCCAGAGGAGAACTTGGTAAAGAACACATAGAAAGAGTAGAAGATGGCTTCGTGGCCTTGCAAGTCGGGGTTCGCCACCTTGAAGTCATCAACAACATCGGGTAGCATAGACCTGTTGAGCGAAGCACAACGTTTCATCACGCATTAAAATGACACATTTATCAAAACTAAACACCAACATAGACACAAGGTGCACTGGCACACGATGAATGTCAATTTACACAATACAAAGTCACACAATTACATTGAACTAGAATTGACTGTAAGCTGACACTGGGACAGCATCTTTAGCACAAACAGACATTAATAATCATCCATATCCAGAGCTATACATGTTCCCAGGCAAAGGTCTCAATGCTAAACAGGTTTACTAGGCATGCAGTATAAAGCCTCCTATATCTTTCATCAATCCCATGCTTATTGACTGAATTGACTGTAAGCTGACACTGGGACAGCCTCTTCAGCACAAAACAGACATTAATAATCATCCATATACAGAGCTATACATGTTCCCAGGCAAAGGTCTCAATGCTAAACAGGTTTACTAGGCATGTAGTGTAAAGCCTCCTATATCTTTCATCAATCCCATGCTTATTGACTGAATTGACTGAAAGCTGACACTGGGACAGCATCTTTAGCACAAACAGACATTAATAATCATCCATATCCAGAGCTATACATGTTCCCAGGCAAAGGTCTCAATGCTAAACAGGTTTACTAGTCATGCAGTATAAAGCCTCCTATACCTTTCATCAATCCCATGTTTACGCAAATGTCACAGACAAACACGATCCTGACAGGAGTATTTAGTGATATCAAGTAGGTGAATTACCATGGCAACAGGAAGGCGGCTCCCACACTGACTCCAGCCACAAAAGACACAATGTAGGTCATGACGAGGTTGCTCTTCACAAGGACCACCATCGCCAGGAATGGCATCGCAAACTAAACACCCAAACAAATCATTGGTACGTGTGTTAGTGTTTGTTCTGTAATTAACAGTATCTTTGTGCGTCCCCTACTATAGATAGGTCATATGTGTATGAAAACGTAAAGGGAAAAACACCCAGTTTTCTTTTATTTATTTAATGGAGGAGGGGTTGTGCAAGTTCTCACCGAGATCCCGCAGAACACGGCTGTTTTCTTGCCGAAGCGCATCAGGAACCACTGCCAGAAGGGGATAGTGAGGGAAGCAGCGAGCTGTGACAGAAAAGACACAAAACATTTATTTATTTAATTACACCTTTAAACTGTAGATCCCAAATCTGATGTTACATTTAATGATCTGGAACATTCCAGTCTAATCAATATTCTAAAGCTAAAGGAAATCCAACACAGCATGGAGGAAGAGAGAGAAAACTAAAGAAATGAAAAGGGGGGGGGCACAGAAAGAAAAGAGAAGAGGGAGGGGGGGCACAGAACGAAAACAGAGGGGGGGGGGGGGGGGGGGGGGGGCACAGAGAGAAAACAGAGGGGGAGGGGGCACAGAACGAAAAGAGAGGAGGGAGGGAGAGTTGGTGTGGTCTGAGCAGACCTGTTGCAAGACTGACTTTCAGGGTAACAGAGATAAGCTTATATTGTCCTGGAGAATCATACGTCATGTAAAGGCCATTTCATTCACAAAGTTCATACAATTAGGCTGACTTTTACTCCATAGAGAACTGCAGTCCTGTGTCTTGTTAGGTGACATGTATTGCTCATCCAACAGGTGGTAGCAGAGTCAAATCTTTTTTCATAGGTTGAAGTGGTAACGTCCACGTCTAGCATAGGTTACATTATGCAACGGCCGATTGGTGCATCTGCGCAATCACACTCTCATTTTCTTGTTCTGCTCTCTCATATTCTACTATTATGGTCCTCCTCTCCCAGGGTTCCCTTACCATGATGACCAGCAGAATGTTCTGGAAGTCATTCCTGAAGCCAAGTGTGTAGCAGCAAAACAGCGCAAAGTTCCCTTCCAGGAGCTGTGGAAACATACATACACACAGAGACACAATGAGAGTGTATCCAAACCTGACGTGATTAAAAGTGACAAGACAACCATCAAGTGATTGGGGCGTGAGGGATCCTCATTCTTACCCAAACATTGTGTGTTAAATATACTCAGTGCTCACCATGAAAGCCAGAGAAGTGAAAAGGAAGCCCATGACTAGTTTGTTGTAAGGTCCATGTCCCATGACCAGGCGAATCCCCTGCCAGAACGAGATGGGTTCACTCTTGGTTCTGCACAAGTCTGAGGGGGTTAGGACAGGAAGGGGTCAAGACAGAACAGATCAACACAAATAACACAACAGACTATGGGAGCTGCATTACCACTACAAACGGCTCAGACTATTGTTGATTAAATACAACACAAAAATCTGAAATGCAAACGCCTCAGGCTGATCAACTGTATTTTAAGAGGCAAGTTGTGACTGGTTGTGTGGTGGTGTTGTACAGGACGAGGAAGGCCTCGTTTCATTTCAACTTCAGGAGTCAGCTGAGTGAGTTCAAGAGAGGTTCTTGAGGAGACACTTTAAGAGTCACCATTAGAACTGTGTGCAGAGGACTGAAGGGAGTAGGGTTGCGAGAGGGAGATGGCTCCAGACAAGAAGAAAATATTGGCATGGGTCAAAGAACAGAGAAACTGGTATGTAGAAGACTGATGTGAGGAGCTTTGGACACATAATTCAAAGACTGAAATCTGTGGGTCCTCAGGGAGCTTTTTTTGTACAATTACTAAACCTTAAGGCACATCAGTCTTCTGCAGAGGGTTTTGAGTTGACGGCATGGCATTCATTCAGCTCTGCTTTTATTTCTAATACAACTAACTTTATATTGAGAAAGTTGGTGACTCTTCTTGTGCCTTAGAAGTGGATCAATGCTGATCAGTCTATGTCCTGAACACCACCAAGCAGTAAATAGGATAATTAGGTAATTGAAGACGTGCACTGTTGCACACACATACACTATTTTATTATAATGTTGTCGTGGATACACCTCTTATTTGCTCACCTTTGCGTTCCCTCACACCGAAGAACAGAACCACAGCACACAGAACATAGATCGCACAGATGACCCCCGATGAAATCATGTAGGCGTTCCTCTGTTGGACAGGAAACATTAAAATCATCCAAAAAAGCAAACACACCCAATGTCTGGTCACATTTCACTACATTCATAGTAACAATTTGATCTTTCAGTCATTGCAAAACGGTTCAAAGTTTTAAAGGCACAGCAGCAAAGTCCAAGCACCTAGCTCACTTGATCCTTATATTTCCATTACTTTTGGGCAAGTACAATATTTTTCACTGACTAAAACATTGACAAAACCAGGAAGAGAATAGCAGAACATGTTAAAGAAAAAAAAAAATTCAGAGCTATAGTCAGTAACATGACAGTAATTCTTGCTGTCTTACAGTGTGGGTGAGGTAGATTGGCAGAAGAGTGTGATTACTAGGATGGATGGCATTTGGATCGGCATCCAGTGGAGCCAGAGTAGAGTTGATGCAGGGGGTGTTGGCCATGCCCACGATCTGCCCCTGGATGCCCGTGCCAATCACCGTACCCAGGACCTCCACGAACATTCCTAATGGTGGTAAGATACTGGTCAGCATTAGGAATTCCCAGAAATCTAACAAACGAAGGTATCAAACTAAGAAAGTTAAAGTAAAAGTACATGGTATACAAAATGCATTAAAAACAAAGCGTAAACAAAAAGCGCACAATAGTTAAGAACAAGTCACAGTGCTAGCTAATTTACATGCGGAACCGGTCGGAAAAGGCAGGAGACTGTGGAATAGTCTGATTAACCATTGCCCCTCTATGAGCAGCATGAACTTCTAGTGTAGTATAGTGGACTTGCCATCATCACTTACTATAGGCGGTGGCCGAGTCCCTCTCCTTCTGGTCAGGACTAATGAACATTGTGAGGGAAGAGTATGGCACATGGAAGCACTGGACGAGAAATATAGGAATGTTTAGAGGAACACATTAAACTCACAAAGTGATGCCAATATATGAAATGTATGAATATATAGAAAAACACATTAAAAATCAGAAGGTGATGCCAATATATTAAATATATGAATGTATAGAGAAACACATTACAAATCAGAAGGTGATGCCAATATATGAAATATATGAATGTATAGAGAAACACATTAAAAATCAGAAGGTGATGCCAAATGAAATGGTAAAATGACTAGAGGGGTTCCTTACTGTCTGCAATGTCTGGAAGAGGCAGTACCACACCAGGTACCACACCACCTTTCCCTGGTCGAGGTCAGGTACACACCAGATAAGGAAGTAGGAGATGATAGCTAGTGGAGTAGACATCAGGATCCTGCAATGACAAACAGTAGAGTCATAAAGTAGGAGATGACAGCTAGTGGAGTAGACATCAGAACATGCAAGGACAAGCAGTAGGGTCATGAACTAGGAGTGATAGCCAGTGGAGTAGACATGAGGATCCTGCAGTAACAAGCAGTAGGGTCATGAAGCCACTACAGCAGACTTTTCAAAAGAGGATACAATGGTTCATCAATATGCAGTGCATATTCACTAATTACATTTCTGGTCCCAAATTCAAAGAAGAACTTAAACTGGACAATAACAATAAAAAAAAACATTCAAAATGTCAAAATGTAAATACTTCAGGATTGTATGTGTGTGATGGTGGTTACACCATCACCAGTGTTGCTGAAGAATTTTTATTTTTTTTTTCCTTCTTCGATTGAATTTAAAATAAAGAATCATTCTAAATTCTAGGTTGCGATGAAAGGAATTTTCAGATTCAGTACAACTGTTTCAGTGAAGAATGTGGTTAAGTCATCAGAACATGAAGTCATATCCTGAAACCCTCCCTTGAAACGTAGATCCTGTGACTCTGTAGATACCGTCAACTGGAGAGACAAAGTCATTAAGGGGTGGAAGAAAACATCCCATTCCAGAGCAGGATTCATTGCATCACATCCTGTCATTGTTGTGGGTATTCTTTGACAAAAGTTTGCCTCTCTCAAAAGAAACCTCTGACAGAACGCTCATATTTTTGTCTGAAGTACTGCTCTTCACTACATCAAGAACAGTACTTAATTTTTAATCATAGTTAATAAACAACAAGTTAATAAACAACAGTTCACACAACAGCTTAATTTACTGGAAAGAGTACCTCTTGTGGCTGAATGGGAGATCCTGTACCTTTGAGGTTTTATATTAAATTTGGTACATGTAAGACTCATGTTGTATATCTTACAAAACTACAACAGAACTTGGGTCAAAACTACCAGCCGCACTTGCCTCAGCTCTTACTCCTGGCACAGAAATTGACATAGGCACATCCGCACCTCATATCGAAATACTTACAAATGGTGTCATAAGTGTACTTCTTTCAACCCTTGACACTGTTGCACCACTGAAAAAGAGAATAAGAACTCCCCCCAAAACGGACCAGACTCGTGCACTTAAACAAATTACTCGGAAACTAGAAAAAAAAAATGGTACTTGAGGTTTTCCACCTGGCGTGGAAGGATAGTCTTGTAAGCTAAGCTATAAAAGAGCACTTTTTGATGCGACATCACCCTACTATTCTTCATTGATTAAAAATCATAAAAACAACCCAAGGTTTCTCTTCAACACCATCTCTAACATTCTGAATGACTTACTAATCGCATCTGATCATAAGTGCATTTCAATACTGTTTCTTTTAGAATTTAGTGCTGCTTTTGACACTGAAGATCATCCCAACCTGTTACAGACTTGAACACCATGTTAGCATTAAAGGCTGTGCCCTATCCTGGTTTAGGTCTTACCTTTTATAGCCATCAATTTGTTCATGTCCATAATAAGTCATCCACTACAGTAAGTTATGGAGTTCCTTGAACCGTTTCCCTTCTCCTATGGTGCTGTCATAAGGAAGCATGACATCAACTTCCATTGCGATGCTGATGACACCCAACTTTACCTATCCATGGAGTAAAACTAAGAAAATTGTACATTTACCCAAGATAGTAGCCTCCCTGCAAGATGTAAAAGCTTGGATGACTTACAACTTTTTACTACTTAGCTCAGATCAAACTTAGGGTTAAGCTTTGACAATTGAGAATACTTTCTAGTCAGAATGGTGGTCCCTGGGACAAAACCAGTTGAAAACCCCTGCCCTAAACAATTGAGAATGACATATTATACCCATATCTTCCAACACTTGATGGCATCTCATTAACATCCAACACAAGTATAGAAAATCTTGGTGTAATTATCAACTAAGATACTTGTCCTACTGTCTTTGACATCTGTATTATGTGTGAGTCATAATCTTTTGAATCTATGCAATAATGCCAAACTCAGAAAAGTCATATCCTTTCAAGATGCGGAAAAAACGAATCCACACTTTATGTCGCGACTAGACTCCAACAATGCTCTCCTGTCCGGATGTGGCAGCAACTCAATAGAGCCTCCAACTCAAACAGAATGCTGCTGCTCGCACGCTCACTAGAACTAAGAATGGGGTGCATATCTCACCTCTACTTGCCTCTATGCACTGGCTCCCTCGTCAAAAGTAGAATTGGTTTCAAAGTATTCCTTCTCACATACAAAACCCTAGGCAGCTTAGCTCTTTACCTGAAGGAATTAGTTGTCCCCTACATATGGCCCGTTTTGCAGCTAGTTGGCCAGTTGATTTTTGCACTGCTATTGCATCCTGCCACCCTACTTGTATGGCTAAAAATCCCTATGCACCAAGCCAGACACCACTAAACTTAACTCACCTCAACTAAACACATATAAAATTCCCAATATCAATAAAACTGGGCTTCAGACAGCGCATGTTGTACTGTGAAGGAGGGCCAGCATGCAATTCGTGTTGCAGCTGTCGCAAGCCAGTTGGGCACTGTTATGCACCCTTGCTGTCCTAACTCAAATTCATATGTCACAATATGTCACAATATGACTGACACACACACACACACACAGTGTGGACACATGTGTCCAATTTCCGATTTCAGTCCGATTTAAATTGGATATTGGACACATGTGTCTCCCCAGAACTAGATTAATTGTGTCCGACTTGAGTCCGACTGGACTCCGATGTAAACCCCTGGACACACGATTCGATTCCGCTGGTAATTGGACTGGGCGCGCATGTGTCTCTCGTATCTGATTCAAATTGGACAACAACAACTTTTGCACGTGCTTGAGATCGTGCCCACAGACATATACATGAATCATATATAATGTATATGATATGATAAACGCTGCTAGACGCTCAGTTCTCGTGCTCCCTCTCATTCACGTTGAAATACTGAAAGCGAAAGTGAAACTTTGAAACTGGAACGCAACTGTTTGGGACAGAACGCTAATTCAGTGAACAAATATTTTCATATTACTTTCCACCAGTGGTTAGTCATGTAATTAGGGATGGGAACCGAAACCCGGTTCTTGTTTAGAACCGGTTCCTAATGAGCCGAATCTTTGGAATCGTTAGCCAAATTCATAACCGGGTCTGTAAACGGACCTCTGTGCCGTTTGCGCATTCGCGAACTCTTCCTTTAAAAAATCAGACCGCAGCAGAAATGGCAACTAGACAGAAGCGATCTAAAGTGTGGCTTTATTTCACTCGAACAAATCCAAATATGGTCACTTGTAACGTCTGTAAAACATGTATTTCGTCAAAGGGAGGAGGTACATCTACTATGAATAAGCACTTGAGCACACAACATGGTATTAAATTACAAGATTGTCATGTTTTTGATGCCTGCAGCAGCTCAACTAACGACGGCGCTTCATCCCTAACTTACCAAGGTAGGTAAACTCCTCAAAATGTTTTATCATAACGGTGTTACTCGTGTGTTATCAGCAAACGTTTGCGTTGTCGTGTTAACAAACATAACTAAACTTAGCATTGAATTGCTTAACAGAATGGGCGATGTTGGACATTGTCATAACGTAGGCTAGCTTAGCTGTAGAATCTTCTATTTTCAGCCGTTGGCTTGAGGCAGAGGCAGTGCTTGCCTCCCCTCTGTTGGTTCTAGAAAGTTTGCTGATAACACACGAGTAACACCGTTATGATAAAACATTTTGAGGAGTTTACCTTGGTCAGGGCCAAAGACTCCGTTAATAATGGCGTTGCCTAGCAACGCGTGCAGCTCCCTAGATATGGATAAGTTTCTCTTTCAATTCAGTGGCAGCAATAGTTAAGTTTTAATACTGAGTGCCTAGTTTGCGAATCATCTTTGTTCAAATACGTATGTGAGGCATTGTGTGCATGATACAAGTAAGTATGTTTCAGTACGTTATTGTGTTTGTGTAGTGGGTTCTACATTGCTGTTAGAAGCGTTAAGCATAACAGTTCGCGATTAGCCATACAACCAAGCAACCTACAAGAAAATATACAGTCCTTTACTCAATAACAAGGGCTTCATGTCAGATCAGAAAATTCAACGATTTTGTTAGTGCCATTTTATTGTCAGATTTAGTATATCTCAAGAGTGCAATGAGGGAGGGGTTTAGATTGGACTAACTTAAACTAAACCTGGATGCATTGTAATGTTCCAACAATTATGAGACATTTCCTGAGGTATATCTACTCTGGAAAAGAAAGATCAGTAGGTAGCAGAGGAAGGGTTGTATAGGGGTTGTTTGCTATTTCACTCATTCACTCATCTATACAGTATAGTATACAGTATAGATGAGTGAAATAGCAATCAACAGTGCTCTGCAATGTCAATGTATAGCTTTAGAGTTGACACTCTCACCACATATGCATTTAAATAATTTAATATTTAGTGGCAAGAATGTCTGTTTTTTAATAAAAGTTTTTGGTTATTTATGTAAACATTCTGTTTATGGTGTGTGCAGCATTCTAGAAATTTATATAAAAGAACATTAATGTAAAAAACCCGTTTGTGCTCTTTTTTCACCCCTTACCCAATAAGAATCGATAAGAGAATCGATAAGGAATCGAATCGATAAGCAGGAATCGATAAGGAACCGGAATCGTTAAAATCGTAAAGGTTCTCATCCCTACATGTAATCCATTCATATCGATGTGAATCAATCAATACTAATACAACTTTAACTGTGGTGTGTTTTTGTTTCATTTCACAACGTATTTACTGTATAATCAACGGTAGCAGATGTAAACATCCTGCATTTGATTTGAACTGAGGCGGCCAAGACCTAGATTGGTCACTGCCATGTGCTTTGAGATAGAGCAGTTAACCCCCCATGAAGACCCCATGGAGAGAATTGGATGGGATCGGAGTGCTGCCATCATGTGCCCGCACTGACACACACACACACACACACAAAGTCAGGGGGAGAGACTGCTGAACGTTCTGCACCACTGGTAACCAGAATCTAAGAGTATAAAAAAAAAACATAAATAAACTTCTACTGCAGGACACATGCCATTTCAATGATTACTCAGTTAATGATGAGAAGGATTTCTGCTCGTTATCCAATGACACATTTAAAGGGTATTGATTTTGATGTACTTTTGTCTCACAGTTTACTGAAATAAGAAATAATCCGTTGTTAAAGATCCACTGACAATAGGAAATGATCAAGGATTCTCCACTTAAATGTATTTTCTTTAAATGGCTACACTATGAGGACAGCCGAACTGGCATTTGCCTTAGCTGAAAAAGCAACTGTGAAACCCTACCTCCACACAATCAAATGAACTCAAGTAACCCACGTCAAAATGCTTTCTGGTCTCTTGAATTGAGAAAGGGTTGAAGATTCCAATGGTCCTGCCCCCAAACACACCACTGCTGTCTGTCCAATCAGCATCCGCCCCTCCCCCTTCACCGCATGCTTCTAAAATGTGAATGTCTCCCTCCGAGGCCTGAGGCGTGAGAACAGAGGCGGGATCTCCAGACAGCAACTTTCTTTCTTCCATTATCAATCTCTGGTGAGAGAGATCTCCAGAGTCCAGATACCCCCTTTCAATACCTCAGGTCTGCTGCATTTCCAAACAATGGTGTATCTGCACCAAAGTTTTGCAGTCCTATCACTTCTGAAGTTTACTTTTGGATTTGGTTTTAAAGTAATTCAAGTTAAATTAAAGTCCTTTAAATGATACATGCATGGCATCGGACAAAGGAATTTTGCTCAGGCATATACATTTTAAGCATCTTGTGTGCTGAGAACGGTCTGGTTCCACAAGCAAAGACCATGCAGCCCCTCATCTGTTTGTAGCCTGAGGGCCAGTTTGTGTGGGTGTGACTTAATGTACGGTACATGTCTGAGTAGGCAGTGGCACAGTAGTTAAATTAGAGAGGCATCAATTAATCTAGGAGGCAAAAGTTTAGGGTCGGGAATCAGGATTACTTGAGCACTCAAGCCTAAGCCTTAAATGTCTGCAGACAGCCATGCTGTACTACAAGAATAATTGACCTATAATCCTGTGAATATAATCCGCAGGCTTTCAAGGAAAAGACACCTCCTTAAGGTGGAATCAGAGGGACACTTACCAGGGCATCATCCGGCCAAATCTTGTCCAGGGGGTCCGACTGACCAGGAAGCCCACAGTAGGGTCTGTTATAGCATCCCATGCCCGACCCACAAACAGGATTATGGAGGCATAAAATGGATCCAGCTACAAAGGGAATGTAACCACATCAGAGTCCGCTGGTATAACCATAATTAGCATTACAAAATGCAGATGCTATGCAGCAAAACAGCAACATGTTGATACTGGTCAGTCTTTCTTGAGATGAAGCGTGCAACCAGATACACTGGAATGTATGAGTCCCTACAAACAGGGCATGAGTCACTACAAACTATTCTATAATAGGTGAAATACAGTACACATTTCATATGCAGTGCCCTTTCCAGGCACACCCCAGAGGAGACAAAGAGTTAAGCCGAACAGGCTGGGTGGGGATCTGTGTAGTTGATTTTACTGGAAGGTGGTGACTGCCACACACATTCACACACACACACCACACACACACACACACACACACACACACACAGTCAGGTTTCACCATCACTGCAGCTTAATTAGCAGTTAATAGGGCATCTCAGGGCAGTGGGAACTGTGTGAGGGCTCTGCCGCTGGAAGCCTCAAAGCCCCTGGCAACATGACAAACACTAGAGGCCATTAAACCATCCTCCCACCAGCAGACAGCCCCCCCCCCCCCCCCCCCCCGCCCCCCTCCCTCCTAATCTTCTTGATAAGCTCTATAACTCTACAGTCACTTTCTCAGAGGAAATAGCAGAAAGGCTTTTTCAACCTCTTTTGTTTCCGCTACAGTGGGCTACATTGTGCCCAAGCTGGGCGAGTTGGCTGGTCCGGCGCCCACACGCTGAGTGGGGCAAAAGGAGCAAGCTCACCCAGCAATGAAGCTCATTACTTAGTGCCTGCATACACGGCAGGCATTCTCCCACAAGGGCTGGGAAGGGGTTATGCCACACATGTGATGTTACACTGTACAGTTTACCCCCAACTGCTGATGGAACTCACACCCCACACAGTCCATCTGAATAGAAGTTAAAGTAAGCTGACCAGATTTCAGAGACAAAATCCAGGGACATTTTCAATTCAGACACGAAAACACCTCCAAAACAGTGTAATGTTTATCTTTCTAAACGAAAAACGGGGACTGACCCCAGAAACCGGGGAAGTCTGGTCACCTTAGGTTAAAGGCCAGGATAACCAGATTTCAGAGACAAAATCCGGGGACATTTTCAATTCAGACACGTAAACACCTCCAAAACAGTGTAATGTTTGTATCTTTCTAAACGGAACCGGGGACGTCTGGTCACCTTAGGTTAAAGGCCAGGATAACCAGATTTCAGACACAAAATCCGGGGACATTTTCTATTCAGACACGTAAACACCTCCAAAACAGTGTAATGTTTATATCTTTCTAAACGAGAAACGGGGACTGTCCCCGGTTTCAGGACAACCTACCTGAGCCACATCCAGTAAGTATATCTGGGAGGGGGGCATGCCACACATGTGATGTTACACTGTACAGTTTACCCCCCATCTACTGATGGAACTCACCCCACACAGTCCATCTGAATAGAGATTAAAGGCCAGGACAACCTACCTGAGCCACATCCAGTAAGTATATCTGCAGGAAGAAGCCAAGAGCACAGCCTGTGATCTGGTAGGGGGCTCCACCGACTGCATAGCACAGTTTATTGCAGATGGAAAGGCGACCTCTCTCTTCGTGCTGCTGAAAAACATCGGAGAATAACAGTGCACACATGAAATGACATTCACTGTTAAGCAGTTTAAGTGTTAAGTACCACACACACACACACAAATTAAGAGAGGAAACAAATAGGTTAAAAAAAAAAAAAATCAGTGTGAAATCATTACCCCAAAAAACAACACATGTGAAAATATGCATGTCAATAAATAAGGACTTGGTTATTGTTTGAGCCATGTCAGACCACTTTCAGAAGTCAGATCCATATTCCACACTTAAGGAGCGATATCAGGCTGTAGGCACTTAGTGAGTCATCTGACCTGGTCTGGTCGGTTATAATGCCCTAATGGAAAGTGCGCTTACTAATCCACATCATGACTCCCTCCTCCACACACATGCATGTGCAGACAGGATCTTTTTGGTCTTTAAATTTCAGTAATGAGGACTCATGTTTAAGTACATTGCATGGTTGGTGTGACATTTGGTCAATGCAATAATACACTACTGTTGAAAGCAAATAGCCCACCCCTTCACCTGGCCATATACTATATTATCAATATGAATTATAAAATATGAATTAGGATTACCAATACTATAGTTCCCTGTAAAACCATGCTTCAAAAAGTGCTACATTCCTGCATTTTTGCTATAAGATTTTGAATATCAAACATGGACAGTTAGTTTGAGTCCAGCCCCATGAGGATACAATACTAAGACTCAGTACTGGTACAGGGTGTGTGTTAAACAGTCTCACAAAAAAAGCTGCAATTTAGGGTGAAGACAAACCACTGAAACAGGAGTGTATACATCTCAAAATACATACCCTTTCACTTAAAAAAAGACAATGAGTTTGACCTCTGAGATTGAAGTTAAATCTTCAGTAAAAAAGGTACAGGACAGATACTCAAAACCCCAGTCAGTCTACTGCCTGCAGAGTGGGTGGGCAATGAGTGCAGGGCATTGAGTGCAGGGCATGTGTGCATACCCCCTACCCTGCATAAACACTATGGTGTGTCTGCATCTTCACTTGCACATTGTATACTGACATGACATGCTGAGGCTCCAAAAATACCCTGCACACCCTACACTTTAGATCCCCTACCCACTGTACAGTCACATGCCACACAAATATGCAGGCCAGAGGTTACATATTGAATATTCCCTGAATGAAATGTGCCTGTATGTTACCATGGATAAAATTCATAAAGTAACAGTTACGTAGTTCCTTATTGTCTTAAGTGCAGTTTTTACATCTTGTTGGACTTCTTGAATGTATGGTGTTTGGTCAACAGCCATGTATACATTTGAGACTACTACAAGCTCAAATGTGTTCGCATTCAAACAGTCAAAGGAAGACAGTTGGTAGTAGCCTACTGACACGTCTCCCAAACTGCTGGGAACCAAGTCCCAAATCCCACGGTATAATTAATTTCCCCAAAAAACGTATCAGGTTGTTTTCTTCCCAAACTGTATTAACTTGGTTGAGTAACGTAATTAAGACTTGCCCATTCATTTTACAGTCAAGTATATTCCTAAGGAATCTACATCATATCAATATAGCTCATCAAAGACATCGATCAAAATCATTTTATACTTCCAAGAAACATTACGCTATAGCTTAACGATGTTGTGCACGTAATGTTTTATGTAGTTGAAACTCTTAAAGTTATTCCCCCACATTGATTTATATCGGCAAAATGTCTATAAGTAGCCTACTCTTAACTCCCATTTAAATTAGACATTTAGTATCCTAGGTAGACAGAACCGTTAGCAAGTTAATGTTGATGTGATTACCCCTTTGAATTACTTACCTTTCCCGCTAACGTGTTGCCATTCTGGTTAATCGATTTGTTTAGCAAACTCGCATTAGAGTGTTCGACTCCTTCTCCTCTCGCCATATCACTCTTCAGTGGAACTTTAAACATTAAACAATATATTCAACGAAATAAAAATGATCTGTCGCCCCTAATTTAGAACCACTTGATTGTGTATTGGTAGCAGCCTAAATATAATCTGAACTGTCTGAGTTTCTGTCGGAAGTGTAGTAGCCAACTAGTCATTCAAAGATAGAGACTCCATTCCCCCTCCGTCATTCCTTTCCACGTCACACTCCTCGCATGATCGGGCGGGGCTCCGGGCCAAGGGTGTGTCGGCCTAGTTGATGTGGGTTATCAGAGACCACTCTAGCTGCAGACACTTGTTAGTAAACTGAGAAGAAGCAAATATATTTAATAATTAGAATGAAGTTGAAGATTGAAGATTCTATGATAGTATTATTGCAGTTGAATTTTTTTGCAAATGTAGTTGTGTACCTATCTCAATCCGCATGTGATAATCTCTAAATGCTTACTGAGAATCGCAAATGCATATAGCAACCTGCAAATGTGTATTCCGAATCCATGTGTGCGTAATCAGATTTGTAATTGTGTAAAACAATCACAATCCACTTATACGTAAGCAAGAAGGCGTCCACATGTCAAAAGGCAACATAATCAATATTATAATGTCATTACAGCATCTTTCTCTGTTGGGTAAGTGTGGAACTGCCAGGCAGCACGGAATAAGTCAGATTGTATTCCTGCTTTGGCCTCACAGTTAAATGTGGATGAGGCCGTAAAACATTGTCACATCTGCAATGCTATTAACTAAAAATGCCTTTCCCCATACCTCTTGTTTAACTGGTAGAGTAGATGGAACTGGCTTTCTAGTCTATGATGACTGGAAATTCTCAAAGCTGCTGCCTGCAAACAGTTATGGTGTGTTTGAATACCGTGCTATTGTGAACACCCATCCATTCAAATGACACTGTGGAGTTGTGTCTGTGTGCATGAATGCCTGTGTGCATGAAGCTCAATCGTCCACCATGCAGGATAACTTTGGGTATGAGATGGATACTCTCCTGTTTGTACTTCCAATATTGTACATCCTGTCGTTCAGTAAACTTCTAGTCCCTACTTAACTCCTTTAATCTAAAAAGTATTCACAGCCCTCCTGCTCATAAGGCTGGTAAGGATCTAGATATCATACTGTCGTGTAATTGCACTTCAGAATACCTTATGGTTACTGCTTGTCTCTGACCATTAGATTCTCTGGAACATCCTACGATTAATTCTCCTGTGGCTTTGTTTCATCGTAACCTCAGAAGTCTCTCCTTGGTTGCATCTAATCTACCTCCTCCAAGTTCATCTTTGTCACTAGGAGTTAGTGATGCTACAGAGACTCTTTACTCTTTACTCTGCACTGAGCTCTTGTCTGGATAATGCATGTCTACTATCCACAAGACCTTCTATTTGGGGGGGGCTTTTTATGCCTTTAATTGACAAAGCAGTGAAGATTGTGACAGGAAATGAGAGGGAGAAGAGGTGGGGAGAGGACAGGAGAAACGGCATCGAGTCGGATTCGAACCTGTGACCTTCTTGAGCTTCAAGCCCGAATGTGGTCGGGGCTACTGTTTGAGCCACAGTGCCCCCCCCCCCACAGGATCTGCTTGATCCAAACCCTGTCACCCTTGGCTCCCTGATAAAATTCCTTAGAGCTTAGAGCTGCTGAGAGAAAATGGCGGAAATCCAGAGATTCCTAAAGATGTTAACTGCCTTTTCTTCCTCAGTCCCAACCTACCGAATATTCTAACAAGAAAATGTTGACAATGCCACTGACCGTAGGGAACTTTCAAGAATCTCCTTAACCTTCCACCTCCACCATCAACTACCTCCCTCTCTGCTGGTGAATTTGACACATTCTTCACATAAACAGTTGCAGCCATTAGTGCGCAATTCTACGCTCCTTCCAAACCGGTTTGACCTTGTCTGGACATGGGAGCATCGTTGCATTTATTCTCCCCTCTCAATGAAAATAAGTGTCTTTTCTTCTTCTTCAATGGAGTTGACCTAAAACATATCCTCTGGACCTCATTCCCTCACCTACAATTGTAACTGCCATCACTCATGTAGTCAATGCTCCAATTCGGGACGCTTTCCTACATCATTCAAACATGCTCAGGGTACTCCTTTAAAGTTTTACTTAACCCATCTGATGTAGAGAGTTATAGGCCTGTCTCCCTTCTTTTCCTTTTTGTCAAAGATTCCTCACAAGTTTCTGAGGCTAAGAATTATTTCCTAGACGCTAAGCAGTCAGGTTAGGTTCACAGAGTCACAGAACTCAAAGTTTGAGTAACCCTTTCCCTCATCTTAGAGAAATCAGTTTTAACAAAACTGTTCTTGTCACAGGAGGAGCAGAAAAAGGAGAGAAAAGAGGAAGAAGACAGAGAAGAGAAGGATGAGGTCAGTCAGAGGTCAAGGGGTCACTGGTTACAGCGTTACTGGTTACAACATTACCCAAACACACACAAAGATACACACAGATTCATCCTAAACTACCACGCTGTTCCACAATGCACACAACAGCGAAGAGAAACAGGAGAGCAGGAAAAAGAGTCTGAAAAAGAAGGAGAAAGAACCAGAAGAAGCAGTAATATTGACCCATACAGCCCTTCACTTTCTGGAATACCACCCTGTTCTTCAAATGAAATTAAATAAAAAGCAGATACATATTTCTTCCATTGGTGAGGTAGCATGTCATGTTTTGAGTGTTGAAGCTGTGTGTGGACATGCCCACATGTGCATCAGCATTCATGCGTGCCTAGATGTGAATGTTTATGAGATGAGTGTTTTGTGTGTTAGTGTTGTGGAAAAGTCAGCCCACTTTTTGCGCATCACCTGCTAGATGAAAGTGAAAGTCCTCTCTATGGCAGAGGTGGTGTAGACACACACACTCTGAAATAAACCTCTGCATTTAACCCATCCACACACACACAGTGAAGTGAAGTAACACTAACCCGGAGCAGTGGGCTGCCATTGGCTGCGCCCGGGGAGCAGTGATCAGGGTTAGGTGCCTTGCACAAGCCGTGGATGTGGGCATGGGAGATATCATCTTACAACAGTGCTCTACCACTTCCCCCGCCCACATCCTACTGGTCGGGGATCGAACCGGCCACCCTACGGTTTCCAGCCTGACACCCTGACCAGTAGGCCACGGCTGCCCCCAAGATACATAGGTGAAGGCAGTAACTTTATTTGTGTAGTGAGCCACACTAGTTGACGTTTGTTTTTTTGCTGATAGAGCGTTTTAAAGGTGCTCTGAAGAAAGATTTTGGTGTATTGTGCCCATAGCAGTGAAACTTCTCAATTAAACTTCTCAGCCAGCACCTTCAGTGTTATGCTAGTCTAGCTCCAAGCTGTTATGAAAGGAAATACATCCTCTGTATCTATCTACCATAAACAGTTACAGTATTAACATAATCAAATGTCTAACCTTCTCTGATTTTGTTTTCTAAAAACCTCTTGTATTCCTTTGTTGAGACTGCCCATCCTATTCCTTTTTAAATGTTACAACATTTACTTAATTAACGAAAGTAACCAAGTGCCAGATAGACCGTAGTCTACTTGATTTAGTGCCAAGCAGTATCCTCAAATTGAATATATGTAGTCTAAATAATGCTGCATTATGACAGTTTCAGTGATACTCAAGTCAGTACAGATGGCTAATGGCTCACATACAAGAATCACTGAACAGTCATTGGCATCGGGTGTAATGACCAGAGAATGGTTTTAGATTTGATTGATCGTTGGTCCCTATTTGGTGCCTTTTGGTTTGGGGTCACTAAAATAAACAAAACACAGAGAGAGGGCAGCACAAATTAATACAATCTTTGAAACAAAAAGGGAAAGGGGTAGAGGGCTTTTGTTTCTGTTGACTTTGTTGACCAGAGATGCTGCAGCATGGTTTGCACAGCCTACATCATGCACTGTTTGTTTTTGTATTGTGTTATGCATATTTTGTGTAAGCACATTGAGAGCCAGTTCATCAGGTAAAATTCCTTGTTTGTGCAAACTTACTTGTCCAATAAAATCTGATTCTGATTCTGATTCTGATTCTGATTCTGATTCTGAAACCAAGCAAAGAGATCAAGCACTGGAACTGACACCGACTTAAACATAGGGAGGGTTGGAGAAGCTAATGAATTGTGGATATAAAGGCACTGCCATGGGACAGGGCATGGGAACCTCACCTGCCTGTCTCATGAGCCTCAGCCCATTTATGCCAAAGTCCAAGAGGCTGTTCATGTGGCATGAGATCAATGACACATGCACACACGGCCTGTCTGGTACAGTCTGCACTCTGCTGATGTGCAATATCATCTTACAACATTACAGTGACCTTTGGCATAAGTACAGTTGTTGGGCCACACAGTAGTGCCGTCACTATACACATGAGCATGCGCTCTGATTGCCATACCAACGAGTCTGGCTCTTGTTGTTGTGGGGCAGAGTGCAGAATGTTTGGCTCTCTGTAGACCCGGGTTCAAGTCCTGGTGGGATGACTACCCTGTCCCTTTGCTACAAATGGTGCCAGAAGTGGGATGGCTTGCCATGAGGTCATCGGAGGCATGCACGTAAAACTGTACGAGGGACCCCCAGGTAGGTTGAACCCTATGTGAGGGACCCAATAAATGGGTGAAGCAGTTGTGTGTGGGGCGTTCTGGATTGAAGAAGTATGGTTGGTGGATGCGGAGAAATGCCTGTGTGCATGAAGCTCAAGGGTGCACTTCCCGAAGGGGAGGGCAGTGTGACGGACTGCCGTCACTACACATTAGTATATGCTCTGACTGCCAAACCGAGAGCCTGGCTCCTTTGTGTTGCAGTCAGGGTGCATGCTTGGCACCCTGTAGACCCGGGTTCAAGTCCGGGTAGGCTGACTACGTTCTCCCTTCGCTACAGCCATATCCAATGCTGTGTGTATACAAAAGTGCACAAAAAAGTGTCTGCTTATACTGAAGGTGTGAGCGTGTGTACATGTAAGATAAGATAAGATAAAGCTTTATTAATCCCTGTTGGGAAATGCAGGTCTAATAGCAGCAAGGAGAGTTACAGGTAAGGGTAGGTAACAAGGTCATGGGACTAAAATATATAATAATATAAATAACACTGAGCAGCTGGCCCTAGATATCTACGCTGGTTCTCTGAGTAATTAAGTGGGGTGAACAGCCTATCCTTAAATACATATAACTACAGTGTTTCCCCTACAATGATATTAGGGTGGCGCCCCGCCCCCCCAACGGCCCTGCCCGCCCCCCCTGGAAGCTCAAGTAAAAAAAAAAAAAAAAAAAACATAAAACCTTTACCTTTACCATAAAACATGTAAAATTATACTTATTTTTTAAGTAAAACTGCTTATCCTAACCCTTAATCCTGAAGTATAATTGTTGCATACTGTTACTGTAAGATGTTATATTGACTGCTGTCATTAAAAGAAACACATGAACATAATAATTAATTTAAGTGTTTGTGCCCGCTAAGCTGTAAACCTAGGGGAAACACTGAACTATGTATATATGTACAGTCTAACACTTAATAAATAGTCTCAGTCTGTCAATATATACAGTAAATGTACATATACAAGTATGGGTAAATATATGAGTATGAATATGGATGAATATATTAGTGAATGAATATATGAGTCCACCTATGCCGGATTCGGTAATTAACATACATGTAACAGACGGGGCAGACAAAAAGGCAAGTGGGTCTTTAAAGTTATTATGCAGTGGCATTCAGCTTCCTCCTCGTCCTCCCCTCCGCAACCGCCTCCAGGTTGTCCATTTCAGTTCCAACCACCTGACCTGAGCCGCCTCATGAAGAACAACTTGCTCTGCCCCTTCCTGTAGAGGGCCTCAGAGTGTTGTCAGTCCAGTCCAGTTTATGGTTCATGTGTACACCCAGGAACTTCAACCTCAACCTCCTCCCCTCGGATGGTGATAGGTGTTGGGGGCCTCTTCTTGCTCCGCCAGTAGTCCACCACCAGCTGCTTGGTCTTTCTGATGTTGAGCTGGAGGTGATTGGTGTCACACCACCCTACAAAGCTCTCCACCAGAGCTCTGTACTCCTCCTCGTTGTCGTCCGTGATGCAGCTGACGATGGAGGGGCCATAGGAGAAGTATGTAGGTGGCACGTACTCGAGTAAAAGCGGAAGTCGGAGGTGTAGAGGGTGAACAGGAAAAGTGACAGAGACATGCTGGGGCTGTGATCTGGGGGGGGGGAGGGGGGGGGGGGGGGACTTGCTGCTGCCTCCTGGGGTAGGGGGCTGGGGACGGGGGGAAACAAGGTGTGAGTGGTTCGTTAGATGAGAAAGCATAGTTGTTCATATGCTATTGCTATAATGCAGAATAATGTAAAAAAAAAAAAAAAAAAATCTGTAATAGATTAACCAAGCTACAGCATCTGTGATGATTAAAGGCCAATAAAAAGGTTATTTTTACACCTTATTCTGTATTCAATTCAGTTTGATTTATGTAGCGCCAAAAAAAATCAAATTGTCTCAAGGTGCTTACAGAGCCCAGGGGCTACAGGGTCAAGACAAAAACTCCCTGTTAATCAGGAAGGAACCTTAAGCAGAACCACGGCACATAAGGGGGGACCCAGGATCGTCCGGAAAGAGATAGGGGGCCAACAAGAGGTAAATGTATACAGCATACACAGGGTAAATGTACACAACATACATGTGGTTGATGCACATCATATATATACAAACATCATATGGTATATACATGACACATACACAAACAGCTTAGTGGGTATACAGCAAGCTCATAGGGTTACTGTTACAAGGGTAAGTAGTAAGCATGTGGGCCGAGGGTTTTTACAACTAGATTGGGTGGAGAGACGTCAGCAGTATTTTGTTCTCCCATTAATGCTGAAGTGCCTTTTTGAGTGCCTTCAATTACGTGCACTTGAGATGCATGTATTCTACCCTAAGCCCTCTGGTCACGGCTACAGTGCTAAACTTCAGAATGAATGGGACAGTTTGTTGGGTTATTTGAACTAATTCTGGGTTTTCTGTAACCCAGTTGATGGGATAGTGGTTGAAGAGAGTACCCCATCCTCTCCCCCATCAGATGTCACATAACCTACCCAGTGGCAAGGTCACTTTAACCCAGTTGTTTCATTATTTGGCTGTAACAAGTAAAAAAAAAAAAAAGTCTATACCTTTGACCTTTTTTATCCAGCACAAAACACCCTTCGTTAAATTATTGAAGGATTGATACTATTGCAACTTGTTAACTAATTTTGTTGATAGACAATAATGCTTAGAGCTTACATTAAACTTTGTTAAACGCCATTTTAGTGTGTCATGCTAATTAAAAGCCTATTTTCAATGTCATGTTAGTCCAAATCAATCTCTGTAAAAAGAGTTGAGGCTCTATATCCCCAAAGATGGACCTGAAATTTGAAGTTTTCAACCAATAATTTTTAAGAGTGATGTTTGAAGTTCATGTTGAAAATTATGATTGTCAAACAGTGCCGTGGTGGTCATAGAGCAGAATTGCAGCTACAATTGTCATTAGGCCCGTGTGCAGGAATGGGTATCATGTAAGGTCGAGCATGAAGGCCAGAGTGCAGGTGCAGGGCAGTGGAAAATAACAAAGCAGTCAGGAGGGGGTCACTCATTCACACCCACACCCGCACACACTTATACATACACACACATAGAGAGATACACTTACACATACACACACATACAGATATACACTTACACATACACACATACACACATACACACTTACACATGTACACATACACACATTCAAACAAACACTCAATTACACATACACATACACATACACATACACACATACACAGATTCACACACACCTACACACATGGATACACAATCACACAAATACGCACATACGCACACAACCATACATATACACGCACAAGATGATGCCAGTCAAGGCCAAACATAGCCTTTCATCATGTAATAACCAAGAAAATTGGCAGGAAATATATCCTCCCCAAAAGCAAAAGTCCCCTCGCAACAGGTGAGCGAGAATATTCTGAGTGGCTAAAAATGTGGATAAAATATGTGAAAATATGAGGGAATATTCTGATTGGGTCATTTTAGATAAGGTGATGTCCATGACTTGCATAAACTGACGAATTATGAGTATAAAAAGACAATGCATTGGGTCTTAGATTCAGAGCTGTTCCATGGACCAACACTCTCATATTTGGATGATCTGTCTGCAGGATTGAATAAAACTTCAGTTTATCGGACTCCGGACTTCTGACTCTGATTGAATATTATCTCTAAGTTTTTGGAAACAGTTGTAAATTCGCTACAACATTCACCATTTGATATATCATGCATAACATTAATTACATAATTTTCCTAGACTTTAGGCTCCCCATCATGCTTACATAACACGGGCCAAACAGGCTGGGTGCATGTGATGAGTTATAGGTTTGCATGTAGATGTGTGTGGTAAAGGACTGGGGTTTTAAATGTTAGAGGTATCAGCTTTGGTATAGGGAATGCAGTAGCATGAGCAAAACACATTTCTGGGACTGCAACAGGTACATTTCATAGCTTATCTACTCTTGCAAAATCACATTGGTTAATTTCAGCCTATGCAGATAGCGCTATAATTGTTGGGATAATATGTGAGATTTAAGCACACATTGTTCATAAATGTGTATGGGTCTGTAACAGGTGAGTGTATACCAATTGACGTGGACTTTCACAAATCAGATGAGTTAATTTGAAGCCACTGTAGAAGGCTATACAGTGTAGGCTATTAGTTACCTACAGCACTTTAGGTGGTCTCTTATACAAGGTGATGTGTGGATACACCAGGGATGGGCATTATTTCTGATATATGAATTTCATGCAAAATAGTACTATGTAGTTTGTATTTAGTGTTCCTCGTGCAATGGTTATGTAATTTGTATGAAAATAGAGAAGTGTTCAGTATTTTCGCATACATATCTTTATAAATAAGAAACCCCAGGTCCCAGATTCCTCACGCGCTTTCGCCATACGCATGCGCAAAACAACTGATCACAGTGTTGTCATGGCGGCTACCACTCTAGGCATGCAGAATGCCCTCAAGAAGACAATCCTACCCCCCTTGGTCGTGATCCTTGGGGCCACGGGCACTGGCAAATCTAAATTGGCAATTGAAATCGGTAAAAGACTGCAAGGCGAGATCATAAGCGCCGATTCTATGCAGGTAAGAAATTGCAGACTCACTCGTAACTTGTTTAGGCGACCACGTGAAAAGCTAGTGTAACTTAGCATCATCAGCACTCGATGATGAAAGATACAGGCTGGTCTATCTGACACACTGCGTTAACATCTGTGTGACAACTACGATAGCTACTTGTTTTACAGACTTTCTATGGAAATATTTGCCCTAGTTAAATTATAGTTGTTTTAGCTGATGATTCGCGTGTGCATATTGTTTGATATGTCAACTTTAAAGTTAACATTACTTTTCTAAATTAGAACGCAATGACTGCTCCACAACCGTCTTGTTTTGTGTCTTTGCGACTTGGATCATTTCTGATATAGGCTGTAAGTTAGAAAAGCTGATTTTATTCTCTAGAATGATGAATTCGAAAAAATATCGAACAATCCACAAACCCGCGTTGGCACCATACATCGCGTCTCCGTCATCACTAGACTTGTCTCGTGTGCCCCCGTGGTGAATCACAGCTGTTATTCCTGGAGCACACAACGTGTACGTGAAAGATCACAGTGAACATGTTCATGGGGAAGACTTAAGTAGCCTGACTTTTATAAAGCCTTATCCGTGGAGCTGCAGCATGACTATCAGTCCTCAGACGTGCGCTTCCTATTCCTGTAGAGCTGCTTCCAATGCACCTGATGAGGGCACACGAGACCAGTGTAAGCATACAAAGATCCCAGGCAGAATAGAACATCGTTGTATTGATTTTGATATGCACCTGTCACCCCTTTTTCCTGCAGGTCACACTCATATAGCATAAACAGGATCCTGGCTTTCCAGCTGAATGATAATATGACTGGACTTCCTGTCTACCAGCTAGAGCTACAGAAATGTAACTATTGTATTTTAGTAGGCTAACAACAAGTTATTGTTCCTAATGCAAACTAGCGCGGTGCCTCCACAGAATAATTACTTAACCAGTGTTCCTGGTAGAAAATATGTAACTCCCCAGAAGCATTATTAAAGTTTACGTCCCTAAACTAGTGACCGATTCAGCATACTAACTAAAGCACTTTGCCACCATGTAAGGAAACTTAGAACATAACAACATTTATTGTTCCCTTGTTTGTTAACTTCTAGAGGGTTTTGGTTGAAGATGAATTCAGAATAGCTTAGGGCTATAGCTCATAGCTTAGGGCTATTTCAAAAGACAAAATCTTCTAAGGCATTTAAAAAATATATATTTTAAAATATATTTTGGCCATTTTATGCCTTTATTTGGACAGGACAGTGAAGTGTAATGACGAGAAGCAAGGCGGAGAAGAGGTGGGGAGAGGACCGGGAAACACCAGCAGGCCAGACAAGTCTTCCTGCGGCCAATGAAGCCCGTAAATGGGGGGCTTATCAGCTTGTGCCACAGTGCCCCCCTCTTAGACATTATTTAAGATGAATATCACATCCAAAAACTATTAATAAGAAACACTGCTGGCCTGGCTTTACTTGGTCTCTGTCTTCAAAATGTAAACTCAAATGCACTCATCAAATCAGACTTGGTGCAAACCTTTTTCATGCAGTCATTAAAAATGAATTGAATACTAGATGCTCGATTATTGGCAATTAAATGTTAACCACCACCAAGCTTTTCAGTTAACTACAAACAATTTCACTGATTACCTTTGGTGTCCAAATGAAATATAGATTTGTCTCTTAAATGAAAACAATATGACCTTAGATTTCCACACTAAAATCTTAACACTAAATAACCTATATGTGAAGGTTCAAAAGAAACAGAATGACACCTTCTTATCCTAACCAAGTGCTTGGATACCAAATACGTTGGGGCCCAGTCATGCTGGTGCAATACAATAGTAGTCAGTGAACCGTGTCAGTAGGCTAACCAAATAGTTTGCGCAGGCTGCTGTTACTTAGTCCCATGTCGCTATCCTTCACTGGTTTCACTTTCAAAGTCAGAGTACTCACGCAACCTCGTGCAAAAGATGGCGAAACTCTCGCCAACGCAAACCGGGCATAGAATGATGTCCAGTTAGGGCAAGACACAGGTGCAGCAGTGAAAGTGAAAGTCCTCTCTATGGCAGAGGTGGTGTAGACACACACACTCTGAAATTAGCCTCTGCATTTAACCCATCCAGGGAAGTGACACACACACACACAGTGAAGTGAAGTAACACTAACCCGGAGCAGTGGGCTGCCATTGGCGGCGCCCGGGGAGCAGTGATCGGGGTTAGGTGCCTTGCTCAAGGGCACTTCAGCCGTGGATGTGGGCATGGGAGAGCAGTGTCTTCCACTTCCCCCGCCCACATTTTTCCTACTGGTCGGGGATCGAACCGGCCACCCTACGGTTTCCGGCCTGAAACCCTAACCATTAGGCCACGGCTGCCCAGGCGATGTTGGCTACCCTCGCTTTGCCATATTTGTTGTCCGCAGCAGGGTCTTCTACTGAGCGTCACAGTCCAGGCTCACACCCAGTAGCCAGTTTAACTAGCAATAATAGAACTCAACTGCGGCGAAGACCACGCTGTTGTTGTTGGTTGGAAAACACAGCTTCACAGTCGATGAAAACGATTACTACTCGGACTAATATAGACAAAACAAATATCCTGCGGAAGTGATACCTGGCTAAGTGTCAAGGGCTGGTCTAAACCCCACGTTCAGTGTACGGAGTGTCTTTCTGTATCGGTAGCACCTCGAGGAGGGCAGTACCACCCTGATTCTCCGGCCCAGAAAGACCTAACACCAGCTAAATAAAGCTTCTCTAATGCTACCTGTAATGGCTGAAGAAACTTGGCAAGGTCATGCCATGAAAGCTTTTTACATTTTTGCATGGTGCTCCAGCCTGGTACACAGAACATAGTTATGTTCTTAATAATATTTTTTTTTTACTTGTACTCACAAAAGCAATGTCTAGACGTTTCTTGCGTTAATGTTCTCTGTGAATGACAACTCCTAAAGGAAACAGAAGACAGAGGCCTCAGGCTGGCCCCAGTCTTTAGTGGAGGAAGGCCACTGGAATGAAACAATAAACCCAGAGAAACTAGAAAACGGATGGGTAATGGGGATGGTGTAGCTTGTATTTGTAAATAAAACTACATACCAATTAATTAAAACTATGCAAAATAATCAATGACGCTATTTGTAACAATTTCAGACAGCAGTGAAGCTCGCTTCTTTTGCACATCACAACTTTTAAAGGTAAACTTTCTATTCAGAAGCTTTTTATCAACCATTTCGCCGTATCGCGCTCACCATCACTCAAACCGTAACGTAAGCCTACTACACAGTTTGCAAAGCCAAAAAGAATGTTAATCTTAAAAAAAAAAAAAGATTTTAATATTTTTTTAAAATATGAATCGATTTTTGGATTTCTATGAATCGATTCTGAATCGGAAGCACTTGAATCACGATACGAATGTGAATCGATTTTTTTGCACACCCCTACTGTTTTGTAAACATTAAAAACAGGTCCTACTGATCTGAACACCACAGCAGTTTTAAAAGAAGCTCAAATCTCTCTTGTGTTTGTCTCCCCCTCTTTCTGGACTCTGTAGGTCTACAAGGGACTAGACATCATCACCAATAAAGTCACTGCTGAGGAGCATGTGCAGTGTCCCCACCACATGATCAGCTTCTTGGACCCACTGGTTAACAGCTACTCAGTAGTGGACTTCAGAAACAGCGCACTCAAACTAATATCCTTCAAGCAGTAGTGTTGGTTTCTAAGGGAGACCGATTGAGAAACAGCACACTCCAACTCATATCCTTCAAGCAGTAGTGTTGGTTTATAAGGGAGACCGATTGAGAAACAGCACACTCCAACTCATATCCTTCAAGCAGTAGTGTTGGTTTATAAGGGAGACCGATTGAGAAACAGCACACTCCAACTCATATCCTTCAAGCAGTAGTGTTGGTTTATAAGGGAGACCGATTGAGAAACAGCACACTCCAACTCATATCCTTCAAGCAGTAGTGTTGGTTTATAAGGGAGACCGATTGAGAAACAGCACACTCCAACTCATATCCTTCAAGCAGTAGTGTGGGTTTATAAGGGAGGCGGATTGAGAGCGTATTGAATGTTACAGGTAGGCACAGTCAGAAAATCCACTCTCAACCTTAGTTTTAACGCGAAAAAGGAAGGACGTTTTCACTTCATCTTTCACCAAGTGTCAGCCAACGCCTTCTATTGCTTGTTTTCTAATGAAACGTATGTGAAAATAGTTCAGTCATTGATGCGTCAGTCCGTACTCAACACAGGCTCAATGTCGTCTTGTCAGGTTGTTCACTTCATCTTTCGCCAAGTATCAGCCAACGCCTTCTATTGCTTGTTTTCTAATGAAACGTATGTGAAAATAGTTCAGTCATTGATGCCTCAGTCCGTACTCAACACAAAGGCTCAATGTCGTCTTGTCAGGTTAATTCTATGATGTTTTTTCTTGGCCTGAAGCATGTTAAGGGCTTTCTGGAAGGGTTATATTGCCCCTCAAATATTTTCTTTCCATCTACCCTCTAAATATGTTTTCACTATGAAGGGTGAAGATAGCAAACTTTTATTTATTAAAATTGATGCAATGAAAATGCATGTGAATTGAAAAACGAATGGGTGAGGTGAAATGAAAAAAGTGATAATTTGATTCATTTCGAGCTGATTTGATTGAAACAGATGTGGTATGATTGAACAGAGCCATGTTTCATCATGTTCATCCATCATTTATGGAAGGCAGCCCCAAGGATGGAAGTAATAGTGGGCCACCCACATACTGAGCCAACTTACTAGGTTATTTGAATAAGTGTTCTAACTATTCCATGGTGCAAACTTTCTCCGCTACTCACAGTCTCAAATCTGAGTTTGCTACTCAGAGATTGATAATCACCTCCTACTAAGGAAAATCAGCAGTTGAATTGCCTTCTCTATTTTTTTATTAGAGAAAAAGCTTTTTCTTGTCACAATAATGACTTTCTATGAACAATGGAAAGAAGCCGGTGCAGGTTGTATAACTCTAGTGCTCTCCATTGCAGCCATTTTGGTGCTGCTTAAGCAGATGTGTGTTAAGTGGGTTTAGTGTGCATGCGTGTATAGCAGAGCAGCAGCAGGCCAGAGAGGAGAGCTTTCTGTGGCGTTCTGCAGCGGGCGAACAGAATGTAGCAGCAGGCAAACTAATTTCATTTTTAAAATTCCGATTATGAACTTTTCTGAATCGAGACAGAATCGTTCTAGAGAATCGAGAACTTTTTTTTCCCCACCCCTTCTCAGAATGTCTGATTTTATTGATGAAATGTTTCACCGTTCTTGGCCTCTGCTGGATTCATTTGTTCTTTAATTCAAATAGAACTTCGACGCAACATTGAACCCTGAGGATGTAATGCAACTAATATCTGGTTTTGCCTGATTAAGGGATGAAAACATTTCCCATTACAGTTGAGAGTATAAATATTAAGGCACAATCTGAAAGTGAAAGAGGCATTTACAATCAATCTCTGAACAGGGACTTTTTTGATTGTGTAGGAGCTATTTATGAGTTTGAGAGTGTTGGTTATGAATGTTTAGACTTTGTTCGCTCCTTAATGCTGCACATAGAAGACCTGCACCAACGTCAGAAGCTGCCCATAGTTGTGGGAGGAACCAACTACTACATCGAGTCCCTGTTATGGAAGGTGCTGATTGACACAAGAGTAAGAACTTTGTCTGTTTTTTAAATGACTGCACACACCACACACTTTCTTACTCACACCACACACACAAAGATGCACATGAACATAAACATACTGGCAAGTTTGATGATGTTAGCATGTTCATCTCTGGTCTAAATTCTCTCTCTCTCCCCCCCTTCTTCTTTTGTATGATAGTCAGGCAGTGAAGATCAGGCAGTGCGTCAGTCCTGCCCTGACTCAAAGATGGCCGCACAGAAGCTGGGGGTTCCTGACCCAAAGATGGCCGCACAGAAGCTGGGGGTTCCTGACCCAAAGATGGCCGCACAGACGCTGGGGGTTCCTGACCCAAAGATTGCCGCACAGAAGCTGGGGGTTCCTGAATTGCATCAACGGCTGGCAGAGGTGGACCCTGATATGGCAGCCATTTTGCATCCCCATGACACCCGCAAGATTGCAAGGTTCTGACCTAAGCTAATCACACACTTCAATATCAGTTCCTTACATGTCCAGCAGAGAACCAACACAGAATAGAGACCCATTTAGATAGACAAACTAGATAGCCCACCCACACAGCTCACCACCTATGGGTCGCAGCATTTTATTTTCCAATACAAAAGTTTCAAGTGCTGAGTATGCGTAGGCTGAAAAGCACAAACCTGTGTTTTATGCCCTATGTAATTAGAATCATGCCCTATGTTATTTTCTGCTAGCTAAAATGTAAGACCAGCTTTTACGACACAACATTGCCATATATACACTACCGCTCAAGGGTTGGAAACACCCAGAAAAATAAGTGATCCCAGGAAAAAATATGCAAAATGAATAACATACAGTACCAGTCAAAAGTTTGGACACACCTTCTCATTTTTAGAGAAGTTTTTTTCTTTACTTTTATTATTTTCTACATGGTAGATAACACTTATTTTGTTCAGTACATCTTTTCATTTGTGTTCTTTCGTAGTTTAAATGTCTTCAGTATCAATCTACAATGTAGAAAATAATAAAAGTAAAGAAAACACTAGAAAGGTGAAAGGTGTGTCCAAACTTACGTTGACTGGTACTGTATGTACTAAAGATATTGTCAAGTTTAGAGATAGTGGTTTCAGCTTCAAATCACAACTCTTTGCCACAATGATCATAAATGTGTAGTAATTAAAAAATTAATAATATTAGAGCTTAATTACTTCATCCCTAAATAGGTCTTTTATAATTTGCAGCGTCTCCTTCTTCTTGTCATTTGTTCTGTGCCTCACAATTGGTCAGGAGCCTGCAGGTGTTCGAGGAAACAGGCGTGGCTCACAGCAGACTGCTGGAGCAGCAGAGAGAACAGGAGGGGGGCGACTTCCTTGGGGGCCCACTCAGATTCCCAGACCCCTGCATCTTCTGGCTGCACGCTGACATGCAGGGTGAGTGTGCACAGGTACACACATGCAGGGTGAGTGTGCACAGGTACACACATGCAGGGTGAGTGTAGTAAGGTATACACATGCAGGGTGAGTGTGCACACATGCAGGGTGAGTGTGCACAGGTATACACATGCAGGGTGAGTGTGCACAGGTATACACATGCAGGGTGAGTGTGCACAGGTATACACATGCAGGGTGAGTGTGCACAGGTATACTCATGCAGGGTGAGTGTGCACAGGTATACACATGCAGGGTGAGTGCACAGGTACACACATGCAGGGTGAGTGTAGTAAGGTATACACATGCAGGGTGAGTGTGCACACATGCAGGGTGAGTGTGCACAGGTATACACATGCAGGGTGAGTGTGCACAGGTATACACATGCAGCAGGGTGAGTGTGCACAGGTATACACATGCAGCAGGGTGAGTGTGCACAGGTATACACATGCAGCAGGGTGAGTGTGCACAGGTATACACATGCAGCAGGGTGAGTGTGCACAGGTATACACATGCAGCAGGGTGAGTGTGCACAGGTATACACATGCAGGGTGAGTGTGCACAGGTATACACATGCAGCAGGGTGAGTGTGCACAGGTACACACATGCAGGGTGAGTGTGCACACATGCAGGGTGAGTGTGCACAGGTGTACACATGCAGGGTGAGTGTGCTAAGGCAGGGGTTTTCAACCAGGGGTCCGCGGCCTGGGGTGGTTATAAACACGCAGGTATATCAGAGGGCCGCGAATACTTTCTAGTCAGAATAGTGGTCCCTGGGACAAAACCAGTTGAAAACCCCTGTGCTAAGGTATACACATGAAGGGTGAGTGTGCTAAGGCAGGGGTTTTCAACCAGGGGTCCGCGGCCTGGGGCGGTTATAAACACGCAGGTATATCAGAGGGCCGCGAATACTTTCTAGTCAGAATGGTGGTCCCTGGGACAAAACCAGTTGAAAACCCCTGTGCTAAGGTATACACATGCAGGGTGAGTGGGCACAGGTATACACATGTTCCTGCTCTCACATTCAAATATATGTACCTGTCTAATTGTTTATAGTAACGGTAGTAGAGCAGCACAGACCTGTGGTTAATACATGGGTGTGGTCAAAACACAGGTTTTTTTTATAAATTACATAAAACAAACCTGTGTTTTGACCACACCCATGTATTAACCACAGTTTTTTCAACTTAACCCTGTATATAGCAGATGCGCATCATTGCAGTGCAGCTCACGACCCTCTTAGCAAAGGCAACTATTTTATAGTCGATTTTAGTTGATAAAGTCGATTAGTTGTTGTAGCCCTACAGTCATATTCCGTTACAGCCAATCAATATCAGCGGCGAAGCCGGAACTGAGGTCATATGTTAGCAATTTTTTGATGCAGTGACGCCAAACTTGAGCTATGGACTTGGGTTTACCCTTACTGAGGTTATGTAAAAACAATTGCGTAATTTGCGCCATTTTGAACTTTTCGTTCTATACAGCGTATCCAATTCAGCGACACCATAAAGTGGATAAATACCTCCTGCTGTGAGTGTGTACAGCCATGGCTTTTAAACAATGAAATCAAGTTTCCATGGCAGCTCTGCCCCACTGGGCTATTTGTCTCTCTCAATGCTGCTGGCAGCTATATTTAAACATCCTCCCCTTCTTCTGCCTCCTATCACAGCCCCTAGAACCATGTGGTAAGAAGTTGGGAAATGTGGCACATTGGTTAGAAACAGTCCCATGACTATTCAGAATCAGATTTTATTGGCCAAGTAAGTTTGCACATAGAAGGAATTTGACCTGGTGAACTGACTCTCAATGTGCTTACACAAAATATACATAACACAATGCAGAAACAAACAAAATACAAAACCGTATAAATAAACAAAAACATAAAAAGCACGAGAGAGCGCAACGTCGTGTCAGCCATCCGCTGCGCCATCTTGGTAGATGTTTTCACCAAGACTCATGTCTGCATCTCTTGCACCACCAATGGGTCAAAGTTTGAGGTGCATTTATGCAACACTTCAGCCGTTGGCCCAACTTTTGAAATTGAGGAGCCATTGGATTACAGCCAATCAAAACCTGCTTGGAGTTGGGAGTATGAAATCATTTCGTTCACTAGCAAATGTGCTGGTCACTGTCATATTCTCACTTGTACTCATGCATTGTACTCTGTATACAGTGCACTATTTATCATTTGGTGGTTCATAGGCTATACTGAAATATTACCCTAACCAATGCTTCTGTAGATTAATAAGGTGCATGTCCTTTTTCTTAACCCCACCACCCCTCCTCTTCTTCACAAGCACAGCTCTGGATACACGGTTGGATCAGAGGGTCGAGGAGATGCTCTCACAAGGCCTCATCACTGAACTGCAGAACTTCCACCTGGGCTACAACCAACAGATGGTTCAGGAGAACTGGTGTGTATATGCGCACCTCAACATAAGATTAACCCCAAAGGTCCCAGGAGAAACGGTTAAGACGAAGAACACTTACATGTACTCACACAAGCTACCACTAGTATACAATAGGGTCCAAGAGTGAGAACACATCTAAAATTGTCCTGGTATTAATCAGGAAGTTTGAGAATTTACAAATATTTAAAAACTCAAAAAGTGATATGTATAATAACAAATAATGTGCATACCTTCTCTGTGGTAAGCTGTGCATTTGATGCCAAAAAGCTTTTATGATTAAGAGCATTAAAAACGATCCACTGGTCAATAGTCACAAGAATGGGCAACAATTGCTCGTGTTGATAATTGGCGTCCTTGCACTCATACACACACTGTTCCTTAGCGGACTGCCTCTGCTGGGTTTGAAAGGACTGGCTAAACATCGCTTGTTATCAGCCATCAACCATATAGGTGTGGACAATGTGATCTGTACCCATAATCTCCCCTAATGTATGTCCACCTCTGTACCACTGCTTTATACTCACCCTATCATGTATGTCCTTACATTTCTGTTTTGCACTCTGAACATGAATACATTATTACTATGTTAGTCAGGACTACCAGCATGGTATCTTCCAGTCCATCGGTTTCAAGGAGTTCCATGAGTATCTGACAGCAGACAGGGAGACCAGCGTGGAGGAGCTCAATAGACTGAAGAGCAAAGGTGAGAGATACCTTGATCAAATTAAGCAATAAGCCCCAAGAGGCCGTGGTTTGCGCTGATTTTAGAACAAGTAAGGGGAGTTGTTAGGCATGACGCGAACCACGGACTCACTGGGCTTATTGCTTTTCTAAGACTGTTACTACAAATATTTGATTTGGTTTCATAAATAAAGACAATTCAATTTAAGAAACAATAGTTTACTGATAAACCGTCATTCTTCCACCAATAAAAATTGTAGTTCCTAAATAAATTGTTGCCACGCAACCCTTCAAGCAACGCAACAGCCAGATGGAACACTGTATGAAATGTGCTATATGAATACGCTGCGCAGTAATATGGAATGTTATCATAGAATGATATAAGGTCAAATTGTAAGGTAATGCTGGATTTTACAACGGCTTTTAGCCAATCACAATCAAGGATTTGAACAATCAGTTTTAGAATACATATTAAACCTTCGCTCATGTCCCATTGGATGTGTTCAGGTCTGTGTAATGAAGAGAGATCCAGTCTTCCACACTCCTCTCTTGGCATAGAGTTTACACTTCTTTGGTCTTCACTCTGCTCTTGGTATTTTTGTTTCCATGTGAAAACTTCTTTTTAATATTCTCATTCACTCTCAGATGGTCTCCTCCTTTAATATTCTCATTCACTCTCAGATGAACTCCCTCTTTAATATTCTCATTCACTCTCAGATGGACTCCCTCTTTATTATTTTCTCATTTACTCTTAGATGGACTCCCTCTTTAATATTCTCATTCACTCTCAGATGGTCTCCTCCTTTAATATTCTCATTCACTCTCAGATGGACTCCTCCTTTAATATTCTCATTCACTCTCAGATGGACTCCTCCTTTAATATTCTCATTCACTCTCAGATGGACTCCTCCTTTAATATTCTCATTCACTCTCAGATGGACTCCTCCTTTAATATTCTCATTCACTCTCAGATGGACTCCCTCTTTAATATTCTCATTCACTCTCAGATGGCCTCCCTCTTTAATATTCTCATTCACTCTCAGATGGACTCCCTCTTTAAACGTCTCCCTGGCACCATTTCCCTCTTTTTCTCCATGACAGGTGTTGAGGCTTTGAAGATTGCGACACGCCGTTATGCTCGGAAGCAGAATAAGTGGGTTCGAAACCGCTTCCTTAAGAGTGAGTGACCACTGGGTTTACCCTGAACCTTTACTGTTGATGTCTGCTCTTTCTGCTTCTGCACACTTGATCCTCTTTTACGGTTTAGTGGAGTGAGTAGAGTCACTGAAAATAACCCCCTTTTTTAAACAGTTTATTACATTTCAAATTTAATTTAAAAAAACGAATAAAATAGTTTCCCCCTGGCCCTAACCATGAAACCACAATCATATTCTGTAAAGCAGGGGTCCCCAACCTTTTTTGCACCACGGATGTGTGTAGGAATTTTTTTCACGGACCGGCTTCAAGGTGTCATTTTCCACCACTTGTTAGTCATGTCATCCATTCATATATTCATACCCGTGAGGCAAGCGCGAGTTTGATAGAATGGAGTCTACTCATATACAAAAGCTAACAGTAACGTGAAGTGGCGTTAACTTGCGACCAACACCATTGTATTACGAATGTTAATGCATGACAAATACAACTCACCATAACGCTGAATCAGTGTTTGGTCTCCATGTGCTGAAGCAGTTTTGAAGGCTTCATTAGTTTATTTGCTATCTTGTCGCCACAAATTATACAGAGCGGACTTGGTGCGTGAGAATCAACTGTTGCGATAAACCCGTAATTTAAGTATGACTTGTGGTATTGTCTGTTAAAATAAGCTTTCTTTTTTGGAGGTCGTAGGCTCCTCTTCTGGCTCCTTAGTGGGCCTTTTCACCTTTGCAAAGAAGCTCTCCAAAGATTTTAGTTTTGTACTCATTTTCGCTAGTTTCGCTAGTTTTTGAGTGACGTATCACGTGAACGAGACAAGCGTCTTGACGTGACAAGATGCACAGGCGAATATTACGTCCTAGAAAATCCAGTCGTCTTTCAAAATAAAACACCTTTCAGACGCTAATAATGAATACAGCGGACATTCTATAAATTATTTATTCTTTCTGCGCGGCCCGGTAACAGATGCCTCACGGACCGGTACTGGGCCGCGGCCCGGTGGTTGGGGACCACTGCTGTAAAGTACATTTGAGTATCATGCCCTCACCAAACACATTTTTTGCACCGAAGATTCTCCACGGTTCCAGTCTGTGTCGTATGTAAATTCAATGTTAACCCAGAATCCCACTGTGTTCACAGCTGGTCCTGACCCATCTTCTGTTCTCCAGGGCCAGATTCTAATGTGCCCCCTGTATACGGCCTAGATGTGACGGATCTGTCACAGTGGGAAGCCACAGTCCTCAAGCCTGCTCTGGACATCCTAAAGAGCCTTCAGAAGGCAAGTCTGTGTGTGTGTGTGTGTGTGTGTGTGTGTGTGTGGGTGGAGTTGGTGTAGGAGCCTTCAGAAGGCAAGTCTCTGTATATGTGTGTGTGTGTGTGTGTGTGTGTGTGTGTGTGTGTGTGTGTGTGTATGTGTATGTGGGTGGAGTTGAAGGCAAGTCTGTGTGTATGTGTGTGGTTATGTACGTATTGGAAACACGGGAGTCCCCCCTGCAGAATAACCCTAAGAACACCAACCCCAACCCCTAGCTAGCTAAATGTATATCACTTCACAATTACACCTGTGCTTGGCTACCTAGCAAACCTTAGTAGAATTTCTTGTTCACTAACATTGGTATCAATCTAGTGAACTAGCCTTATGTAATACATTTTTTTTTTTACAAAAGCCATGGCTGTGGTAGAATTGGTGAACTTAAGGACAGTACCCATCAGCAATGTAATTCTCTATTTGGCCAAAAAGAAAAGCCCACATTTTGTCTCAGGATGATCATGCAAAAGTTGAATGGAAATAAAAACTGCAGGTTTCCATTGTCGTGTGGGGGGGCCTTCGCGTCCTTTCGGGTACACCCATTACGCGTAGCTGATGCCGCCTTTGTCTGCTCTAGATAATCAGTAGTAAGCCCACCCTATAATAATATTGATTCAATATTGAATATTTATTCAAAGCTGATGGATTTGTGATGATTTCATTTCTACTACTCTTTTCATTTGTGTCAGTCAAATTTAGCTGGTTTCAAAGTAACTTTCATGACTTAATATCCTCTCTGGCCCTTCTTCTGTGTGATAGGGTGACAAGCCTTTGATTGAACCAATGAGGCTAGAGGGGGCGGGGCAGAAGAACAAGAGAAGCCAACACACCTGTGAGCTGTGCGAGAGGATCATCATTGGAGACTTGGAGTGGAGAGGTAGGCCTTTAACACACTAACACACTTTTACATCATTGGAGATCTGGAGTATAATGATTACACTAACACACACTTACATCACTGTGAACGGGAATATTATGATCACAAAATAACAAATTCATGTTCATAGTTTCACTGATATGATGTTTTTTTTTTACAGATATTTTACAGTTTTTTTGCATTAGCCTTGCTGAGTCCAAAGGGATGGGTTTGTGTGAGTGGTTCTGCATTCTGAATTATTTGTATATTCCTCTCTAGCTCATCTGAGGTCTAAAGCCCACCAGCATCATGCCAGGAAGAAAAGGAGGTCAGAAGCAACCCCAGAGCACCCGTCTCCCCAGACCCACACTCGCTCTAGGCCCAACCCATCAACAGAGGCCCCCCCTCCGGCAAAGTCTGTAACTCAAATCCCAGGCCCTGAAAGAACCGAGTCACAGGAAGACATTCCATAGGAGACAAGAAGAAGCTAGCGCCTGCTAAGTGGACAATCACCACAGATTATGAGAATGTACATGTGTACATGCGGCCGTGGGGCTCAGAAGGTTGCTATGCATGTTCCTCTCATGACCATTTTTAGAGATAGTCTTTCAGTCAATCGAAAAGACAATCAGCAGCTCTAAAAATGTGCCCATAAATTCTGTAGCCATAAGGGGATCCGCTCTTCTCCTGTCTCCAAGGCGGCGCACAGAGCCAGACGGTGTCCTGTTGATTAGGAAACCACCTGTCTGCAAAACTGAAGAAATGTTCCTTTGTATTGTATGTGTGTGCCATCTGTCATCGCTATTAAACAGTTTTTTTTTTAATTGTCCAAGTAAAATTCTATCATTTCTCAGATTTAGGGTCACACGGTCTCTCTGTTTATGTCTCTGGTTGTGTTAGAAATTGATTCGTTGAATGTTGTTGGAGATACATTTAAGAGATTACATCAAAAGTGTTTTTGCCTGGTAATTTCAGTAGTTCTACTACTTGAAGCAGGGGTGACTTACCATTACAGAACACTTTCCTAATTCTTCAAATAAAAAAAGAATGAATGTATCCTAGGGCTAAATTGAGGGATGGAGGCACACCAATAAAACCAGTTTATTCTGAAAGTAAGTATATAGTTTCCGTTCTAGCTTACTCTAACAACTACATTTGAAGAGATGCTCATACATCAAGGGTTTTGAAAACAATTTCACAGATTGTGAATTTATTGGTATTAATTTATTTATTTTGACGTACATCAAGGTCGTCTTGCAACATGCAAGAACCCAAATAGATTGTTACCTCCGCCAAGAGGTTATGTTTTCGCCCCTGTATGTTTGTTTGTTTGTCTGTCAGCAGGATTACGCAGAAACGCATGGACCGATTTCTATCAAACTTTGTGGGGAGATTGGGTAATATAATGGCAATAATTGATTAGATTTTCAGATGTCAAGGTCAAGGTCACCAGGCGGAGGTTTGCATTCTCTGAATGCTCCCATTCTTGTTTTCTTTTGTATCACTTATGCTTGAATGTTTCATAGAAGTTATTTGGATCTGGTATGAAAGGGCCTCAAGGCACTGACTAGTGAATGGTTAGTTATTGTATTGCCCTATTCGACTGGTCGCTTTCATGCTGTACTGAACCAAAGTGCATGATCTTTATTTGACTGGGGCTCCACTGCTCCCTGTGATGCATGATCTTTATTTCACTGGGGCTACACTGCTCTCTGTTCAACACCCTCTAGCACTCTCTGGAAAACTAGTGTACAGCTAAGTGCACCACGGTCACGTGATCAAGCAACAATCAAACAAACAAGATTTCAAATGCATTATTAATTAATTAAACACTAGATCAGAATCAGCTTTTATTGGCCAAGTAAGTTTTCACAAACAAGGAATTTGACTTGGTAAAGCCTAGATGGCCTAATCCATACTGAATCCAGACTTTATATTATTAGAGGACAGGATCTAGAGCAGGGACCTCTGGTTGAAGATTGAATATGCTGTTGCCACAATCTGTATTGTTGATAAAATTGACAATAACATGGTGGAGATAATGCCTCCATTACGATTAGCATAGGTTATTCATCAGACAGAAACATGAGTCCTAAGGTTGGCTCCCAAATTGGCTCATAGCTTAGAAGTGGTAGCCTCAAGGAATACAAGCTGTGGAATTAAGAAACCAAATCTGTGTTGCTGTGAAGTCAAGGTTATGGACTGACATCACAAAATAACGGTTTTGGTCATTAAATGATGTTGCTGCAATGTAAGGGCAATGTGACTGTACTAGTTGGGATACAACTTAATTGAATCCCGCAAATGAAAGCTTTTTCACTGACCTGAGAATGTCCTGAATATTACAGCTTGCCACAAGATGAGAAGGCAGACACTTGTATTCGATACAGTTTAGGCAGACACTTGATACAGTTTACCATCTTACCATCTTGCAGCTAGCGTGTGATTTCAAAGATAATAATTTGCTCTGGTATCACATCAGCATAAATGGAGTAATACTGTATTCTTGAGCTGGCTCCAAGAGCCTCTAGTGACCAGTCAACTCAAGGGTCTAATCAGGGTCCCACCAGGAAAATCCACAAAAATATAAAACAACACTTCAGTTTCAATGTAATAACTCCAAATTCGAATGTAATAAATGACAATAAGTTTATTGTTGCACAAAATGTACAAAATAACAAGCAAATGGGCAGCACCCCCCCTCCCCCAACACACACGCACGCACACACACAGACACACACACAGACACACACACACACACACACACACACACACACACACACACACACCTTAGTTGTGTTTGCCAAAACATGAAGTCGAAAATTTGAGACCTAAGACTATGGCATGTCTGCTGGCCCAAGCCAAATACATGGTTCTGAGAGTCACATACCCAACACATACCCAATTAAGTTCACAGAACAATTAAAAATGAATTAAAAACACAGTATTTACACATCTTATCTGACCTTTTGCAGCATGCCATCTAGAGATTTATACAGAGACTATGCCTGTTAACATACCCCTGTATAGAAAATATATGACCAAATGAAGTGGGACTAAGGACTACAGCCATCCAAACTACAGTACTGTGTCACTCTCCTCATTCTGAAAAACACATAATCTTTCGTTTCAAATATCCACATGTCACAATGTCATGTAAAAACTGCTTCATACTAAAGGACAGAATCTCTAGTTAATCATAAGCACATTTGTTTTTCTTTAGCAGGCCTCTTAGATGCCTGATGGAAATGTCTTAGAGCTCTCCCTTATTTACACCAAAATGTTACTCAACCTCCTGCAAGTATATGGGTGTATACATGTTTGTGTGTGCATATGTTTGTGTGTGTGTGTTCTGTGTATGTGTGTTATAAGAGTGTCCCCTTGAGTTGATGGCTGCTTCTAGTCCTTTCCATTGCTCCTTCCATTCAATGCTATCTCGGGCTAAAGCAGACTGATGTTAATGTTGATGGAGAGCTTTTTATTTTTCTGGGGAGTTTATAGTCCTCACAGACATCTGTGTTTCTATGTGTGCTACTGCATTGGATGACAGAGGGAGGGAGAGAGGGAGGGAGGGAGGGAGGTAGGGAGGGAGGGGTTGCCTCTGGCCCCTAAAACAGAATGAATCCCTCCCGCCCGTGGCACCACAGGGCCGAGCGGGGGGGGCCACAGTGGAACAGCACACAGTGATGGAGCAAGATGGAGGTGCTGCAGGTTGACTGTGGGGTTGTATCTGTCAGTAGGAGCCGTGAGGCTCAAGGTATTTCCAGCCATAGGCAAGTGCTCACAAAGAAAATCTTCAGAGTAGTTTAACCTTACTTTATGGAGTTAACATTACTTTTATGGCTGTTGCTAGAGTTTGGCCATCACTGTACAGCATTGATGAGAATCTCTAATAGAAAATCTAGGTTCATTAACTCTAAATCATGTGCTCTTTTGAGAATGTTACAGCAGTAGAACAGCAAACACAACTGTAACTTCATTATAAATGAATATTCCTTTCTTTTGTCTGAGATATGGCATGACTGGCTGGTTGCTGTAGGGGTCTATAACGGAACCCCTCCAGATCCCAGAACTCTGTCAGAGGTCTCAAGGTCATCAGTAACAGGCATGGAGGAAGCATGTACGTATGTATATCAGCAGATGGAATCTAAAGGGCCAGATTATCTGAAGTCTTCTCATCATATCCTCCCTTCAAGTCTTCTGACATTGAGATGGAGATGGCGATGGCAAGATGTGGAGTGCAAAAGGACTCTGGCATCAGGGCGGATTTTAAACCTTTACTCCTAACCAGAGGCGTATAGATAGTTTAGATAATTCTATTTATTTTCTTCTGGCTCCCATTGTTTCTGCTTTTGGACATTAATATATTTCTACATTCTTTTTTCGCCTTGTTTGTTACACAAAATGAGGCATGATGATGAACGCTTTACAGTATATATATACTTTTTTCCTTACTCTTTTTTTTCCCAGGTTATTGATATTGAGATGGGTTTAATGTTTTCACGCTTGTAAACAAACACTTTTCTGAGGTTGGATCACCCATAAGTTGCAGATTCAAGCATTTCTATCTCTGTCACTTCTCCTTCCTTAATGTTGTCTTTCTCTTTTTCTTTCTTCCTAATTCCCCGCTGTCTTCATCCGGTCTCATTGGAGCAGAGCTCGGATTTGTTTCGAGGTGCTGTCATCATTTAGATGTCGTGTTGTGTACCTGTTGGGAGAATCACACATGGATAAGAACTTCAAGCAACTGTACTGCTTAGACCTTAAACCTACAATCCCTACCCCAGGGTTTTCTATTGTATAACACACAAAGCCTACTACATACTGTATACTGGACTAGAATTTTGTTAGGTCTTTTAAATTGACCTGACTTTAGTGCATTCACTATTTGTTATTGAGCACAACTGATATAATGTAAATATATTTCTTGCACTCTACATCTTTTACTTTTGGTACTTTTAGAGTCTTACGCAATGCAGTTGCACAGTTAATGGAGATAGATAATCCAGTTATAGTCTCCCTTAATACAGTCTACCTTATCCACATACACAAACCATGAACTTACCGCAGTGCATTCAGCAGGCCTTCCACGCTGTTTGAGGGCTGCTCTTTCAGCACCTTGATGCAGCCCTTCATCTGTGGAAGAAAGAACATTTACACTTACAGAGAGACTGCTCTCACGCATCTCTCATGCACATGAACATATGAAGAAGAAAACATTGTTGCTCCTTTTCTTTCTCATATGACAGGACACAAGCCATGTAGCAGAGAGCAATGGGCAAAGAGCTGTGCAGAGGGTTATAGGCTAACATTTCCCAAAAGCACCATAAGCCTACGTAGTTCTATTCTATTCTATAATTTGTATAGTTATATTGTATATATTGTATATATTTGTATTGTTTTTTTTTTTTTTTTTTTTCAATAGCACTGAAGTCTGAGAGCTGCCACCTCAATTTCGTTGTGCAATGACAAATAAATATATTCTATTCTATTATATTCTTACCAACCATCATCTACTTTTGGAACATTTCCCTAAACCACTGTCACTGTTTCAGCATGGATTATATTGACAGCATATTTCAAGTACTACTGCAAAGTAAGGAACTCAGGTTACATGCTTGAGTAGAAACGTGTGTGGAGAATTAGAATCACTCACAAGGAAAGCTTGTATGTGTTAAAAATTGTTAGGAAATGGGGCCCAGATGCCTTAAGAAACATATTAGCGACTAATGCAACTACAACAAGCTAAATACAACAAAGACAAGCACCCATGGATTTGAATCCCTTTGCTAGAACATCTACCTAACACAGTCTTGAACGTGTTTTAAGACACATTTGCACTCTTCACGCATGCTGCATTAGCTCTGTATTCAGCAATATGTTCAGCATGGAAACAAACACTGATACTTTGCATTCTTCTGTTTGTATAAACAAGTAGGATTCCTCACGTCAATCTTGGAGGTCTTAGCGAAGGCGCCCACTGGATGGACGTGGTCATAGAGAATGATGACACCCACCATGACCCGCATACAGAACAGCATGGTGTCTGTGTTGGTGAAGCGACATCGGTACTCACTACACACACGCACGCACACCCACACGCACGCACACACAAACACACGCACACACACACACCAGATGAGAGCACACATGTCAGTACATGATACTAGAATTGTTCTCAGACTTGCATTTTGAATGGACTGGACGGCAGCATTTACAACAATTTATTACTAAGTCAATTAGTGATGTATGGATGCTGGATTATTTTGATATGCCATTGGAGACCTGTTAGTAAAGACTATGCTCTGATATTGAGTAAAAAGTACAGCAAAGTCAGCATGACAGGCCCACAATTTCTTAGAGGTAGGCCTACATAATAATAATTTATTTTATTTTTACGCACTTTTCATTCCAAAGAATCTCAGAGTGCCTATATATTAGAAATTAACTATAATAATACAATAAAATAAAAAACAAATTTAAATATTAGCATTAGCATAACAGAAAAGATTTAACATGAAAGAGAAGGAAAGCATGGGTGGAAATACTCACGGAGTCTCCAGCATGACGCGACACACACACGCCATAGTGCTCAGACAATCTGTTGTGTCTTCAATAGGCAGCGTCTTGTTCTGAAACAAAAAGTACACAGTATTATGGGACCACTGCATATACTGTGTTATAACTGGCACAGTTAGTGTTCTACAACTTCTGCATGCAGAACAGTATACTCAATGCACTAAATACATTATAATGCTGATCTCAGTATGCTGTTACCAGTGCAGGGGGACCACTTTAACCAGTTAACAATGTTTACTTCCATCAAACGGCCATCATTTGTCAGAGAAAATTATTACTTAGTAAACAAATCCCTGTTGAGCAAATATTTTGGGTATTAGAAATGTAGTATTAGCATGTTAAATTGGAATTTTCAGTCGTACAAACTATATTTCAGGTGAATGCCACCACACATGAAACCAGTGCTCTCCTACAGTTGCTTAGTTGTTGAAGTGAAAACATGTCAAAGGGCTAGCCTGAATTTCCCTTGATGAAAATGGGAATATGTCGAATTTGACTAAAATTCCAGATACTGCCACTAAATCTCTCATCCATGTTAGTGTAGAAATACTGAACACAATGAAAGTTCACATACTTTGTTCTCTGAAGTGACGCACAACTAATTCACACATGGTTGCTATCACTGCTGCTCATCATAGCCCAATACCATAAAGTGGCCCCAGACTTCAAAATGCACTGCAAACTGGGCCAGGTAAGAACTAGTATTCAATAAGAGGAGTAGCGCACGATGCGAGTCGCCTCACCTGGTGGATAAGACGCGCATTGCATGCGATCTGAGGCGTAGCGCACGAAGCGAGTCGCTCGAGGCGCATTGCGCGCATTGCATTGACTCTTATTAAAGCCAAAGACAAAAGAAATAGGCTAGCTACACGGTCAAGCAATGTCATTTATTTCTTTTAAGAAACAAAACAAATACCTACATGGTCAAGCAATGTCATTTATTTCCACGAAAAAAACGAAAACGAATCAAACTTCAAGAATCAATCAAAAATCAAGAGGTCAAAAAATGTGATTAGATTAGATTAGATTCAACTTTATTGTCATTGCGCAGAGTACAAGTATTGAGGCAACGGTGGTAATAAAAAGAAATAAATGGGATGTATACAGTATGATATGACAGTGCAAGATATATGGGGTATGAGCAGTAGTAACATTGGCAGCAATAGTTGGTCATTAGTGCAGATATGATATAGGTACTGTATATGCAAAGTGCTGATGCAGGAGTACATGTGAAGGTAGCAATAGAAGTTATGAATGAGATAAGAGGCATGATATGATTTATATACAATGAATATGAGGTAAGAGGCATGATATGATATACAATGAATATGAGGTAATGGTATGATATGAATGAATAGGGACAACAATTTTAAATAAGTAGATATAGATATGAATACACTAGAACAACTCAGCAATAATACAATGGCAGTAAAAGGAATGTATTCAAAAGTGCTTTATTAAAATTAAATCTAAAGACTCTAAAATTGAATCTTGTTTTAGAGGTGCTGAGACTTTGTACAAAAACACATTGTAGGCTACATATTTTGGAATTTTTCTTTTTTACTCTGAACCTTGTAAACAGAGGTGTTGGTCCACATATGTGAGTTTAGCATTCAGAAACTGTTTGTGGTTTCTATACTTACAATAAGTAACTTAGAAAGTGACACTATTCTTCACCTAGAGCACTATATTGATGAGAGAGGTGTAAACACATTGGGGCACCTCAGTCAAAGTGCTAAAGACAATGGCTAGGGACAAACCTCAAACACAATGGACAGGGTAACTTACACGTCTTCGTGTGTTTTTGTGAGTGTGTATTTTCTATTTCTATCAGTAACTTTTAAGAAATAAATGACATTGCTTGACCGTGTAGCTATTTGTCTGTTTTGTTACCGACTCTGTTTTGTTACCGACTTTCAACCGAGAATGAGTAAGATCTTTAATAAGTGTCTCAACAACGTTTATCGTGACTTGTTACCGACTTTCAACCACGAGAATGAGTAAGAGCTTTAATAAGAGTCTCAACCACGTTTATAGTAGGCTATGTGCGCCGTCTCAACCACGTTTATAGTATAGGCTATGCACCTCGAGCGACTCGCTTCGTGCGCTACGCCTCATCGCATGCAATGCGCGTCTCATTCACCAGGTGAGGCGACTCGCATCGTGCGCTACTCCTCTTATTGAATACCGGAACTTAGCTCACTGGGCTGCTCCCTGCTCAGTAGCTAGCCCACATCAAACATAGTGATTTGACTTTGATGCTGGCAGTGTTCATACCAAGTAACAGGAAGTCTGGTACTAGAACAGACTTAGGGCCTGATTTACTAATATGCGAGCGCTTCTTAATCTGCGTTCGCAAATTAACGCACGGTGTTTTAGCGCATTTTAGTTGGTATTTATCAAACCAGATCGCGCTGGGCAATCTGTGTTTACTCCGCCCTATATAGGGCCTGATTTACTAACATTGCGACCGCTGCTTAAACTGCGTTCGCACATTAACGCACGGTGTTTTTCCGTATTTTCCGTGGTATTTATTTAGGAAGAGAAAATGAAGCTACAGCAAGTGGAGATTGATATATTGGTTCACGTTCGCTCAATCACTGAACCTGATTCAATGTGTGCGCTGCTATAATGTTGTTCTGCCCGCCATCACCTACAGCAAGATGTTTAAAAGAACACGATTATAAAGAATATGCTATTGGTGGCATTAATGCATAAACTGTCTATTATAACAATATAGATGTGTGCATGGCGAGATTAATAATTTCTACAAGGGACATGGGTTCACTACAATATATATGGACGTGGGTGCAATCAATGGTTCATATTACATTCGGAAAGTTTGCGATTTCAAAAAAAGTCCTGTTTGATGTCTATAATTTCAGCTGTGGCAGTGGGGAAATGTATTGACCAGTGCGCCATAGCAATGCTTCGAGTACCTGTGTGAATATTTGTGAAGGCTGAGACATATCAACTGCTGATACTATAACTGTTTGAAATGATCCGGTGCCAATATTTGCAATGTTTACCAACTGATTGAATGGAATGTGATCTCCGTTGGAGGGTTAGATGTCATCTCTGATCTGGTTCAGTAATTGAAGTATTGCGTGGCTGGTTAACCTGTACCGTCTAATGATTTGTGGTTCATTTAACTGAAAATGTGTTATGCGAGTTGAATTTTTTTTTTCTGTGCGCTGTCTCTGTCTTCATTCTTCGCCTTGCTCTTATCACTGCTGCCATATCAACGTTTTCAGACTCAATGAAAATGCGCTTCCTGGTTAAGACGTGCTTTTATGAGGCGGAGAATTATCCTGCAAATTGGAGACGTGCGCTCCACAGGCAGTTTAGTAAATACCACGCATGACATCATTAGGCGCACTTACCTTGTCTCCACCCATGTAAATTGCGCCTCACGCCTACGTTACCACCCACCTCCAAGTTACCTCCCCTGTTCACACCCACAGGCGTTAATATGCGCTGCTGCCCCTTAGTAAATACCGTTTTATGTTTACGACCGCTATTTTACGCCAGAAATGGGCGCAATCCTGTTAGTAAATCAGGCCCTTAGTCTCAGCATCTCACCTCAGACACAAACTTAGTTGTTGCATTGCTCAGGGTCTTCAGCATGGGTGTAGCTTCAGCGTAAAACAGGGACATCCGATTGGCCATCTCATTGTTAACCTCATTCTCGGCCTCCAGCTGTCAGAGATTATAAATATTTATAAAATCACCTCACATGTTGCCATATGATTCACACATTAATCCAAAGCTCTAATAGTCTCAGAGTCTAGCTATTATGCATTAACTAGTCACCATAATATTATCATTGTTATGAAAAACTGTCTTAGAGCTCAACAGACAGACAGACAGATATCTATTTTGATATCCCTGCCCGGTCTGAAGAACACTACTATACAAGCCAGAAAGTGCAAAGTGTGGTGCACTACGAGCACGGCAATACCACTACTAATGTATATCTATTTGGACACATCTTTTCTACAGTATACCCATCAGATCAGATCTCTGTTACTGTAGCCCTTCAGGCCACACACACACACACACACACACACACACACACACACACACACACACTCACCTGTTGATTATTTAGTCGGTTTCTGCTGATGGTCCTCCTGTAGTAGCTAAAGTCATTCTGAATGGCAGGATTTGTCATCTGGAAGGAGAGGGATTTAAGAATTTTAACCACAAAAATCTATTAGGTCTTCTTTGAGTTTTGAAGGTCAGATGAATCAGGTTATCAATTAGACCTACTGTAGTTAACAGAACGTATCTTCTGTGATTAGATGTTGTATGTATATCAGATGCAGATATTGTATGTATTCATACAGCTATGCAAATAAGTACAGGTTTTAGTTGTATAGTTTTACTTTTAGTAGTGGTGAAGGTGTACAGCTTGTATCTAATCATATGATGATGCAGTTCTGCATATAGCTCAGCATATCATTATGGAGGGATGCCCATATGCGGCTCTTTAGCTAACTCACAACTCTTTAGCTTTGTTAGCTTAGCTAACTCACAACTCTTTAGCTTTGTTAGCTTAGCTAACTCACAGCTCTTTAGCTTTGTTAGCTTAGCTAACTCACAACTATTTAGCTTTGTTAGCTTAGCTAACTCACAACTCTTTAGCTTTGTTAGCTTAGGTAACTCACAACTCTTTAGCTTTGTTAACTTAGCTAACTCACAACTCTTTAGCTTTGTTGGCTCACAACTCTTTTATTGGGACAGCTGGCCACTCCAGGCAATAAAGTCTGGACATGCAACTGTGAGCAGTTGTGTCATGTATGTATGTATGTATCTCTGTGTATGTGTGTATGTATGTATGTGTCTGTGTGTGTGCGTGTTTGTATGTATGTATGTATGTATGTATGTATGTATGTTTGTATGTATGTATCTCTGTGTGTGTGTGTGTATGTGTGTATGTGTGTATCAATGTATTATACATTATACATTATACATTATACATTCCTTTACTTTAGTCTCCTGGCCCTGGTCTTTGATGTTTATGTGCTGAGTGTATGTTGGTGTCTCTGTCTGCTCACCTTGAGCTCATCAAAGCTGAGAGTGAAGTGGAGGATCTCGGCGAACTGCTTGGCCAGTGCCTGCTCCCGCTCCAGATGCTGCATGGGGGCATATGGTGGACTCGTGAGGGACTCCAACAGGCTGCGGAGGGCATTCTCTGTGTGAATCATGAGACAGAACAAACAGCCTTAGTTATGAAAGTGAAAAGTGAAAGTCCTCTCTATGCCAGAGGTGGTGTAGACACACACACTCTGAAATCCACCTCTGCATTTAACCCATCCAGGGAAGTGACACACACACACAGTGAAGTGAGGTTACACACTAACCCGGAGCAGTGAGCTACCTTTGGTGGCGCCTGGGGAGCAGTGATCGGGGTTAGGTGCCTTGCTCAAGGGCACTTCAGCCATGGATGTGGGCATAGAAGAGCAGTGGTCTACCACTTCCCCCACCCACATTTTTCCTACTGGTCGGGGATTGAACCGGCCAGCTACGGTTTCCGGCCTGAAACCCTAACCAGTAGGCCACGGCTGCCCCTTATCAGGTCACTGCTGTAGTGGTTAGCACTCCCATGATATATTTGCTACACTGTCGTGATGTATTTTGCATGATCTGTGTGATGAACGTCCAGGACCATGACAGTGTTTTGATAGCTTGACTGATGAAGCAGGGTGATGGTATTATCATGGCTATGGTTTTGGCTCCTAGGAAATATACACAGAATACACAGATGAGCCAAACCATTATGATCGCCTTCCCTCTTATGTTGTTGCTCTTTGTGCTAACAAATTAGCTCCAATCTGCCAAGGCAGACCTTTTGACAGTGCCCTGTGGTATAAAGCACCAAGACCTAACAGCAGATACTCGAAGTCCTGAAAATGGAGCCATCATAGGCTGGACTTGTTGCTGGAGGGACGCTCAGATGTTTGATTGGATTGAAATCTGGGGAGGCCATGGCAACACCTTTGACTCTTTGGCGCGTACCTCAAATAATTCCTGACCAATAAGTGTGACAGAGGTGTGTTATTGTGTATGCTCCAACCCAGTCAACTGGCCATTAAGGTTTGGTGCTGGTTAAAGTTTCTAAGGTCTTTATACCCATCCATTTCTTCTCCCTCCAACATGTTTAATATGTCCCAGACCTTGCCAAACACCTTTGCAACAAGGTAATCAATTTTATTCTATCATCCGTAGTCAGTAATCAGAATGTTTTGGCTCACTGGTTTACAGACAGGTTGCTCTGACTAAAATTGTCTTGTGGATCTTGTACAGCAAGGAAACTCTTTCATTTAATATGCAGATAAGGCTGCCATTATCTTATCTCTCTTCATACAGTATTGACAGCTGTTCTTAGAGACGTACTATGGTTGTTGCTTGGATACAGAGATGCATACTGTAGGAGTGAAACTCAGCCACCCATCAACAAACCCCTCAATGCTGTTGACATGATGGTAACTTACATTATCTGTCTCTTTCATTCCATTGCAGGTCATATTTCTATCTATCTCTCTCTTTTTCTCTCTCTCTCTCTATCTCTCTCTCTCTCTCTTTCTATACATCCTGCACACTCCCTACTGTATGCCTTGGTATCTGTGGAGTAACCCCTCATGTTATAGGCTGCTATTAATACAGGGTGATATGCCTTGTTTACTTATCTGCAAAGACACTGGACACCCTTTGGGGGAAGGGGTGTGTTTGTTTGATCATCATTTTTGTGATCCCAGATAGGTTTAGATTTCTCCTGACTCCCTATATATTTAGAGGGGCATAGGGCTGGGGAGTAGAATTGTAATCTAATCTTTGTGTGTATCAGATATTGTGTGTGTGTGTGTGTGTGTGTGTGTGTGAGTGATTGTGTGACTGATTATCAAGATCGGTCTCAAGAGCAAGTCCAAGGTTTTGGTCTCTTCTTAGTTTTTGGCAAATATTATCTTGGTATCATCTTCGTCCTGACAATAGATATAACCTCTATTTTTTGCATTTCATCATGTTGGCATAATATATCATGCCATTATATTGGTATGTTTAAACACATGATCACCATTCATCATCACTAATTGTGGTCAGTCTCAGCTCCCAACAGATCTTGACTGTAACACTGATGTGTGTAACATATCATGCCTGATCGACCTCAACAACAGGGTCATTGGCTGTTTCTGCAGAGGTACCACTGTTGTCATGGTGACACCTCTGTAGCATTCAGCAGCAAGAGCTGAATGCAAGCTATCCCTTCTTGTTAGCTCAGCACTACTTGTTCTCAATGCTAGCCTTACTCATCCCCCAACCGCTCTGTGTGTGTGTGTAATCGTAAAGAATGTGCTTTGTGATTAATTATATGCACCGATAGGTTACTGAAGAGCAGGAACAATATGGCTTCCCACTTACCCAGCCGGAGGGAGAACTCGTAGAAGCGTTTCAGTTTGGCCACCAGGGGGCAGACAGCATTCCAGGCCTTCTCCTGCAGCTGTAAGTCACCTGGATTCTGAATGGCCTGAGACAGAGAGATGAAGAGATCGAGGTTAAAGATGCCAGAGATAGAGAAGAAGGGGAAAAGGGTGGAAAGGCCAGAGGGATAGAAAAGGAAGGCAGAGAGATGAAAAGAAGGAGGGGAAAAAAAGAAAAAAACATTGGTGCTGGCATGATTCAGCTGAGTGAGTGAATCTCCCTACCACTGAGGTTGTATCTGTCTCTCCCTCTCAGTCTTCACCCACAAATGAACACATGTGAAATAGCCTTAAGTCTGGACACTGGAGACCACATATACTGTATATATATTGCTAAGTGTGTTTGTTTTATTGTTTTTATTTTTATTTTATTGTTTTTTATTTCATGTATATACATATATATACGGTATATATATATATATATATATATATATATATATATATATATATATATATTTTGCTAAGTGTGTTTGTTTGTTTGTTTATCTCAAAGCACATTGTGTCTATGTATATCATATGAAATGTATATATATTTTATATATATATATATATATATATATATATATATATATATCTATATATATATAGAAAGAGTGCTTGTTGTGAGAACGCTTGTGATACCCTATTGGTTAAACTAGCTATGGTCAGCTTCTGTTCACCTTGTATAATTGGTGATGCATTAGCTAAGTGACTTGCTTTGTTGTCTGTTATTTAGCCAGTCGGAGTCAGACTCTTGTTCAACAGATCAGTGACTAATGGAACAATAGACATTATCAACAGAATGTGCAGGGAGGCTCCTTTCTCGACTGCAGAGAAGGGCACGCAGGTATTATTAATGCACTGACTGTCTTGCTGACTGTTTTACGAGGAGAACCAATAGTTGTTGATTCCAGTGTATAGTTTCCAGATTTCTTTTTTTGTGAACGATGTGGTGAGTGGCTCGCAAACATCCCGTTTTATTGAAAAGGATTGAAAAGCAAAATCAAGTTCAAGTACAAGTTTATTTATATAGCACATTTCATATGATATACATAGACACAATGTGCTTTGAGATAAACAAACAAACAAACACACTTAGCAAAATATATACAGTATATATGTGTATATACATGAAATAAAAAACAATAAAATGAATACAATAAAAATAAAAACAATACAACAAACACACTTAGCAATACATATATATATATATATGTATAAAAAAAAACAATAAAATGAATGAAATAAAAACGATGCAAATTATGATGAAAAAGTGTTAAAAACAAAAAGACCTATAGTTGAAATCAAAGCCTCGGTGCCCCCCTCACCTCTCGTATTTCCTGCCCGGCGCCATGATAGGACTGCAGCTCTGCCAGGATTCCATGGGCCTCTTCCAGAATGGCGCTCACCTGATTCCACACCGCTGTCTCCGCCTCTGTGGGCTGGGCATCTGAGCATGGGCGTCAAAGGTGAAAGGTTAAAGGTTAGATGGCCAAAGCAAAGGTGAAAGGTTAAGGTTAGAGGCCAAAGCAAAGGTGAAAGGTTAAGGTTATAGGCCAAGGTAAAGGTGAAAGGTTAAGGTTAGAGGCCAAAGCAAAGGTCAATTAAGGTTAAGGTCACATCACCTCTGTCACACACTGAGCCCTTTGATTGGCTAAATGAGGCTGGGGCAAGAAGCATGGTCTACAGAGCATGCTAATCTTTTGCTACCAATATTAACTTTTTTTTTACTTGTAGGATGTTGGGAGATGAGGCTTCCTAAGTAGTTAAACAAATCAAAGGGTAATGATGGTTGATGATGTGTGTGTAAGTAAATAAGTGTGTAAGTATAAATGGATTTAACGTGATGTCTCACATTTTTCTCACAAAAAAAAAGGGCCTTTGTTTTCTGTAGCTTCAGGGTATCGAATTTGTCCAAAATTAAATATCATTGATGGAAAATGTAGGTAATTATTCTGGCAGTCAAAGGTATTTAAAAAGTCTTTGAAGACTTGGGTATGGGTATTACCTCCAAGAATGGAATTTGTACTCTAAATCTATCTGCCTCCTCTGTTCTCCTTGTCTGGGAACTGTTCTCCCATTGTGAGCTCTAAATCCGTCTGGCTTCATTACAATAACCAGCAAGTTCCTCACGTATCCATTCATCTACAGGACCCTACTTCCATATTTAAATTCCTCACGTATCCATTTATCTCCAGGACCCTATTCTCTACATCTCTTCAGTCCCAGATGAAGATGTGCTTATGCCCTTAAGGGGATGTCCTGCACCAAGGTGCTTGTAGTGTCAGATTGTACAGTGCAGTACAGTGCTGCAAAAGTATTTAATTACTCTGGAGAAACATAATTACCACCCTTGTGTATCATTCATATTGAACATGTGTGAGTAAGCTGTAAAGTAAATGTTCTCTATTAAGCAACCTAACATGTACAGCACACTGTCTCATAGGATGCATTAACCTAACATGTACAGCACACTGTCTCATAGGATGCATTAACCTAACATGTACAGCACACTGTCTCATCATGTCCATTCTCTGTACCAAACACACACCTGCGGTGCTCTACCTATGATCTGTGATGTCCACTCTCTCTCCCAAACACACACCTGAGAGCTGTGCTCTACCTATGATCTGTGATGTCCATTCTCTGTACCAAACACACACCTGCTGTGCTCTACCTATGATCTGTGATGTCCATTCTCTCCCCAAACACACACCTGCTGTGCTCTACCTATGATCTGTGATGTCCACTCTCTCTCCCAAACACACACCTGAGAGCTGTGCTCTACCTATGATCTGTGATGTCCATTCTCTGTACCAAACACACACCTGAGAGCTGTGCTCTACCTATGATCTGTGATGTCCATTCTCTCCCCAAACACACACCTGCTGTGCTCTACCTATGATCTGTGATGTCCACTCTCTCTCCCAAACACACACCTGAGAGCTGTGCTCTATCCATGCTGAATGATCTCTGTGGCCAACAGCCTCATTAGCCTCATCAGTGAGGGCCCTGTTCAGTGTTGTGCAGACAGAGGTGACAATAGTGATGCTTACAGCAAAACAGGGATGTGCAGGGCAATACAGAGACAGCCTGTCCAGCTAGCACAGAATACCCGTAGTGATTTTATAAACTCAAGTGATATTAACAGATTACATAGATGGCACAGAATACCCGTAGTCATCTAATAAACTCAAGTAATATTAACAGATTACATAGATGGCACAGAATACCCGTAGTCATCTAATAAACTCAAGTGATATTAACAGATTACATAGATGGCACAGAATACCGGTAGTCATTTTATAAACTCAAGTAATATTAACAGATTACATAGATGGCACAGAATACCCGTAGTCATCTAATAAACTCAAAAAATATTATCAGATTACGTAGATGGAAGAAATGTTTATTAGCATTTACTGATATCACGGATATCTGAACTAGAATGTGGGTTGCTGGGCTCCAGAGCTATTAGCATTTGAAATGTTGAAAATAATCCTAATGCCACCAGAGGGCCAGGCTTAACAGATGATTAAGCAATAAACCCCAAGAGGCCGTGGTTTGCGCTGATTTTAGAACAGGTAAGGGGAGTTGTTAGGCACGCCGCGAAGCAGTAATATGGAATGTTATCATAGAATGATATGAGGACAAATTGTAAGTTAATGCTGGATTTTACAACGGCTTTTAGCCAATCAAAATCAAGGATTTGAACAATCAGTTTTAGAATTGCTATTATAAAACAATTGGGTTCTAGCGCGTAATTTAGCTGTTTCTGATTGGACGAGAGACGTTCCATGCTATAGGTTATTCGTCAACATACCTACAGTTACGGGACTTTTCACAGCTAAAAATAAATCACTCCGCGATGAAACATTCGCATTGATGATAACCGTTAATTCAAAGTTCCAATTCCAAACCAAGACGTCCAAAAAATTCCAAACCAAGACGTTGACAATGGAACTATTTTTTGTTGCGGAGAAACAACGGCGAAATAAACCATTTTTAATCAATAACTTTGTGTTGAAATGTTAATTTGTTGACAGTAGAATTGTTTTATAAAAGCAATATAGCACTCGTGGGAGTGGGGTAGGTAAGGGATAATCCCACGGGTGGGATTATCCCTTACCTACCCCACTCCCACTCGTGCTATATTGCTTAAATATGTGCCCAAAAGCACAGAGTTATGTGGAATGGAAAGGCTTTCCAGTGAAATCCACAGCTAATCCACAAAGCATTTCTGATGCTAATAATGTGTTCACATATGAAGTCACATCTGCCTCTAATTAAATAACTGAACTAATTACGCATGTCCATTTGCTTTGTGCAGTTTCTCCAGAGCTGGACGCTTTATTAGATTGGGATTCGATTATTACTGCTTGGCTATGTGGCTCTGAGGCTGCCAGAGCATTCATATGCTATTCCAACTGAAACTCCTCTGTAGGAAGGGAAGAGGAGTGAAGTGCTGCTGTTGAACAGAGGGAGCATTAGAAGGAATCTGTTAAAAGAAAAGTTAGAGGGTGAAGTTAAAGGTTAAGGGTTAAAGCATACAAACTCCTCCTCTTCACTTAGGCTGGGTTAGAGCACACACACACACGGACACACACACACACACACACACACACACACAGGCAAGTTACCCAGGCAAGACATTTCTAATTTTGGACATAGGCATGGCGACATATTCTTCTCTGACAGGGGAAATATGCATGTGCCAATTACAAACCATCACTGTCAAATATATTCATCTGGCAAAAACTAAACGTCACAGTGGCCTTTCTGGAGGACCGGCCCATTCTGCCTTAATATGATTGTATTTGCAAGAAAGCAGGAGTGAGCCTGTGTTAAGAGTTAATGCAGTCAATCTGCCTTAATATGACTGTATTAGCAAGAAAGCAGGAGTGAGCCTGTGTTAAGAGTTAATGCAGTCAATCTGCCTTGGATATCCTCCAAGTTAACACATATCCTGGCAGGCTTAAATAAAAGGCTAAACTCCTTTAAAGGCTCAAGCGAATCATAAGGTTGTCTTATTTGTCCAACTTAAATTAAATGGTAAGTCAACAGCAAACTCCCATCCATGATGTAAATGCGCAATACTATCTTTTCTTGTTATTTCTATTCAGATAATGTGGTCTAATTATTAATTACTAAGTAGACTAAGGCAGAAGAATAAATGACGCTTCCCACAATTGCACTTTTGCATCACCTGTTCCCACAAGAATAGAGCTGACCTCTCCTGTTCCCACAAGAATAGAGCTGACCTCTCCTGTTCCTACAAGAATAGAGCTGATCTCCTGTTCCTTTAAGAATAGAGCTGACCTCTCCTGTTCCCACAAGAATAGAGCTGGCCTCTCCTGTTCCCACAAGAATAGAGCTGATCTCTCCTGTTCTTATAAGAATAGAGCTGATCTCTCCTGTTACCACAAGAATAGAGCTGATCTCTCCTGTTCCCACAAGAATAGAGCTGACCTCTCCTGTTCCCACAAGAATAGAGCTGACCTCTCCTGTTCCCATAGGAATAGAGCTGACTTCTCCTGTTCCCACAAGAATAGAGCTGACCTCTCCTGTTCCCACAAGAATAGAGCTGACCTCTCCTGTTCCCACAAGAATAGAGCTGACTTCTCCTGTTCCCACAAGAATAGAGCTGACCTCTCCTGTTCCCACACGAATAGAGCTGACCTCTCCTGTTCCCACAAGAATAGAGCTGACCTCTCCTGTTCCTACAAGAATAGAGCTGACCTCTCCTGTTCCCACTAGAATAGAGCTGATCTCTCCTGTTCTTATAAGAATAGAGCTGATCTCTCCTGTTCCCACAAGAATAGAGCTGACCTCTCCTGTTCCCACAAGAATAGAGCTGACCTCTCCTGTTCCCATAAGAATAGAGCTGACTTCTCCTGTTCCCACAAGAATAGAGCTGACCTCTCCTGTTCCCATAAGAATAGAGCTGACCTCTCCTGTTCCCACAAGAATAGAGCTGACCTCTCCTGTTCCCATAAGAATAGAGCTGATCTCTCCTGTTCCCACAAGAATAGAGTTGATCTCTCCTGTTCCTATTAGAATAGAGCTGACCTCTCCTGTTCCTATAAGAATAGAGCGGACCTCTCCTGTTCCCACAAGAATAGAAATGACCTCTCCTGTTCCCACAAGTCACACAACAGCAAGTGCCAGAATGGCTGCAGAAACATGGTAAACATTTAAGCAAATAAGTAAGCTATACCTATTTCATTCCAGTACTTAGTTCCTGCCGATTTTGTCATCTTCTTACATTGTGATCTCCTCTGACGCATTCAGTTTAAAGGGATTGCTCGGCAATGCTATTGGTATCTTTAACCAAACCTTTCAAAAAGAACTTCGGCATAGCTCTGCCTGCTAAGTGCCTGCTAAGTGATCACACCTTTTTTTATATTTGTCTTCAGCATTTCTTTTTGGGCAACAGTGCACATTGCAATAGTTTTCCACCAGCCATTTTCGCTCTCAAACCAGGGGTCCATGTATTTATCCATTTCATCATTAAACAACTAAAAGCAAAACATGGCCTGGTATTCTTAGGTTTCACACCTAGTTGTATGTATTCACTGGTTGGTGAATTTTCAGTGTCAAAGGAACATTGAGATTAGATTTGTCTTTAACTATGTGCTATTTAGGGGCCAGATTACCAGAACATGATATGATGCACATTCAGAAATGGTCAAACTCGAGAAAAATTAGGGTGAATGAGAATACAATAATGGAATGTGGAGAGTAAAGCAACAAAAACAATAAGATGATGATATCTCACGTTCAAAGTCAAACTATGGAACCATGCTCATTCTCAGCACAAGCCAGCACCCTCAGGAGGTGGCTCTTCACTCCCCTAAAGAAAACAGAGATTGCAGAGGGTGAAGAGGTGAGCGCTCGTATGGTAGTTTAGACCTGGGATCAAGAGGATGTGTGTGTATGGGTTAAGGGTGGATGCTTTTTGTATAAAAACACTGTCCATCCCTTTGTGATTGAGTGTGTGTGTTTGAATGTTGCGCCTAGAGGCAATTGTATTGTTATGGCGCTATACAAATACAATTTAATTGAATTGAATGTGAGGAAGTGGAGGAGAAACTGGGCGAGGGAAATGGATTGGGTGTACAGATGTGGGAACAACAGAGGAGGCTTGCTTCGGGTGAAGGGTATATCAGGGCAGTCTCTCCTCCAGCTGTTTGTCCCCAGCTGAAACCATCTGAACATGTTAGAGGCCAGATTCTCTCTAAAAATCGCAGTGTTCATGCTTTCTCCAATCAATCTGATGATTCATCTGATTTCAGAAGAGTTTCTTAGAATGACAAGATGGTTGGCACTGTAAAGAAACCACAGCAGGAGGAGAGAGCCAACAAAAAACAACAGAAGCATTCAGCATCCATCAGACCTCCTGAATACACCCAGCACAACGTTAGCATCTGCTTTTCAACACTCACTAGCTCCCCCTGGAGCCCAGTCGCCCACTATGGATCACACACACAAACACAACACACACAACACACCACACAACACAACACTACAGAATGCCATACCCCAAGAAAAAAAAACTTACTTTCGAAGTCCAGGAAAAAATGTGGACAGTTCTCTAAATCCTTGCCAAGGACCTTAATGAGGTTCCCCATGGCCAGAACACCTGAGCAGAAAAACAAGATATATACAGTACAACTGCATACTTATCTCTCTTTGACTCTGTATGTGTGTATATGTTTGTGTTGGAGAGAAAGAGAGAGAGAGTGTCTGAGGCTCCACAGTAAATGTGTGTTAGTGTGTAACAGGAAGAAGAGGCCCACACAATACAATGAAGCATAAACAGCTAGCAAGGCCAGAGAGCGTAGATAAGCAGCCTAAATGTTACAGAGGATGGAAAGCACTACACTGCAAGGTTTATACGTGTCTGAACTTTTAAACTTTTAATGAGAGCTGTTCAGTGCTGTGATTAGTATGGAAGCCTGACTGAATTCACATTATTGTCCGGAGAATTTACCGCTTGGAGGGAATGTACATGTCGATGATGTTTCTATCATTGAACTGGAGCGAAACTAACTGGAAGAATACAAACATCCCAGGGTGAAAAAGAAGGGTAATTTACACGTACACTGGAGAGACAACGAGATTTGTGAACTTCTGTTAGTAAGGGGAGACGCCGAAATTGTCAGACATGTTCAAGGGACGACAGGAGACTAGGTAGTTTATGACCAAATGGCCAACTAGCTAACTTTTGTAACTGAAATGACCCCCAAAAAAACAATAGCCTCCCATCAGGTGGCTGACCACAATAGCCGGAATAGAAACAACCGCAAAACATGATCCTCTTTTAGGACACATGTAACTCCTCTGCTAATAACCCAAAGATGACACATGTAAGTCCTCTGGTCTTTAATTAGCCAAAAAGGACACATGTAACACCTCTGGTAGTATCCCTTCACTGCAAGTTACCCTTCACCGGCTCCCTGCAGCTGCTAGAATTCAATGTAAATCTCATTGATCTTGTATTAACATATAGCTTCCAGATCACCATCTTATTACTTTCGATAGGCAGTTGGAACTCTGTGTTCCATCGGATTCAGTCCACTTTATACAGCTATTGTATATCTGATAACACAGAGTTCATGGCAAAACAACCAGCCATTCTTGCCTCAGTTCTTACTCCAGGCTCAGAAGGTGGCATAACAGAGGCTCTGGCTGTAGACCCTAAACATTTGAGAATGACACTCTCCAGGCATCGAATCACACTTGATGGCATCTTACTAACATACAACACAAGTGTCATAGATATTGGTGTAACTATTGATAAAGACCTCTCACACAAACAAACTCACAAATAACACAGATCTCTTTTTCATCTACACAACATTCCGGAAAAGAAAAGTCCAATCCTTTCAAGATGCAGAAAAACTACTCCACATACTGTATGTATTACTTTGTGGCTGTATGTTCTCCTGTCCAGATGTAGTCAACAACTCACTAAAGAGCCTCCAGCTGACACAAAGCCTCTGCTAACTAAAAACTAAACATATCTCATTAGTATTTGCCTCTCTACACTGGTTCCCTGTCAAAAGAAGAATTAATTTCAATGTACTCATTCTAACATACAAAGCTGAAAATGGCCTAGCTCCAAATGACCTATAGGAATTCATTATTCACTACTGTCCGCAGTCATTCCCAGAGTGCATGTCATTCCAAAATGGAGGTAGACCCTTTTGGTATCAAGCCCCCTTTCCTGTGGACTAATCTTCCTTTCCTCATCTGAGAAGCAGACACCATTTCCACCTCTTAATCCACATGTGCGCTCGGAGACTAAATGGGACTGTATAAACAGGATAAACATGCAAAGTCAATGACTACTACAGCTGTCAAAAAGGTCTGTTTGGAACGAAAATGAGGTGCAGTAATGTGTAAATGGGTCTCTGTCTTTGTGTATGTGTGCAGTTTGGATACTAATGATTTTTTTTTAATTGATGCAGACAGTGCTTTGGATATTTGGAGAGTTCAAACGAATAGCCAGGTATTCATTGATGACTCTAACCACATAATTCCGTCTACCAAAGAATGATTAAGTTAGAAAACATTTGTGGTTCAATAAGGTCAAAAACTTCTCCAAACTGGGACTAATCAACAACCCATTAAAATGTTGGATTGTAATCATTTGTTGTTTATGGGGATTCACACCAGTTATTGGAGAGAGGGTTTACACACACTAGTCATTTAATGTTGGATCATTTGGTCAATAAAGGAATAAATAGCTACACAATTATTTTGGCTTCTCTTTGTTCTTGTTAATTTGAGGTCATATCTATGCAGATTTTCAGAAATTCCTAGGGGTTTTGCATACTTTCGGGCACTACTGTAGATCATGCTAATAGCTGGGTCTGAAGAGGCTGCCTTCTCTTCCTTGGCTTTGCTCGCCGTCTCTCTCTCTCTCTCTCTCTCTCTCTCTCTCTCTCTCTCTCTCTCTCTCTCTCTCTCTCTCTCTCTCTCTCTCTCTTTCTCTCTCTCTGTGTCAGAAACAGAAGCTGAGACCAGGAGTTCATCCCCCCTGCCCCAATGTGTTCTCATTCATTGGCCATGCTCATATTTACCACTAATCACAGAAAAGATACTTCATTGTATTGTGTTTAATTAGGTCTCTGATAGGAAACAGCAAGAATGAACCTAAAATAGGTTGCGTGTGCTTGTATACGTTTGTGTGTGAGTGCTATGTTAAATAGGATGTGTGTGCTTGTATATGTTTCTGTGTGTGTGCTATGTTAAATATGTTGCAAGTGCTTGTATACGTTTGTGTGTGTGCTATGTCAAATAGGTGTGTGTGCTCGTATATGTTTGTGTGTGTGTGCTATGTTAAATAGCTTGCGTTTGCTCGTATATGTTTGTGTGTGTGTGCTATGTTAAGCAGAGGGCCAGGATCCTGAGGATTGAGCGGATCATCTCTGCCATCATGGACTATGTTTGATCTGCACTCTAGTGTACAGGTCATCTGGTGACTCCGCTATACACTCTCTTTCTCTCTCTCTCTTATAGTCTCTACAGTACTAGTGAGTGTATGACTTGAAATGGGAAGCTATGCAGGGATGCACCTAGTTTTAGGTTGGCATGTCTTACCTTTTCTTCAGAGTTTTCTGAAATGCACTTTACTGCATCAACCTGGGGCCTATGACCTTTGTCCTCACTGCATTAGCACCTCCCACCTGAGCAAGGAAAAACAAGAGGAACCATATCAGTTCACATATCAATGAATAAGACATGAAGATATAATGGAATAACAACAAAAGGAACCATATTAGTTCACATATCAATGAATAAGACATGAAGATATAATGGAATAACAACAAAAGGAACCATATTAGTTCACATATCAATGAATAAGTAATGAAGACATAATGAATAAAAACAAGAGGAACCATATTAGTTCACATATCAATGAATAAGACATGAACACATTATGGAATAAAAACAAAAGTAACCATATTAGTTCACATATCAATGAATAAGACATGAACACATAATGGAATAACAACAAGAGGAACCATATTAGTTCACATATCAATGAATAAGACATAAACACATAATGGAATAACAACAAGAGGAACCATATTAGTTCACATATCAATGAATAAGTCATGAAGACATAATGGAACAAGAGCAATCCGAGATTTCTGACCTCCAGCAAGGGTTGACGTTGATAGTAAAGCAAGATCTAAAACGTTCATCTGAACAATAGACCAAAGTCTACAGTCATTGTAAATTTCATTAAAATCCGGGTATTGGTTTTCGAGAAATGTCACTTTAGGTGTGAAAACAAAGATACGGATCCAGAATCCGGATCATCCTGAAATTTTAATGGGGATGTCCCAGGACCAAGATCCACCTCTTGTGAAAATTTCAGAAAGATCCGCCCAGTAGTTTCTGAGAAATCTTGTCCACAGACAGACGGACAAATAAATACATTAATGGACCCGATCGCATAACCTCCTTGCTGGAGGTAAAAATTTCAGAAAGATCCGCCCAGTAGTTTCTGAGAAATCTTGTCCACAGACAGACGGACAAATAAATAAATTAACGGACCCGATCACATAACCTCCTTGCTGGAGGTAAACATTTCAGAAAGATCCGCCCAGTAGTTTCTGAGAAATCTTGTCCACAGACAGACGGACAAATAAATAAATTAACGGATCCGATCGCATAACCTCCTTGCTGGAGGTAATAACAACAAGAGGGACCATATTAGTTCACATACCAATTAATAAGACATGAACACATAATGGAATAAAAACAAGAGGAACCATATTAGTTCACATATCAATGAATAAGACAAGAACATACATAATGGAATAAAAACAAGAGGAACCATATTAGTTCACATATCAATGAATAAGACAAGAACATACATAATGGAATAAAAACAAGAGGAACCATATTAGTTCACATATCAATGAATAAGCCAAGAAGACACAATTCACTCATGTGTAGAGAGAGAATGAACATTAGAAACACTGAAGGGAAAAGAGACCAAAGGTGGAACTAGAATGAATGAAAAGCAAAAAGGATAGCAGGAGGGAATGAACTCAATGTACCCAGGGATCTGTGTCCCCTCTACACTGGCTTCTATCCAATGTTGACATGATATCTCTCTTTGAATATGCTATTGGAGTAATCTATTAGCTCAAACCTGCTCAGGAATACATCACAAAATAGGAATTAAAAGTGAATCACCTATGATTAAGTGAATGAAAGAATTATAAGCCATAAAATCAAGTAATTGCATTATTTGAACACATTTCATTTTTCACCAACTTCTTATTAATTTTCTTGGTCATACTTTTGAAGACAGGCTTCTCAAAGATAACTCTCCCTCTAGCCAAAAGAGAAATATGCTCACTCTCCCTGACCATCTTCTTCAACCACTTGCTGATCATAGTTTCCATAGTTCTCTAACTATTTCTACAATAAATTATTTCTAAGGGTGTAACATAATTATTAGGTCTACAGGAGCCAATATGATATAATACAAACAGTACGTATATAATATAATATATAATATAATACATACATATATAATACATACATAATATAATACAGGCCCTTTACAGGAAGGGGCAGAGCGCCTTGTTCTTCCTGAGGCGGCTCAGGTCCTATAAAGTATGCAATAGGCTGCTGCAGATGTTCAACCAGTCTGAAGTAGCCAGTGTCTACTAAAGCCTCTTCTTTGGCGTGGTGTGTTGGGGGCGTAACATCAACACCAGGGATGCAAACAAATTAGACAAGCTGGTAAGGAAGGCTGGCTCCGTGTTGGGAGTAAAACTAGATAACCTGGAGGCAGTTGCGGAGGAGTGGACGAGGAGGAAGCTGGATGCTATCCTGAGGAACACCTCACATCCCCTCTATGACGAGCTACAGCAGATGGGGAGCACGTTCAGCCACAGAATGATCCCTCCTCGGCACACCACAAAGCGCCTTGGCCAGTCCTTTGTGCCAGTAGCCATCAGACTCCACAACCAACACAACCAAACATAAGTTTTATATAATGTACGTCAGCGGAGTTGTGCTATGTTGTCTATTTATTGTATCTATTTATTTAATTTCTTATTCAAATTTGTATTAATTTAATTTTGATGTTTATGTATATAGATACTTGATTCCTATTCCTACTACCTTGCTGCTTTGACAACTTAATTTCCCTCAAGGGATTAATACAAGTTTAGCAATCTATCTATCTATCTATCTATCTATCTATCTATCTATCTATCTATCTATCTATCTATCTATCTATCTATCTATCTATCCATCTATCTCTCTATCTATCTATAAAACGTCCCAAATGTCATGCATATGTTGCACAGGAGAACAAGGCAAGGAAGACAATTATTATTAAAACGTATTATTCAACAGTGTCCACCTTAAGAATCACAATGAGAAAACAGACCACTATTTGCCACCCACAAAAGTTCAAGTTGATGACCTTTAGAGGCGATGGCTTCAGGAGATGCCTGATTAAGTCACAGTGCACACAAACATAACCTTAATGTATCTGTGTAAACATATATTTCTGTTCTTACAGACAGTGGATCCTATTGTTATTTATTTATTTAACAGGACGGCACACATTAATGAACGTTACGTTAAATATTCCATATTTAGCCAAAAAGGCTTATTTTCATCTGTAGTCCTGTGCCAGATAATACAATAGGCTCCCCAAGAAAGGCAAGCAAAACAAAACAAACGAAAAAAACCCCATAAAAAACACAATGGACATCACATATAATTACAGTACTCGGAGGAGCAAGATACATATAGACTTCGTCTCAGACCATAAGTAGAGAGCAGTTCTACTTTCAGTTCTTTCTAGATATATGATTAAAGTATGTACCTCTGATTGTAAAATGGGTCATGCTTACACTCTCTCTCTAGTGGCAGTGGTAATGTTATACTGAAATGTTTTTCAATTCCATTTCTCTTGTTAGTTATGGTCAATAAACCAGTATTGTGGTGAATCATGGCAAATATTGTGGTGAATATTGTGGTGAATCATAGCGAATATTGTGGTGAATATTGTGGCGAGTATTGTGGTGAATTTTGTGGCGAATATTGTGGTGGATATTCTGGTGAATATTGTGGTTAATCATGGCAAATATTCTGGTGAATATTGTGGTGAATCATGGCGAATATTCTGATGAATATTGTGGCGAGTATTGTGGTGAATATTGTGGCGAATATTGTGGTGAATCATGGTGAATATTGTGGTGAATCATGGCGAATATTGTGGTGAATATTGTGGCGAATATTGTGGTGAGTATTGTGGTGAATATTGTGGCGAATATTGTGGTGAATATTGTGGTGAATCAAGGTTAATATTGTGGTGAATATTGTGGTGAATATTGTGGTGAATGAAGGTGAATATTTTGGTGAATATTGTGGTGAATCAAGGTTAATATTGTGGTGAATATTGTGGTGAATCAAGCGTATATTGTGGTGAATCAAGGTTAATATTGTGGTGAATCAAGGTTAATATTGTGGTGAATCAAGCGAATATTGTGGTGAATCAAGGTTAATATTGTGGTGAATCAAGGTTAATATTGTGGTGAATCAAGGTTAATATTGTGGTGAATATTGTGGTGAATCAAGGTTAATATTGTGGTGAATATTGTGGTGAATATTGTGGTGAATCAAGGTTAATATTGTGGTGAATATTGTGGTGAATCAAGGTTAATATTGTGGTGAATATTGTGATGAATATTGTGGTGAATCAAGGTTAATATTGTGGTGAATATTGTGATGAATATTGTGGTGAATCATGGCGAATATTGTTCTTCTCTTTTTTTATCTCCACCATTGTGTGTGTCCCTTTCTTGTGTTCCTTTCAAGAATGTCTCTACCCTTGCGTCCGAATGCTCTTTGACCTCTTTTGTCTTAGTATAAACATTTGCCATATTCACAGCTGTGTCCATGTGATTTTATTTATTCTGTTCATTTTGTTTACTCTCTCTTATTTCACACGATAAATACGTCCTTGACATGACCACTTTTGGATTGGTTTCTGTTTCCTTGTCCTCCAACCCTCTGTGCTCTATGGTTGGGTTCTGGTTGCACGGCAACAGAGGCTGATGGGTATTGAGCTCTTCCTGGGAGCCAATGGGAGGAGCCCAGTCTCAGAGATAGCTGAACTGTACTGCTTACAGATCCAAGACTTGTGCTGACATTTCCACATATATGCTCACACTGCTGCATAGACGTTCAAAGAAACATAATGTATTTCTCTCTCTCTCTCTCTCTCTCTCTCTCTCTCTCTCTCTCTCTCTCTCTCTTTCTCACTCACACACACAAACACATACACACAAACACACCGAGAAGTACAAAGCAGAGAAGGGCTGCAGATAGAGGGGAAAAGAGAGTGAATGAATGGAGATAGTGGCCTCTTCTGCCACCCTCCCCCCAACCCCTCTCTCTCTTCTCTGAAGAGGAAAAGGCTGAGTATGAAAGGGCTGGAAATGATCATTGTGCTGCGAGGCTAAGAGCAAGAGTGATGGCAGGAATGAGGTCTGATAGATTAGCATAGCATTTCCTCTGACTGCAGGTGATTTCACGCTATAATATCATTAACTGAGTTTTGTGTCTGGGCATCTTCTAATGACCTCATTTATAATGCAAAATACACAAGAACACGTATTTTGTTTGAGATAAGTGTGTTGAGTCTCCATCCGAGAAGGGGGACACCCTTAACATCTCAAGTCTAGATGAAAATCATTCCTCTTTAGTGCATCTCATACTTAGGAATAATGCATCAAGCTCTGGTACCAGTCACAATTCTCTTCTTTACTTTCTCTGTATCAAATTGTGCTGTCGATGACACTGCTGAAGTGGCCATATTACTTGTCATTCTCTCTGGGTGCCTAAGGTGACTAGGGTTTCTATCCCAGTTTCTTCTCTTGCCCTAATCCTGCCCTCCTACCAAACCCCCCACCCGTTACCCTGAATAGCCTGTGGCATACCATATTATAATGAGATTGATGTTTAGATAATTAGGCAGAGCATCATTCAGACACTGAGATATGCATGTGAACTCTGTTGGGTATGACTGATCCTGTTTACTAACCTGTCTCGGTTCTCTCCCACCTTTGCTTGCAAATGCTGAAGGATGCGATGACATTGATCCTCATCACTTTAATATATAATGACGTATATTCGTGACACCTTATCACCTTAATTAATAATTACGTATATTCATGTAAGACAACCCTAACTCATTTAGTCTCATTTTATCTCGCTCCTACTCGAGATTATCACTGCTGTGGGATGCTGCTGTAGTCTTTCCACCGGACACCAGTTCCCTATTCCCACCAAACTGCTATGCACATTCCTACTCTATGTATTTAATGTTAAATCATTTCTACTCTATGTATTTAATGTTAAATCATTTCTACTCTATGCATTTAATGTTAAATCATTTCTACTCTATGTATATCATGTTAAATCCTGAATAAATGGATTCAGCTACTTTGATTTTGGGTACATTCACACTGCAAACCATAGCACTCAGTTCTTCCTCAAATTCAATTGTTTAGTTTGGCTGTTCACATGAATTTAAAAATGTGGCCTAGATCAGATTCTAGCGGGAACTGGTCAAGGTTCTGAGCTGACCCACATGCACTAAAGAACAACAAAAAGAACAAAAGAACAACAAAGATGAGGACCGCTGTCACACTGAAGTGATTGTGATGGTTGTCTTTCTAGAGTGAGATAAAAGTCACCTGAATTCCAACTCATTCAGAATTATGACTCTTCAGACTGAGGTCGCATTGAAAAAAATCTGACCTGTATCTGAATCAGGAGCACATATGGAAGTGGACCTCAATAGAATAGAGTCGCATAAGAGCAAAAAAAAAGATTTGATTCAGATTTGGCCCGCTTTTGCCTGCAGTACCCTTAGTGTCAGTTCTATGATGTAGCAAATGCATTGTGGGTAGCCCGCAGCAGGAAGAGAGACTGCTGTTGCAGTTAGGTCAGCTATTAGTAGGTCTCCAATGAAAGTGTCATTCATTATAAATAATATGCATAAACTGCGCTAGAAATTGTGCTTTTGCGACCATTTAAACTAAATTGTAACTTGTATTTACTTTCCTCTGTCAGTTGACCTTTAAGCATTCTTTTATTGTGAGAATTGTAATATGAGGTACATTTATTTTATTTAGGCAAACCAGATTGTCTTTAAACACTTTCTGAAGCCTATATGATCACTAGTCAGTAATGGCATTCTCATGTTTTCAGATGTGTCAGTTCAGCAAAGCATTAAGTTATCCCATTCAAAGGTGCTTGAGAAGTGCCTCTGCATACATTTGAATGCAACGTTAAGGCCGAAATATGCTTCTACGACTGCGGATATACAATAGTGAATTTAAAGTCTCCATCCAAAGTCGACGCTCCGGGACACACTTCTTAACGATATGTCATTTGTAAGATATATCTTAAGATGTACCTTCATTTATCGAGGTGTTTCCCAGGGAACCCTGAGATTCTTTCGTAAAGTTGGTCTGGACCACTCTTAACTATACCTTAACACAGTTGTCAGATTAAATAAATGTTTTTCAGTCTAAAAATGTTGTGTCACTGTCTGGTCATATGCTTTGACCAAGGTATGTGTTGCATTATATTGCATGCTTCATCAAATAATTACAATAAAAACAACCATTCTTATTTGAACTTTTTCATTTTGACTTGCAGTTTGTTATTGATGTTCTTTCTAATAATGTTTTCGCTGTGGTCTAATCTGACTCATGCACATCATACTAATCTATCTCATGCATGCTCAGACCTATCGCATGACAAGAAACTATTCCAGAAACATGGATTCAGCCTCCTAAGGTAAGAAGGTTACTTTTTAGGGAACTCTTAAGAGATGGTTTGGGAACACTCACATCTTTATTAAGGGATTCCTTTTGAGTCTTTGTAGAACGCTTAGAGATGCCGTAACGCACCCCTGGACGATGGTAACCATTGAACAGTAATTCGTAACAGTAACAGATGAAAGATATTGTACTCCATTAACTAGAAGATCCAACTAGCTGCTAGTTTGCACTACTGTACTCTGTAATTGTTGACTTTCATCGGTTATTGTTCTACAAGCCTTTGAGAACATTGCTTTAAAGGTTGCTTCTGGGACTGTTTCCTATGGGTATTACTGTTAAATGGCCTGAAAGAGAGGGTTACCTTCAAATGAAAATGATCATTTACTGTTCATTTCAATGATCATTAACATAAAATGTTTGCTGGTAGAAATTAGTGTGATTACAAAAATGTATATGTGATTGATCCAGAGTCCATGAATCCACAATGCCAAAGAGATAGGCTCTGGTATGGCAGTCCAAAGCACTTACGCAACCGTCTTTCTAAGCCATTTATTAGGTCAGGTCAGTATGTTCTCTCATTTTCCTGCTACCTGGATGCTTTCCAGGGATGATAGTTTGGATCTTTGGCTGATACTTACAGTAGATAGTATGTAGATATCTTGACACTGTTTATGAATACCTTAAGAATAATGTGCGATATCTTTATCTTTGGGCTTATACTATACTGTATGTTCAAGTGGGTTTGCCAAAACTAGTGTCATAGAGCGAAAAAATTCTTAAAGGAGAGATTAAGAGTTTGCAGTTGATGTGCTGTACTATTTTAAGTGGCACAATAACTTTGCCAAATGTCAATGACAATGAATGGCACACATAAACTAACACATGCACACACGTCCATCCCATTCTCACCTCCTCTCCTCAGCTCCTTTTCATCTACTCACAGCCTTTTTTACTGATCATCAGCACAATGTCAAAGAATAATGCACACAACATGCACACACACACGTACCCAGCACAAACTGGGCACTCACACTTGTGTCATTTAGCATTAGCATAATGCTTCCCTAGCAGATACAGAGTGGTTGTTTCACAGCAGCAGGTTTCGAAAGAGCGCTGTGGCCATGCAGGTCTCCCCTCACCCCCTGTCCCTTCACAGACCTTAAGGCCGATTTATCGTCAGAGACGTAAGCGCAAGCGCAATCGCAAGTGCAAGCGCAAGAGGCCCTGCAAGTCCCTTGAGGGAACCTTGTGCAACTTTTCACGCCTTTCGTGCGTCGGGCGATTTTTCTAGACTTGCGCCATTTTACGCAAGCCTATTGTTTTGGCGGTGAATTGCTTGGCAAAACCCCCAACGCAACGCGTAAGCACGTATCAATTCATGCTCCTTAACTGAGTATATCTCGGCCTTTAGTCTTTTGGTCAACCCATCCCATGTGTTTCTGCCACTCTGTCAAACATCATATTTATCACACCAAGTGCCTTTAACACCCACCTACCAAAACAAATAGCCTTTGCAGATACACACAATATGACACCTTTCGGCTGCATAAACTGATTATACACAGACCATTGCACATATACGGGCTATATAGATGCCAATAAACCTAGACAGACACGTACCAACTGAATGTGTAAATACTGATTAGAAACAGGACTATTCATACAAGCCGATACACTCAGCAAAGCTTAGATAACAGCAAATATAGCTTTAGTTTTAATGAATGTGGTCAGTGACATGTATGCCTGCATAGGTGCATGACTGCAAGTGAGTGCGTACACATGTGCTTGTGAGTGTGTAGTTCACTGTCAGTGCAGAATGGTGACAAAGGAATCAGAGAAAAGACATGAGAGAAAGAGGATGAATGGGGATGAATTTATGACGGAGATGGGGAGAAAGTGAAACATTGAGAGGGAGGGATAGAGAGGAGCATGTTTCTATGGATGATGGGGAAAGATTTGGGCTGAGAAGCTTGCATCATCGGCACCAACCAATCAGGTGGCTTCTACAAAATATTCAAAGGGAGTGTCCTAGCAACAGACAAGTAAATACATTTTCTGCCTCTTCTGAATCGTGAACACATCCATAGACCTGTCAAAGATTGCGAACCAACACTAGCCATAATTCATTCTTTTGTAAGTAAAGTAGATTCGTGTGGTTTTAGAAGCATTTGAGATCGATTATAGCAGAATTGAGTCTTTGGTTGTTACACATCATCATCCGATAAAGAAGAGTTTTGCTTTCTAATGCAACATCTCATGTCATAACAGTAAACTATGAAGATGGACAGTAAAGCTCAATCGCCCCATCTGTCCTTATGCAGACTAGCATTCATTTAGTTTCCATGGAAATGATAGTGAGTGTGCTGTGCACTGAAATATACTGAAATATATGGGTAGCTATTCTTATACTAACTGAGTGTACTGTGCACTGAAATATATGGGTATACTATATGGCAGGCTATTCTTATATTAACTGGAATTACAGCCATACACTCATGTTGCCCTTTATAGCTCATCTTTAGCACACAGATGTCTCTGTGTGTATCATTGGTTCTTCCTAATGCACATACACACACACATACCCACAGAAGGAGCCACTATAAGAATGACATATTAGTGAAAATACTGTGGTGTGTGTACGTATGTGCATGGCATATCCCCTTAGTGGGATATCTTATTTTGTGTCCTCTCTTTCAATTTCAATTTCTTTTATTCACTAGAGGTGAGAGGAAGGCTTTTCTCCCTTCTCATTAATCTCCTCTGTCTTCTCATCTGCTCTCTCTCTCTCTGCTCCTTCTCTCCTCTCCTCCCTGTCCACTCCTAACCCCTCTTCTCTCAGTTCCACCCAGTCCCTTTGCTATCTATCTGAGTTTAAATACAGGGCTTCTGTTCTGAGCTCTTGGTTTGTACGTTGAAATAAACACACATAAACACACCACATTATTTTCACCAATTAGCCTCACATGGATTTTCTTTTCCCCTCGATGCGCCTGTGAATGTCACTGAAGCAGTAAAATGGTGCTGCTTGTGAACCCCTTTGACAGACAGGCATACACATAAA
>NC_137918.1:14073583-14146083 GCF_963457725.1 Sprattus sprattus | reverse complement strand
TGTATGTGTGGCAGTACAGAGGATAGGGCTATGGTGGTTGGGGTTAAGGGGTTAAGGGGATTCTTCACTTCCTTCACTTCCTTCACTACAGAGACAATTGTCTGTGTTGCCTGTCCTCCAGTGACGCCAATAAGAGGGGTCAAACTGTGCTTATTGCTTATTGCACTTGTATTTATCTGCAAAGATGGTGGCCCACTCCTTGCACATATCCTTAGATGGAGATATATGTCTGCAGTGCAATGGCGGTTGAGGAGTGGAGAGCTCTGAAATATTTATACACAGGAATTATGTTCCAGCATTTTAGGCTCAGCCACTGCATTATACATTATGGGGACAGTATTTTTGGGTCAATTGTCCCGCCTTGCGCGCAACATCTTGAGGCTGAGGAGTCCTAAGGTGTGTGTGTATGTGTGTGTGTGTGTGTGTGTATGTGTGTGTATGTGTGTGTGTGTGTGTGTGTGTGTGTGTGTGTGTGTGTGAGAGAGAGTGTGAGTGTGCATTCAAACACAAGCATGGTAATGGTTAATATGACTTTTGAGAGGGATAACAGGTTTTGAGAGGTATTGAAGTTCATGTTATTGCTGTTGAGAGCTTTGTACATCTATATGTTTCTATGGTGTTTGACATAATTACAGTAAAGTAGACCTAATCGTTAATAAATATACACTAAGAAATATTGCACTAAGGTGCTAACAAAAAAAAAGAAAGAAAAAGTGTACTTCCATCTGATGATGGATGATATATGGCCTATACCTGGTCTTCGATGGTGTCTCCCCACCATTTCAGGCCTAATGTGCTAGCACCTCAAAATAACCTGCTGTGTTATCTCTGCTCCTGGGCTAAATTTGACTGATATCCCACAGAGCCGCAGTTACCTCTCCCTGTCTGCCTCCCTCTCTGTGCTCCCTCGTTACTCTCCTCACTTGCAGGTTCTTGCTGTCTCTCTCTTTCCTACTCCATGTTCTTTTTGTTCTTTTTTTTATGCCATTCAGTGATATTATTCACCCTCAGAATCAGTATCATTGCCCACTCATCCTTTCTCTCCCATCTGCTGTTAACTTCCTCCTATAGTCACCCCCACAGTTAGAGCGAAGATGGTATATTCCAGACACTCTCTCTCCTTATATGGACAAAATGCACCAAGAGTGGTAGGAAGAGGGGGCCCTACCAGTTCAGACAGACATGCAGGGGTATGCTGACCAGTTAGAGGCAGAGATAAAGGAGAAAAGGAGGGGATATGGAGGAAATTAGATTGACAGAGATATAGAATGTGAAGGAGATGGTAACTGAGGGAAAGACAGAGGGGTGGACTTCGAAGGAGACCGAGAAGGAGACAAAGACAGATAAGATTAGATCATTCTGAGGGGAGAGTGCCTGACATGCCAACACCATGACGAAAGAGCCAGGAGAGAGAGAGGTCACAAGAGAGGCAGAGGACACCAGTGGTGTGGTCCAGGGTATACGCAGGTATACGGAGTATACCCACTTATTTTTCAGTAAACGTTGCGTATACCCACTTCTCAAAACAGGGCGTGTATCCTGTGCTGTATGGGTTTCTTAAAAAAAAAAAACAGTATACCCACTTCTCCCGGGACCACTACACCACTGGAGGACACAGATGCTGGAGCTAGTTCAAAGGATAGGAAGTCAATATTAGCTGAGCCTCCAGATGACATGGGAATAAAGTGAAGATGTAAATGATGCAGCGTGGTCTTTCTCTCTGCAACCCACACATTCACACATACAGCCCTAGACACTCTTCCTGTAACACGTGTGTGTGTGTGTGTGTGTGTGTGCGTGTGTGTGTGTGTGTGCATGTTCGTGGTCGTGTGCGTGTGTGAGTGCGCATGTGTATGTAAATACTGGGTATAAGGACATCCTCAGCCTCAAGCAGTGAAAGTGCTGAATAAGCCAAATGCCCAGTAAAGTGCCAGCTAAAATCAGCCTGCAGCCGGCTGTTAGTAATACACATACATTTGTTCTATTCATCAAGACCATCCAAGTGTTACATGCCATAAGTATCCTTCTGCATGGCCTGTGTATGTATGTACAGTACAGTATGGATCTTTTTTGGGGCTTTTTATGCCTTTAATTGTACAGGACAGTTGTGACAGGAAGTGAGGCGGAGAAGAGGTGGGGAGAGGACAGGGAAATTACATCAGGCAAGACTTGAACCTGTGTCCCTGCGTGCAATGAAGCCCGTAGATGGGGGGCTTATAGGCTTGCGCCAATACAGTATGGATCTTAACACATGTCCAGCATATGCTGTAATGTGATTATGTCACAGATGTGGTGGGCTAGGTGATGCCACAGTGTGTGTTTAGCCAGTGGGGGCTCTGTGTCTGTAATGAGTACATTCATGTTCACACACAAGACTGAAAGACACACACACTCTGAAATCCACCTCTGCATTTAACCCATCTAGGGAAGTGACACACACACAGTGAAGTGCAGTTACACACTAACCCGGAGCAGTGAGCCTGGAACACAGGCAGACATTTAAACATGTGCACATTAACACACAAGACTGGAACACAGGCAGACATTTAAACATTCACACACAAGACTGGAACAGAGGCAGACATTTAAACATGTGCACATTCACACACACGACTGGAACACAGACAGACATTTAAACATGTGCACATTCACACACAAGACTGGAACACAGGCAGACATTTAAACATGTGCACATTCACACACAAGACTGGAACAGAGGCAGACATTTACACATGTGCACATTCACAGTCACACAAGACTGGAACACACACAGACATTTAAACATGTGCACATTCACACACAAGACTGGAACACAGGCAGAAATTTAAACATGTGCATATTCACACATCCCTTCTCACATAAATGAGATCCCAACAGACAATACAAACTTCAACTGTAACTGTCATCACAAACTAGTGTTCAAACCCTAGTATCCTAGTGCAAATCCCAGAGAAAGAGTATACACTTGGACTGATAAACAGTGGTTTAAGTTTGTAACATAGCATTTTACATATACAGTACTGTGCAAAAGTTTTAGGCAGGTGTGAAAAAATGCAGTAAACTAAGAATGCTTTCAAAAATGGAAGTGTTAACAGTTTATTTTCATCAATTCTTCATAAATTAACAAAATGCAGTGAAGGAACAGAAGAAAATTCTAAATGAAATCAATATTTGGTGTGACCACCCTTTGCCTTCAAAATAGCATAAATTCTTCCAGATACACTTGCGCACAGTTTTTGAAGGAACTCGGCTGGTAAATTGTTCCAAACATCTTGGAGAACAAACCACAGATCTTCTGTGGATGTAGGCTTCCTAAAATTCTTCTGCCTCTTCATGTAAACCCAGACAGACTCGATGATGTAGAGATCAGGGCTCTGTGGGGGTCATACCATCACTTGCAGGACTTTCTGTTCTTCTTTAAGCTGAAGATAGTTGTTAATGACATTGGCTGTATGTTTGGGGTTATGTTCCTGCTGCAGAATACATTTGGTGCCAATCATACGCCTCCCTGATGGTATTGCATGATGGATTAGTATCTGCCTGTATTTCTCAGCATTGAGGACACCATTCATCCTGACCAAATCTCCAACTCCACTTGCAGAAATGCAGCCCCAAACTGGAAAGGAACCTGTACCACGCTTCACTGTTGCATGCAGACTCTCATTATTGTACCTCTCTCAAGCCCTTCGGCGAACAAACTGCCTTCTTCTACAGCCAAATATTCCTAATTTTGACTCATCAGTCCAGAGCACCTTCTGCCATGTTTCTGCACCCCAGTTTCTATGTTTTCGTGCTTAGTTCAGTCACTTGGCCTTGTTTCCTTGTCTGGGTAGAGCTTTTTGGCTGCAACTCTTCCATGAAGACCACTTCTGGCCAGACTTCCCCGGACAGTAAATGTCTGTACCTGGGTACCACTGGTTTCTGCCAGTTCTGAGCTGATGCCACTGCTTGAAATCTTCCGATTTCGAAGGTAAATAAGCTTGATGTGTTTTTCATCAGCTGCATTAAGTTTCCTTGGCTGACCACTGCGTGTACGATCCTCAACGTCTTCTTCAAAAGAGCTTGAACTGCACATTTTGAAACCCCTGTCTGCTTTGAAATCTTTGTCTGGGAGAGACCCTGCTGATGCAGTATAACTACGTTGTGTCTTGTTGCTGTGCTCAGTCTTACCATGTAAATGGATACAAAATAAACATTTATTGTTTACATTTTTCAAAGCATTCTTAGTTCATAGCATTTTTTCACACCTGCCTAAAACTTTTGCACAGTACTGTATGCAAATTGCATTTGGTATGATATTTTGCAGACAGTTTTGTCTAAATTGACTTACAAAATATATTTGAAAAACAACAACAAAAACTAGAGATGCATTTTTGAAAGATGCAAATATGTGGATGCTCACACTCTATGAACGAAAGGTTTGTCTCTCCCACTTCCTGTTGAAAAAGTAATACATGACACTTACAAGGCGCAGGGCAGCGATTCTTCAGCACCAATGACCCACTGACATTCTAGCACACATAGGCAGACAACACACTCTGCCATTACAATATGAATCAGTGAAAGTTCAAAATGAGTTGATCGTGTGTGCAATGCACCTTATTGACATGTAGGAAGAACTCAACCACTTTGTTCCTCTGAAGAGGAACAGTTTGCCTAGGTATTCCACTGGCCTTGTTTCGCTCTCACCGTATTTTCACAGATTTTGCGGAAAAACCCATTCATTTTTCCATGGGGAACTGTTCAGATGCGAACACTTAAAACTACGTTCACACTCTATTAACAGCATTCAAGAGGAGGCAAAGATGTCATCAGTGCCTTTATCAAGAGGTGAGAGAAGCTTTATTGGGCATTCTGATCCTTCAACCTGAAGGGGTTTATACTGTACATTTGGGAATATCAGAATCAATAGGTCAGAGCTTATAATATTTGACAATATTTAATAATCCATTGCATCATATATTAATTTGGTATTTGTTGCGTGTAATTAGACTAGCTAAAATGTAAGCATTTCTGGTTGAATATAGTGAGATGGCATGACCTGAGGGCAGGGGCGGACTGGCCATCGGGCATACCGGGGAAATCCCTGGTGGGCCAAAGGGTGTTGGGCCGGACCAATATATTCACGTCAATCTAAATAGACTGAAGGCAGAATATGTGCGGCGGTGGCGGTTAGTGATCCACCCTGAAAAGTTCACAGTTTCAAGTGTTTTAGCCAGAATATATATGCGTGCGCAGGGGGCCACTTTTTTCTGTTTTTTCTTTCAGTCTGCCCCTGCCTGAGGGAGATGTGAAGGTGTTCTCTTGGTCAGATTAAGGTGTGTTTGATGGTCTCTCTCCTTCATGAATACAGGCACCTGAGATAGTTGCGCACAGCTGGATCTTTCTAACCAATTTCCCAGTGTAGCAAATGGTGAGGAGACTTTCAGTCTCAGAAGTATTAATCTGATACATATTCATGAAGGGATGGGCCTATGGGGTGACACCCCTTATACTCAGAGGACATAAGATCTGAACAGCTACAATGGCTGATTAGAAGATTTTTAGGTGAAGCTTCTTGAGTGAAACCTCTGTCTCTCTCCCTTCATGAGCATTACTACATTAATGACAAGTCATATACTAATATTTATGTATACAGTACCAGTCAAAAGTTTGGACACACCTTTCATTTTCTTTTCTTTTCTTATTTTCTACATTGTAGATTAATACTGAAGACATTTAAACTTCGGAAGAACACATATGGAATGATGTACTAAACAAAAAAAGTTTTATCTACCATGTAGAAAATAATAAAAGTAAAGAAAAAACTTCTCCAAAAATGAGAAGGTGTGTCCAAACTTTTGACTGGTACTGTATATTCTTATTTATTTGTACTCTGCATAAATAATTATAGACTTTATCATAAATCATTATAAGCTTTATGAATACTTTATAACTCTTAATGAATTTGTTTATAATACTTTTGTAAATACTGGTTTTAAGGAAAATGTTACCCAATTCTGTTTATTTATTTGCATATCCAATTGGGTGAGTATGTTTGTGTAATTAACACTCCCTCTCCACTCCTGACAGATTATGTGTGAGGGGGATGTGCGCCGGCTGATTCCATTCATGAAGCAGCGAAACCAATCAGTTTAGGCCCAGGGCCCACAGGGAGCACGCAGGAGTACAGATCGAGGGGAATTGAACTAAGTACAGTAGGAGTGGGGGAGAGACTAACTAGCATGGCACTGTGAGGGGGATGGAATGTGTGTGTGTGTGTGTGTGTGAGTTTATCTTCAAAAAACATCTGCTTGGTTAAGCTCCCCCCTCCTAACAATTCCCTGGGCACAGAAAATCCCCTTCTCTGTCTTTTTTCTCTCTCTAATTTGCTCATTCACTTGCTGAACTGATGAGGCTCTCTCTTGTCCCAACCAGGAATTCCCGAACAAGACTTGCTACAAACTAAAAGTAGAGATCCATGGATTGGGATCATCGAAGTAATGGAGAAAGAACGGTTTAGAATAATAACCTTTCAGTAGTGGGATGGCACCAGCACCTAGGCAGTGGTGTAGTGGTCCCTGGAGAAGTGGGTATACTCTTAAGTTTGCAGTTTTTCTTTAAGCAGCCCATACAGCACAGGATAAACGCCCTGTTTTGAGAAGTCGGTATTCAAAGGAGTTTGAAGAGGAAACTGAAAAAAACTGATCGAAATATTGGAGGCACAGCTTGCAAAAGAGAAAAACAAAACTGGGAAATATAAAAAGAGGATCCATTTGTTCACAGTTGACACATTGTACTTCAAAATGATTAGTAGCCTACAGATATGGTAAAAAAAAAAACCTAATTTGTTAAATCTGGTGTTTTCTCTGTTGAATTGCATAATGTGTCACATTCAAATTGTCATGAGTTGGGACATTTTTGGCATCTAGAGGCCGCCAAGCACTCCTTCAGCCCACAGTTTTTAGGCTTCATGTGCTATGTGTTTGTTTTTGTTGTCCATGTGCTTCAGACCCGACCTCTCACCTTTTGTGTTTACTTCCTGTCTATGTTTGTTTCCCCAACATGTTCTGCACTCACCGGCCCATTAAACAAAAAAAAAAAAACATTCTTTTTGTAAGGAGTTCCACACAGAACCTCTTGACGGCTGCAGTAGTATTTGCCAGGTTTCTCCTGTTTGTACAGAAGGCTAGCATCTAATCTCACAGCTCCACAGCAGTATTGCAGGACTGCGCGGCTGACTATCAGGCACCAAAGGAGATTCCAGTGTTTAGGCTGCATCCGAGTATTAACTCAGGTCATGGTATGGCCGTGTACATCATCTACTGAAAACAGCCTTTAGTGAAACAGCTTTTGGCCATACGATATTTTTTTTTGTATAAAACAGCAAATAACAATACAATTACAATTGTCTTGTGTAAAGAGACTGATCAAAAAACTACTTGTCTCCTGTACCTCATCCTTCACTCTGTACACCTTGCTAAGTCCTTCTCATACACTCTCTTTTTCCATCTTCAGTTAACAGTGGTAGTGAGTTGAGTGTGGTGAAATCAATCCCCTTTTATTAATTTCATGTTCCCTGTGATTTTGTCCATTTTTAATGTCACCCCCTTTCCATGTTATGTTAAATCTCTGTCCCAAAGAATTTGTTATCTCCAAGACAACAGCACTGAACACTGGCACAAACACTGTATGGTTCCTGATATCTGTATTATTGTGTCTTGGTATCTGTTCTCCTCTCTGTGTCCCAAGTCATCGGTCCTCTTCCTCCACATGCACACAGCTGGGCTCAGCCAAGTGGGAGAACAGCTCAGAGGCCTACAGATGGAATCCAGCTGCGGCCCTCCTTCCCCCCTCCTTCCTCCCTCCTTCCCAGTGGTGTAGTGGTCCCTGGAGAAGTGGGTATACTCTTTATTTCTTTTAAGCAGCCAATACAGCACAGGATAAACGTCCTGTTTTGAGAAGTGGGTATACCCAATGCTTACTGAAAAATAAGTGGGTATACTCCGTATACCTGCGTATACCATGGACTACACCACTGCTCCTTCCTCCCTCCACACCACACACACAATCAAAAGTTCATTTGTTTACCCAGAATAGATATAATAAACATACACATTTACATAAAATAGCACTCCCCTCCAGACAATCAGGACATTAAAGTACATTTCTTCACTCTTAGCACTAGTGTCAGTGCTGTACTCTTACATCTCCTGTCTCAAAGTGTATCATTTTGGGTTAGGTGGTGTGTGTCTCCACCTAGTGTTTCTATGCAGCCATTAGGATTTTCAGACAAAACAGTGTTAAAGAGGCATTGTAGAGTTTTTGTCTATCACTAACTGCTGACAGACTTGCCTTGCAAACACTAAGCTAAATGCAAACACTTACCTATATTTCCCTCAGGATTAATAAAGTATCCATCTATCTATCTATCTATCTATATATCTATCTATCTAACTATCTATCTATCTATCTATCTATCTATCTATCTATCTATCTATCCATCTATCTATCTAACAACAGCACAGATGACACAGATAAATGGAAACTAGCTTACTAACTGGTGTATTTTGCCGACTTACAAAACGTTACAGCCAAAACATTTAGGCAACAGATAAATCTATCAATTATGAATATAAACTATTATTATTATTGTCAAAGTTGTTTTCCAACACAGAGCACAAAACTACATTGTGGACAGCCTTGGTGGCTAGTGGGAGTGACAGGTCCGTTTAAGGAGTTTGTAATAACAAAAAAACCCTTTAATAACTGCTAAAAAAACTACACATTGTTGCTTCAATTAATAGGCTGAATACGAGAAAATGACTACTGACCTTTCGATAACAAACATGACAGCACTGGCATAAAGATGGAAGTAGATCTGCCTCAGATAAAGACTACTGACCTTGCAATAACAAACATGACAGTACTGGCATAAAGATGGAAGTAGTTCTGCCTCAGATAAAGACTCAAGCCTTTCATCCTGCTGCTTAACATGTTATTAAAGCTTGCCTCTGTTCACTGAATCTCCATCTGAGAGCACCAAATACACTTTGATAAGTAAACTGGCAACAAGGTGAGAGACTGTTACGAAGCAGAGAAGAAAAAGTGTAGTATAATATATATGTGCTATCCAATGTCCTCTGCTGTGTTGCTATTTGGCCACTGTGAACGTACCCAATTACAGCGATAGAGATGTGATTTAAGGAATGAGAAATTCTAATCTGTTGTGAACAAGTGCCCAGTGGTTTGGAGGTTTGCACATGTTGTTTTGAGAATGTCATTTCTGTTTCGTGAAATGATCCAAAGCAATGGAGAAAAACTGTAATATCCAGACCCTGTCTATTGAGTAAAAGCCATTTGTTTTTATTGTTAAAAAAGCTAAAACCAGCTTTCATTTTTAGTTTTTGTCAGTTTTATTTTTGGTTCAAGGTGAATACACATAAAAAAACAGCACTGTAATTGGCATGTTCAAACAATATTGAGCACAGCAGTTCAAACTCTTGTATATTAAGGACCCCTAAACTTCCACTAATTATACCAGGGAGGGATGCCCATTTGATATGCTTCTTTTTCAAGATCTTTGAGTTTAGATGTTTTACTAGAGAAATGGTATGAAACCCATTACCAAATCAGTCATACATTATTGTACTTATGGTCGGAATTATAGTATAAACAAATATTTTTTTTTCTTTCTGGGGACCCCCTGGCACCCCATTAAGGAAAATGATCCCTAGGCTATGGGTCTCTGGACCCCACTTTAAGAGTTTGTTGACCAATTCTTAGGTTTGTTTTTGGTTATTTAAAATATGTAAAAGTGCAGTTTTCTCTGACTTAAAAGAAAAAGTTAAGGAAACATTTCTTCTTAACTCCACTTATGACGTTCCTAAGTCGGGCATTCATGAACGTTTTCTCATCTGGGATTCGTTCCTGTTGGCAAACTGAATTGTGGGTCCGTTGCATTTCAACCCTTGCCCCCCTTGCTGTAAGTCTATGGCCCTTCTGAGGGGCCTGCACCATACTTTGGGAACCACTGGCTTAGAAGTTCACACTTTTCCTTAGTAAAGTTTGGCTCAGCAGTTTGTGAATAGGATTTAGAAGAATCTTTTAGTGCGACTAAAGAGTACTCTTAGTGGCAAGATAAAATGCTTTGTGTAAGAATAGTCTGATTTGTGCCATACTGACTATATATATTATAGCATATTATGTTTAGCCAGCTTGCCTTCACTTTCACTATCTTTGGTTTTTCAGCAAAGCAGCGGAGGTTAAATAAAGCAGGACCAGCCCAAGCAGACCTAGTCTTCAATCTTGTAGTCTTCAATCGTGTTCTACATGCCAGGAACATAAATTAAATTGAGAACCATTCTGAGAGTCATCTCCAGGCTCACTTGAGCAAAATTCCCTCACCAAGCCTGTAGATTCTCAAAACACCAGTTTGACAATAAATAGAGTCACATGTAGGAAGCTTACACTTAAAAGTTGTTAAAGGATAGTCTGGCAAATGTTAATAGAATGCCACCTTTAGAAGAGCCTTTGTAGTAATACTAATAATAATAATAATTCATTTTATTTTTAACGCACTTTTCATTCCAAAGAACCTCAGAGTGCCTACATATTAGAAATGAACTATAATAATACAATAACATAAAAAAAAATTTAATTGTTAACATAAGCATAACAGAAAAGAAAAACACAAGGCCAGAAATGCCTTCCTGAATAAAAAAGTTTTAAGTCCAGCTTTAAAGGAGTCCAGTGTCTGCGTTGCCCTTAGGTGGTCAGGGAGGCTGTTCCATAAGTGTGGCGCTGCCGAGCAAAAGGCCCGGTCGCCCTTGGTGCGGTATGTATGTATAGTATGCCTAAAAGCAGAGAAACTGGAAAACATGGCCACAGTCCTTTCATCTCTCCTGGTTTGAGTTTAAGGACTGCTGGACTGGGCCATTCACACAGTCAGACAATATTGATTGTATAGTTCTTTTAGCTTTTTATTTCCAGAGTAAAAACTGCTCATGCTATATCATGTCATTGCTGCCCTCTCTGGATTGCACACGCCTCCCTGCTAGACTTCAAATCAAATCAAATCAAACTTTATTTGTACGGTGCATTTCATACACGGAGGTAACAGAATGTGCCTTTCAATTATTGTAGTCTGATTGATAATTGATCCTCTCCAATGTACATCTTAATGCACAAACATGTTACTCACATTAAAATCCAAATCACACATGTTGGTCAACAAGAACTTTACTTCAAATCAAAATCCTGATGTAAATTGGCAAGACTAGCAAAATCGGCATTCTTTGCATTTTTGATGCATGTCATATGTTAAACCTCACACCTGTTGTAGATCACCCTTTGATTCAGGGTGAATAAGTCCATGTGTCATAATGGCACTATAGTGGTTCCTCTGACTACAAAGGGCTTCTGTCAGAGTGCCCTACTTCCATATCAGCACACTGGGCAAACACAACCTTTGGAAAAGCTGCCTATTCTGTGCTCCACTTCTTTGAAACTGAAGGAATCAGTCAAGGCACACACACACACGGACATGCAATAATACAAGCCCCTTATCAGTGAAACCATATCTTGTCACTATCATTTGGGGTTTTCTTTCTAACCTTTCTCTATCGGCTCTACCATTTTCTACCCTAACCCACTCCATCCATAAACATCATCTATAAATAGGTGTCAGTGTGTTGAAACCTGAATGTCCTTGAAAAAAACACAGCCCCGATTCATCTCTCTCTCTCACCTTTATCTGTTTTTTTTCTTCCCCTTTCAGTTCTTTTTTTCTCTCTGTCCCGCCTCTCTTTCCTGTGGTGAGCAAATCAATGTTATGGGATTATCGAGCTCTCGGAGGCAGAGGGCTGTGGGTGAGCCTCTCTCATGTGGACAGACTCATGTGGACAGACCCTGCTGCTGCTAGCCTACTCTGTGAAGTGGGGTTGGAACCCAAGCATCACCCAGGCAACCAGACCTACAATGCTTTGTGCCTCTTTGCCTCAGGCAGAGATGCTTTGCAGGGTGTGTGTGTGTGTGTGTGTGTGTGTGTGTGTGTGTGTGTGTGTGTGTGTGTGTGGGGGGGGGGGGGTTGTTTTTAAATTCACACAGAACTGAAAGGCCTAGACCCCTGAGATGAAGACTCTCCACGGGAGTGTTTTGTTTAGTCTGTGACGAGGCAAAGGAGGAACAAGAGACTGGACACCGGTGGGTAAGCGAAAGAGTGAGAGGAATGAGTGATATTGTGAATTGAAAAAGAGGACAAAGTCAACTAAAAAAAAGTGAAAGTGTGAATGGAGGGGAATGCAAGGAAGTGTGTGAATGAGTGCCTGTGAGTCATGTTTCTTTCAGGGGATGGGGGCGGGGGGGGGGGGGGGGTATTCATCAGAGACATCCATCACAGCTTGTTTGCAGAGCAGCCCCAGCCATGACCACCTCATATTACCATATGTGATGAAGAATGGGATGAAATGAACTGTGCTGTCATTGTATAATAAAAAGCAACAAAAATGTCATACAAATCTACATTAACAAACTATAAACATTATTAACAATTCCAATGCATTTATGACTTGGGAACACAGTGTTGACTGGTAAATGCACATGTTTACCATAAGTATATCTCTAAACACACCAAACACACATACACTCAGACTGGTTGAGCCCCTCTGTGCTGCTGGAGGAGTGTCCTTGATACAGGCCGTGCTTTAATCTATGCGCTGGGCTCACCAGCCTTTGAAATGTTAATCTGTGGTACCCTCTCTTTCTCTTGTATATACACACACACACTCCTCTCTGTCATTTCAGATCTCAGCCAGCTGCTGTGGCTATGAAACCACGCACACATACACACACACACACACACAGAGAGAGAAAGAGAGAGGGAGAGAGAGAGAGAGAGAGAGGGAGAGAGAGAGAGAGAGTGAGAGAGAGAGAAGCAGGCACACCACCTGTTACCATCTGTATGCTGTCTAATGGTTCTCTGGTGTTTTCAGAGAACTCAGAAACTACATAACAAAGTATGATAACATGATTGGAAAACTACATAACAAAGTATAATAACATGATATAATAACAAAGAATAATAACAGGAATATTAATATTATCAGTACATACATTAACACATTTTCTGAATATCCCGACAGTTTAATACATCTGTTTCCAGTTCTTTGTTTCTTGGTAAGAAGTACTGTAGATACGTATGTAAACATGCAACTCAGGAGGAGAGCTATATCAACACAATAGAGAAAATAGTTATACAGCTTAAGTGAAGACACAAATATGGGAAAAGAGACACATTTGACAGGAAGTGGAATCATAAAGACAGAAGCTTGAAGAGACAAGAGAAGAAGAATGATGAATGAGACAGGAAATATATGTATCAGTGAAATAATGACGGAGACAGAGGACTGAAGAGAAATTAGTGAAATATATGTATCAGTGAAATAATGACGGAGACGGAGAGGACTGAAGAGGGATGAGGGAGGCAGTGAGGGGGGCTGTGGGGTGGCTGTCACAGAACCATCTTCTGCCCTGGCGGACCCATGTTGTTGCCATGGAAACTGAGTCAGCGCTGCAGCAGTCAGCACAGGGTGTAACGAGTGAATGTGTGACAGGTGCATGAGGAGGAGGTGTGGAGCGAGAGACAAAAAGATGGTGAAAAGAGAAAGTGTATTTTATGGCTGTGTTACGATGGCGATGTGGAGTAGTGACAGAGGATGTCCCCAGCTTGTCCACACACAGTCATACACAAACCTGCATTCTCACTTTGACACAACTAGCAGTTGTAAGGCTACCACTCAATCATTAAAGCACAGGGGATTGCACAACCTCATACAGAGTACCTCGGGTTGACCATGTTCTTATTTTCACAAAAGGACACTTGGCAAAAGGAGCAGTACAGTACAGTCCTTTGTAAAGTCAGATATTATTTGACCCACTTTGGCGCTCTTGTGAACCTCTAGATCAGAAGATACCTTTTTTTTTTTAACATGGACACAAAAATACCAGCTTTGGTTGAGAAGCTGGTTTTCATGGATTCTGGCTGGACCAGGTCAGAATCTGGGGTTTTCTTCTGAGAGTCAGTGTCTCCCCTGTAAGCAAAATTACGTCCCCTCGACGTCCTGTAATTGTCTCTCTGAACGTTCTAAAAACGTAAATGTGTATGGTTCCCTTGACAACTCTAGGACGTTTTGCACGACGTTCCAAGACCGTCCTGAGGACGTTGCGGTGACAATTGGGAAACGTTTTCTATAGGTCCTGTTAACGTCCTGGGGACGTCCCCTGTTTGCGAGGTCAGCATGGGTGCATCTTACACCCAGGCTCAGATCCAGTTGAACCTCACTGCGCATCTTCTTGGTGATATTCAGCGTTCTCCTCACTGTAGACAATGGCAAGGTTATCTACACTTTGGTTGTGTGTCGTGTGGGTGCAACTAATTTACAAACTAACCTTGAACTTCAAATGACCTGACAGAAAAGCAAAGCCAAATCCCAGAAATGTTTGCCTATTGACCTATTGACCTATTTGCATCCGATCACTTAAAATGCATTTCAAAGCCTGATTTTGACATGGTGTTCCCTTATGAGTGTGTGACTAATGTGCATTACAGTCAATTCACCTAGTTTAAAGGGATTGGACAGCGCCAACATGTTAGATATCATTTTAAATGGAGGCAAAACTCGTTCAATCTTATTTCTGGTGTCTTATATGACCCTCACAAAAAGTGACAGGATTGGAAAACTAGGGAGGTGGTTTGTTACTTGCCAACATACATTTGCAAACACAAACAAAAGTAGCATTTGGACTGTGAGACCTTGCCAGCTATGATGTATTTTCAGACTGACAACTGACATATTGAGTAATGGCTCATGAAAGAGGTGTGATATATTTAAAATATATGAAAACTGGGTCACATCCTCATTTATTTTGGCCGCCGGGGGAAATGTGGAACATGGAATTTCGCATTAACCGTGTGAGTTTTTTTTTTTTTTTAAATCTGTAGAAAGCATAAACCAGACTTTGATTTCGAAAACTAAAGAAAGGGGAGAACTATAGCATGAGTTGCCTATTTACAAGTACATGTTGAACATATTGAGGTTCAGTACTGTTGCACTGTTGAGGAAAAGGTGCGACAATATTCATGTTCCAATGTCTCAGCCTAAGTTGCACATGGCTCATGTAGCCTCTTGTTAAATGATTATTAGTAATCAAGTGATCAAACTCCATGGGACCAATGGCACCACATCACCACCCTCTAAAATGAGTACTAGTGATTTTGATGAGGACCGTCTGGGGATGTGGATGATTAGGCTACTGTGGCTTGAAATCTGTTTGTCTGAGAGTCTCAACAAGTGGATGTTGGGTTCAGGCTCTGGGCTCTGTCAAGCGCCTAGAGGCAATTGTATTGTTATGGCGCTATATAAATAAAATGTAATTGAATTGAATGATGGCTTTGCAGTCAAGTAAAAAAAGCTGGATCGTGCACAGTGAATCAGGAAGCTCCAGTATTTCCATTGAAATACTCTTGACCATCTTCTTTGCACTTGGTGAGCCATCTCCATCTTTTCCAATGTCTTGGTGAGTTTTATTCCCATATAACTAATGTGTATCTTTTGTACATGTTGTTATGGAGTTGGAATAGTTTCAAAATTCACATATAAATGTCAAGTATTTCACAAATGTATTTTTTGTATATTTTTGTGATTCACAAATACATGTCACGAGATTACAATTTCAGCCAATCACATCAATGCAAAATTCAGGGTATGATTGAATGACCACATTACGTTACATCAGCCCAGTTTTGTGGACTGCTACACCATAATGGACATCTGCATACAACCAATTAATTACACATTGAACAGAGAGGAAGGAGGTCTGAAAGTCTTGTTACCTTCCTCCTCCTCAGTAGTGGCAGGAATAGGACACAATGTAGTATCAACGGGAGGCTCAAAGGCCCTGAAGTATGTGTAACCAAAGTGAAATGTATTTTCCTTTTTGTATGTAAAATTCCACCAGATCTGTCTGTCTATACTGTATTTTCTCTCCATTGTTTTGTTGGATGTCAAAGGAAAAATATGTAATATTATAAATCATAAAATTACCATGATATGTATGTCATCAGAGATTAAGGGAACATGTTAAGATGAAATACTGGCTTCTCCGACAACAATGCTGACAACAATGTTCTCCTCTGAACCCTAATCCTAACCCTAAATTGCCTCAATTAACGAATGTGATTACCCTATACGTAGATGTTACATACTGTACATAATAATGGTTATGGTGATTAGGAACATAGTTTTCATTGTCGTCTATATTTGAGGCCATGCGAGAGAAAAATTTGGTTCGACATCAATTTGATAAACAGAGAAAGAGATACATTAATGTTTACGTTTAAGTTTATGTTTAGTTTTGATGAGTTATGTTTAGTTACGGTTGGCTGACATGGTGCATGGGAATTTAAATGATAAATGCATAACAAGGGTGGCAGGATACAACAACGGTGCAAAACTCAAAACAACACGAGCCCATGCTCTACCCCAGACAGGGACGGACTGGCCATCGGGCATACCGGGCGTTTGCCCGCTGGGCCGGGGTGCAATATGGGCCGATGGTCCCGAATTTTAATTTTTTATTTTTTTCCCCATATAATGGTCTGACCGGCTGGCCCACGAAATTAGTTCATCAGCGGCCCTACTGACACTGGGCTGGCCCAATCACATCCCCTGGGCTGACCCAACACAAACCCCTTTCGATTTGGACCTGCCTACATAATGCATTAGGACGGTAAACAGCGTGGCCCATGGCCTTGACATGCTTGACACGCGCACGCTAGTCTGCGGCCCATTGGCCGTCTTCTTGAGTGACTAGGGTCTCGTCCAATCATATCAGCAAACACCTTCTACCTTTAGCTAAACTTTGCCATCAGCTCCCGTGGATGACAGTGCTGGTGGCTACAGCCAGGGAGATACGATACAACGACCTACGGTAAGCTTACTGATCATGAATTAAAACGTCTCTAAAATATGTTTGACTTAGAACCTATGTTCTATGGCCAAGTTCGTTTGCATAGCTAAATACAAGACAAGTCTGTAGCTGTTGCTAGCCCTCAGCCTACTGTACTCTGAAACAGCCAGCCGTTAGCCTACACTCTATGTTGTGTGTTTGAGTGGTGCGCGGTGCCATGTCAGTTGTTCCGAAATCCCAGTATTCCCAAACCCTGGTATTCCGAAAATATGCCAATTTGTCCAGATACCGAATTATGATAGCCCGTTATACGCTCCAGTTTTCCCGTCCCCCCCGAAGTTCAGGGGCGTAGTTCAAACGTTAATGCCACCTCATCAAGCGTGTTTCCTACAGGAGGAAATAGACTCCCTTCTAGAAAAGGGAGCAATACAGCCTGTCCTCTCGGAGACGAGAACAGGGGGTTCTTCAGTCGCTATTTTCATGGAAAATATCGACCGATCTTATACCTCCGTATTCTGAACAAAGCTTTAAAGTGTATGATGTGTATTGCATTTAGATTAATTAAGACCACCACCTTAACACACAAACTCTTGTTGAACTCATACAGTAGTAGGTTCAGTGACGTGCGGTGAGACAGCTGTCTTCTGGAGCTTCTGCGAGCCCGTGAATCACTGTTTCGTTGGAATCATGATGTAACGTTGTTGTAGCGGGAATACAGCAATGCTATTTGTATTTTCTAATTGGCAGGTCATATGTATGATTCTAGACTTCGCTAAGCACTGAAGCGACTGAAACGGTGAATTTTGATCACATTCAGCGAAGTTAACAGGTAAAACGGGAGAAAAATAGGGCGTCTTTAGGCCGTCCTGCCTAAAAGTAGGGCGTCCCGTTTCTTCTTATTTTTTAGTAGACTATAGGGCAGACGCCCTGCTAGCTATAAGCCTGGTTGGTGTAGACATTCGAGATTAAAAAGGTGTGTTATCGAATTTAGTGGGCCGGTCTGGTTCAAAATGCCCAGGCCGATTTTTTGTCCCAGTCCGCCCCAGACCTATCACAACAGCCTCAACACGTTCACATGCTCTACCCCAGACATATCACTATGGACAGCCACAACACAAGCACATGCTATACCCCAGACCAAGCACTATGGACAGCCACAACACAAGCACATGCTATACCCCAGACCAAGCACTATGGACAGCCACAACACAAGCACATGCTCAACCCCAGACCTAGCACTATGGACAGCCACAACACATACCTATGCTTACATATCACTATGGACAGGAATTATTTTGAAACTATTTGGCAGTCCATAAGTCATGTGACCGTTCAGCACACTTGACTCTTCCCAGCTCTAAGACGGCTTCTTCAGCATGGAAACCCTTTTCATCATCAGCAGAGCAAATGCCAAATGATGCTCTCTCTAGGGCAGGTCACAGACAGACATTTCCTATAACAAGATTAAACATTCTTTCACTGAAAGTAAAAGGTCTGCAGATTTAAAAGGTCATAAGTATGACTGGTTTCAGCCTGTTTGGCACAAACAGATTGGGTCCACTCTTTGACTACTGTCTCATACCAAATCTGTATGGAAATGGTTTGGTTGAGAATGACTAGAATTCCCCATCAATCATGTTTTGCATGTTGTTCCCATTCCTTAATTATTACAACTCATAATAAGTAAGAAGAGCACAGATGGTAAACTGTGAGCAATATGTTTTTGAAGAGTCCAAGGGGTCATTTGCAGTTATCTCATCTCTCACCACAGACTATACATGGCCAGCAACCGCCCTTGATTAAAAAAAGGTGTATGTATTAGATTGTTTATGAGTGTACTATGCACATATCATTGTCTTCAACAGCTGCTGGACCATTGTTTTCATTCCATAGCTTGGCCAGTCACTCTGTTATGTAGACCAGACACTGCATGTTAATTCTATACGTACAATCTATAGATTAAAAAAAACAAAGAATAATGAGTAGAGTATTGTAAAATGGAACTATATATAGTTTACCACACACCTCTCACAATAAAGGATCATCTTAATGGCAATATACCAGGAACTCTGTCTCAAAAGGGAATATGATTGTTGCTCTTTTCAATTTGTGGAGACAAGTAATCCTGTCCATGTAACAGATGCCCCAGGACAATATGTATACTTTTGTGGCACACAAATACTGAATGCTCATTCTTTCCACTCAACCATTTTGTTTAATTACTGAAAAAAAAGATGTGCACGAAAAAGGATTCTTTACTAACAAGGTGGGTTTCAGAGCAGGATGGAGAGTGACAACAGAACAAGGTGACAATGTATAGATTTAAGTGTGTCGTGAACTCTGTTGTTGTTTGATGAAAGGAAGGTTATTACATTTATCAGATTGCTAAGAAACTGATGGTTCGTTAAAAAGATGTTCATCACTGTGTTGGTAGTCAGCAGGCAGTCACAGACGCATTACGGATTCTCAGTTGGCTCTGCAAGTGAAATACCGATGTCCTCACTGAAAAAAAAACAACCAAAGGATGCTGGCCTTGGAGCTGAAATGTCAAAGGAAAAGCCATCTCATATCAGACAGTGACAAATAAAAAGAAAAATGTTGAAATGGAAACAACACAAACACAGAACTGTGGATGACTGGAAAGAAAAGTATAATGAACAGATGAGTCCAGGTTCAAGGTGTTCTATGAGCTGTACAGCAAACAAGAGGATGCTGTAGCAGTGCCTGATACTCTCTGGCAAACATTAATAATTATAAATAATAATACATTTTATTTAAAGCGCCTTTCATGACACCCAAGGTTACTTCACAAACAGGTTGTTAGAATTACAGTCATCACATAGAAATAAAGGAAAAAAAAAAAATAAGAAAAAAAAAAGTCAGTCAGTCAGTCCATAAGCTATCTTGAAGAAATTAGTTTTAAGTCTGCGTTTTCTACATTGAGAGAGTAATGTGACAGTATTGATGGGGTGATTTAGAGTAGTTGAAAGATTTATACAGAGCTCAAGCAATAATGAATTAGAGGAGTCGACACTCTATTTTACAATGTCTTGCTGTCCTCTGCTTGATTGGTGCTTGATTGGAGGAATGCCTCTAGCACTCATCCAATCAAGAGAGCCTCTGAGGAGTGCAACAGAAAGCACCAGAATGGATTGAATTTTCAGCTGAATATCTTCAAAAAACGATCAAAGGGCTGCAAAGCTGAAGGATTCTTTGATGAAAATAAACTTTAATGAATTTAACAATTCCGTAAAAAAGGGTAAGCATTAAATTACATTTGAGGTGGTAAAGCAACCACGAGTCCGATTTTGTATCAGAAACATGAAAATGACTTGTCAAAATGTCAAACTTTTGAGCGCTAGTGTACATAAATATGTGACACCAAGGTGGTTTAAGAAAGGTTAAGAAAGATTAAGAAAGGGTAGGTCAAACTTAAAAAGGTCAGGTCGCTGTGAAATAGAGGAGCCTGTTGTTTGTACATGAGTGAACTAAGGTAAATAAGATTAAATAACAATATATCATTTATATTTCAGCTGCATATTCAATTTAGCATTGCAGTGTCTTTGTGACACAAAACACAATGTGGTAGAGTGCTATTTTGGCCCATGAATACAGAAATACTTTCAGTCGTGAGGAGAGGCTGCAGATATTTCTGTTATAGACAGAGGGGAAATCAAGATTATGATACAGCATCACTTTGGGGAAGAGTCCCTCTCTGTATAACCACACATCTTATTTTAAAAGATACATTTTATGATATCAAAAGCCACTTTCTAAACAACATCTCTCCCATGCACTTATTGATTAAATGTGCAAAGCCAATCTGGAAATGATCCTGCGTAACTCCAGACAGTAATCCCTGCAAAAACTGAGCCGGTGGCAGTAGGTGGGTATGGCAAGGCTAGGTTACCTGGAGCTGTAAAAATCAAGCTTGAGAGAGAATTCTACTTCACCCTGACAGACCTAGAGCCAAGTGAATGCTACTGACCCCCTCGGGGCAGCCGTGGCCTACTGGTTAGGGTTTCAGGCCAGAAACCGTAGGGTGGAAAATGTGGGCGGGGGAAGTGGTAGACCACTGCTCTCCCATGCCCACATCCACGGCTGAAGTGCCCTTGAGGAAGGTACCTAACCCCGATCACTGCTCCCCGGGCACCGCCAATGGCAGCTCACTGCTCCGGGTTAGTGTGTAACCTCACTTCACTGTAGTAAAGTACTGTTGCTACTGACCCCCTCTTACCCTGATCTTTTTTTGTGTGCCCCAGAGTACATAGAAATGCCCACGATGGTATGTTTATCTGTTTAGTATCTGTTTAGTATGTGTATTTATGTTTAGTATCTATATTGTATATTTATTGTTTATCTAGTAGGTCTTCTACCCTGTCTCTTCATATGTTTATCTTATGTTCAGTACTTATTGTTAAGTTATGTTATGTTATTGTTAAGTTATGTTATATCATGTTGGAGTACTTATATGTTTTTATGTTTATATGTTATGTTATGTTATGTCTTGTTAGGTTATGGTAGTGTGGTATGGTGTCCTGTCCTAAGCATTTCAGTGCCCAGTCCAACTCTGTTGTTCTGTGTATCTGACAATAAAAGACTTGACTTGACTTGACTTGACTTGGAGACACAGAGGGAGGAAACACAGTGGACAGGATAACTTATCAACCTTTCAGTTGAGCATAGATCAACAATTGATAGGAGCAGAGGAACATTTAGCCTATTTCATGAAATATTGATTAGGTTATCAATCTCAGAATATTCAAGTTTAGTCAGAGCTGGTTCTCACAGCAGATGATTATAGCATACATTTTGCATTTCAGTATGCATGATAGACTAAGAAGTACCGTTGACTGAAAGATCCTCTAAAATGACTGTATGTTTATACGAGTATTGTTAAAATAGTCCTCGACAGTACTGCTTGAATTGTCGTAGTAAATCGCGAAACTATGTGCACGATCAAAAAGATAAATATTAACAGCATCTCTCGGAATCCAGGGACGCTTGGTGATACTTGCAGCACTGGGAGTCTTGTTTGAATGGCGTTGCTTGCTGTCCAATTCCAAACGCGCCGTCTTTTTGTGATTTGCGGTAATCCCTTATATTATCCAATCATTGAAAGAAGTAGGCGGTTCCCACGCAAATGTGTTGGCAAGGGAGACGTAAGCGGTCCATTCATTTTCAGTATTCCCGATAAATTGGTAACTCGCCCTGAAGTGCCTTACGCGTTTAGTTTCAGAAATACAAGACCGAAAGAAACGGATAAGGGTGTGCAAAAGACGAAAAGGACCCTTCCCAATTCACAATCTCTTGGTAAGGAATATGAGTTGTTTACGTCTGGATTCAAGTGATTTTGTTGTTGTAAAAATGAACTCAAACCCAATTGCGCATTTTAATGCGCAATGCTGCAGCCCATTTAGAAGCAGAAATTGTTATGATAATAGCACTTGTCAAAATAAGCAGTGCATATAAGTGCTGAGTGTTGCAGTGCTGAGAACTCACTTTTGGTTATTTTGTTTGTTTTCCGTTTGCATGCAGGTAGGTCTGGTCTTTGCGCATTTATGAATACCTCGCCGTTGCTGTCATAACGGCAGCAGGTGTAGGAAGTGCTCATTTGACTTTGAGAATTTCGCCCGAATCCTGTCCAGGCTTCAACGCACTTAATATTATCAAGTCTTTACACAAACCAGTATGGATTGAATAAGGTAGTTGACAAAAATACTGGGTAAGGGGAAATCACAATGAAGTCTGCTGCATGAGAAAAGGGACACATGTTGTATCTCCTTTTTGAGCTCTTTTCATTTAATGTACGTAGTGGAAAGATTTTATCGCGTTGATATCTTTGCTTCTCCATACAATTGACATTTAATGTGAGTGTCATTTATGTCATGTTTTATTTTTGACGTGTGAGAGGGATAAGTGAATGATGGTGTGGGCTGGATTGTCTTCTACAGTTCATCAATCTACAAGTTTGAGCTCACTCAATAGGTCCTCAGTTAACGGCCATGAATATGTGCAGGGGATGTCAATGTTCACAGGTTATGTGTTATGTGTTATGGAAGAACATTAGTCAATGAGGGGAAAGGCTTACAGTAGACGTGCGTGTTTACTTACTAAACTGATTGCAGTTATCTGTGCTTGGTTGTACCTATGTCTTCTATATTTTTTTGGAGCATTTGTGTGTGAGTGTGAGAGAGAGATAGAGAGAGAGAGAGAGGGAGAGAGAGAGAGAGAGAGAGAGTGAGTGAGTGAGTGTGTGTTTTCTTAAATCTTCAGTTATATAGTTCAGATTCTTCTGTAGGAATGTACTTGTGATCTATTCTTAGCTTTCTGATCGACTATACATTTTTTGGAGGAAGGCTTGGCCGACAGCCGTTGCCACCCACTGTGCAGAATGCCACGTTGCCAGGTATCTGTCGCCATGGTTCTGCCTGGTCTCTGTGTCATCACCTGCCACTACTCAGTATTCACCCATTTGAGAGCATAACATGGGTGGCAAAGTATGGGTCACACAATATCTTTTAGTCAATACAATAGAAAACAATAAGCTACGGGTTCGGTATAATTACAGTGATTGTGAAATAACCAGATTCTCACTGATCTCATGTTTCAAAAAAAATCTAACTTGACTGATTTGAAAGCTGTGCTAACTGTCTGCCTGGTAACTGCATAGCGGTATTTTCCTGGCCCTGGATCTGTGGTGCTTTGAACTGGAAGAAAAGGCCGCCTACAGAATATGATCGGTCAGCCATGATGTCATCACCCTTGCTGTGCGTAGAGCGGCACATGTGATCATCCCGCTGCACAGAACTGTAGCTGTCTGTTGCCCTCTCTGGAATATTCTATTGATTATTCTGTCTCTTCATGGTTCAGTGCATGTTTCACAGAAAATAGGGACCAGTGATGGATCACAGTTATGCCCTGAATAGCCACCATGAATCCTCCCCTCTAAACCAAAAACACTATTTAAATGGGCCTCTCTGTGTGTTCATTGTGTCTTTACATAACTGAGCTTTCCTATGGTAATAAATGGCAGCTTTATGATCTGATCATTCAGATGAACACACACACACACACACACAGGAGAGAGAGAGAGAGAGGGGGGGGCAATTTGTGATAATATCAGATAAGGAGTTTCCTCAATGAACAAATCAAACAAACACTTGCATGAATGACAACGGCATCAAAGGAATAGTTAGTGAAGCGGTTAAAGCATGTCATTGTGCTAATGCTTTTTTCTTATCATTCATCAACGAGAGTTTATTTTCTATGTTTCTTTAGGCATACTTAGTCACTAAATCTCTTAACTCTTATTTCTATTGGCCTTTAGTACGCCTGCCAACCTGGTTCCGTTACTTCAGTTACTAGCTGTGCATATTCCTTTATTAATTACTTTCTCAATTGAACTTGTTTACTCAATAAATGAAACTCTTTGATCTCCCTTCAATGTCAGTTGTCAAATCAGCCTTTGTCTAACAATATCAGTAAACCATTTTGAGGCCTGTATTTGACCCTGCTTAATACTATTCATTTGTATATGCCCTCAACTCCCCTGGCTCTCGTGCTGAAGGGACATGTTGAAGTTGTGTTGTATGTTTCTCCTTGGCATGTGTGCATTGAGCATGGGTATTACCCCCTTCTGTGGCATCCCGCCATGCTTTGAAAAAGGATGAGATCTGACCATCGTCATGATTGGAAGGGGGAGTTGCTGACGAATGCTGTCAAATAGATTTGGCAGCTAGAGACTTCTCTGTGAGCCTAAGGCAGTAGAGACATATTGTTCCGTGCTCTCCCCCCATGTGCTGTTCAACACGCCTCAGAGCGAGGTACAAACACTCTCACACAGACACCCCAGGGACACAATGGCTTCTGGGCAAGAGTGGGAAATGATTGTGTCAGAGTAAAGATCAAGGTTTAAAATAAACACTTGAATTGGCTACATCATCCAGTCTCTGGAGCAAGCACTCTCTCAAAACGTTTAATGGTCAACAGTACTGTTTAACTCACTTCAAACTACTGTGTAAGCTTAGATAATACATTGACATAAATACATAGTGTCTTCATAAATGTGTTTCAACTTGCTTCTATCTGTAAAGAGGTCACCGAAAATAACATGAATCATCGGCTCAGGGTTGGGCTTTTATCTGGTCATTTCTTCTCTGTCACAGTCATTCTCTGACGCCTAATCAAGAATACAAGTCTTTATAGATCTGGTCATTTCTTCTCTGTGCACAGTCATTCTCTGACGCCTAATCAGGAATATGAGACACTCTCAGACAGTCTAAAGTAAGGTCTTCATCCCCATTTGAGAACAATTTTAGGACTGAAAATTGCCTCTTCGGGTCAATACTTCCATTATGTATCTTTTCCTAGTCAGCTGGGTCCACTGCAGACTATGAGTTTGTTGTGCATTGCTCAATAGTTGCCGGGAATTGAGAGGTAAATCACTTGAGAGCAACAGCACAGCTGCTTAATAAACAGCATTGTGTCTATCCCTGTCCAACCCATGGGACTTTACCTTGCATGCTCAGACGCTTCCCAAGAGGGCTCAGGGTTGGGGTGTGTGTATTTACAGGGATGGGGTGTGTGTGTGTACACTGCAAAAATGCTTTTCTAACCTAGTGTTATTACTCTTATATTGAGATGAAAAAATCTAGTTGGTCTTGTTTCTAGCTAAATTGTACTTACCTAGTGCTCTTTGGTAAGGTTATTTTTGCCTATTTCAAGCAAATATTACTTATTTTAAGAAATCTTAACAAGCAAATTTGGCTGCCAGTGCGTTAAGCAAATTTGGCTTAAAACAAGCAAATTTGGCTGCCAGTGCGTTAAGCAAATTTGGCTTGTTAAGATTTCTTAAAATAAGTACTATTTGCTTGAAATAGGCAAAAATAACCTTACCAAAGAGCACTAGGTAAGTACAATTTAGCTAGAAACAAGACCAACTAGATTTTTTCATCTCAATATAAGAGTAATAACACTAGGTTAGAAAAGCATTTTTGCAGTGTATGTACTGTATGTTGGTTGTATGAGTGTTTTAATCTTCTGTTAGGACCCTCTGAGGCAGTGCTGTCTCCCTCAGATAATGAAAAGGCCTGATAATTTATAATTAATTTTTAACAAGAAACTTCTTTGTCATTTATTTATCTTTTACTTGTCGTGTTAAAATGGGCACATACCGTATAGGAAACATAGCACATGAACAAATATGATATAGGCTGGCATTTCTTTGAAGTGCACTTGTACACTGCAAAAAATGCCCCTCTAGATTTAAGACAAATAATTACATATTTAAGCAGGATTTTGATTAAAACAAGCAAATTTGGCTGCCAGTGCGTTGAGCAAATTTGGCTTGTTAAGATTTCTTAAAATAAGACCATTACTCCGAAAGCACAGAATGTCCTGAAATAAGACTACTTCCACTCATTTCAAGACATGTAGTTACCTCAAAATAAGCCTGATTTCACTCAAATCTAGTGAACTTCTGAGGCATTAGTACTTGAAATAAGAGACAATTCAAGCACAGAATGTCCTGAAATAAGACTAATTCCACTCATTTTAAGACATGTAGTTACCTCAAAATAAGCCTGATGTCACTCAAATCTAGTGAACTTCTGAGGCATTAGTACTTGAAATAAGAGACAATTCAAGCACAGAATGTCCTGAAATAAGACTAATTCTACTTATTTCAACCCATGCAGTTACCTCAAAATAAGCCTAATGTCACTCAAATCTAGTGATCTTCTGAGGCATTAGTACTTGAAATAAGAAACAATTCAGGCTTCTACATAAGACCACAAAATCTTAAAATAAGAGTAAAATTTAGACTGACAACACTGATTTCAAATCATATAGTAACTTCCAAAGAAGTCTGTCATCACTCAAACCTGGAGTACGTCTAAAGCTTTAAGTTACTTCAAATCAGACTAATAGCTCTTAAAATCATGGAAACATTTCACAACATATTATTTATCACTGTTTTATTACCCTGTTAATGAAGAAAACCAATAACATCAGAATGCTTAAATGTACTTAATTACATATTACACATAATGATTTAAGTTAACTGTCAGACATAAGGTACATTGACATCTAACATAAACGATAACAATTCAGCAACACATCAAACAGTCGGAAATCATCCAACAGCCAACAAATCATTAACAAATTTAGCTGGAAATACATTGGACATTGTGTTACTGTGTGCTGTCCTGACCTCCAGACATATAGAGAAAGAGATAGAGGGGGGGTGGGGCATAGAGAAGAGTGACATACAGAGAGAGGTTGACAAAGAGGAGAGGGAGAGACAGACTAGGTTTGGATGAATTCTTGCCGGTTAGCAAGCACCTTTTTATATGTTGTCATCTTTTCACTCTCGTCAATAGAATCTTTCAGTACATCTGTTTGTATTATGGACAATAGCGTAGCAATTCACTTGGAATAGGTGAACTGGCACACATAGCAACATCCCATCAGCATGAGGGACTCTGGAAGCATGTCCCTTGGCAAGGTCGTCAGTGGGGTATTGCTTACCGGCGGAAGCACATTGTTGGAGTCGATGATGAAGACAGGACTGCTAAGCGGCCTTTTACGCAAGAAGACATTGGGGTCCTCAGATGGCTGAAAGCAACAAATTGGGGGAGGGGGGCAGAATGAAGTTAAACCAAACACATGAAATTCACAAATGAAACCATTATGTACTGACACTAAAACCCACCTCAAGGACATTGTGTAGTGCCTCACTTGCTGACTTGAGTTTTCTTGGAGGGACGGCTGAGGAAGGGAACATTTTTAGGAGAACCTCCAACAAGGCAATGATCTGTGCAGCTGCAAACAAAGGGGTAAGAGTGAATCAGCAATATTTATGATGTCTCTGAAACTATGGATACTTAAGAGCACTGAGGATTCAAGGAAAAGAGTGGAAGCATATCGGCTATGTGGCGATAATGACCAGGAAAACATGCATAGCCAGTCTAGCCACAATCTTTGGCTTTATCTATACAACCATCTTCTATCATATCTACTATTATAGACTTACCTTCCAGAAGTTACTGTGTTGTCTTGTCCAATTGCTCCATCTGTAATTTAAAGAAAAGGGTTCTTACTCTTTCAGAAAGAAAAAAATCTTGAACTTCATGTCAAAGCTTCTGTCAGTGTGGGGGATCCTTAATATAGAGTAGCTAGCCAGCTAAGAGCTAACTGCAGCTACTAGCTATTATATCACCAACATTCACACTAAATGAGTCCTCTAAACTTGCTTACTTTTCACAGACAAGACTAATGGACACTTTCTGACATTGTATTACCTGGCACTAGTTAAAAACATACGTTAGCTCAGTCGAAATGTGCTTCAATTGAATTTAATGTGCTAGGTTAGCCGTCTTAGCTAACGCCAACTGTGCTAGCTTTGTTTGCTAAAAAGTTTATAACTTCAACCAGAGGTCTTGGTCATTTACGATACATTTTGGTTTTCAATATCGCTGACGAATTACCAAAGTAGGCAGAAGTTAAATTATGTGAGCTTACCTTTAGCTTTTGAAGTAGAAAGGCACGATGTTTTCTTCAGCTGTTGTACTTGCTTCAGTTCACATCACTGGCATGCAGCCTCAGAGACGTTTTGAGATGTGTTCGAGTGAATCCGATCGTGCCACCAAGTTTGAGGAAAACTTGTGGTTTATGACGACACTTCTGACTTGTGCTCAGTGGTAATCCACATGTATCTCAAGTATATTTGACTGTGTTTTTTAAGTGATTTAGGTCACTTGAACTACATGGTGCAATTAAGTGGTTGTTAAAACTCATATCTATTTGAAAATAACTTGAATTATGACCTTTAATCCGTTAAGAAAAAAACAAGCGAATTTATGCTTGAAATTAAACGTTTTCAACTTAAAATAAGACTCCCACATTTAAAGTGGATTATTTTAAGATCTAGTACTCAAATCTAGTTTAAAAGAACTCAAATTAAGTGCAAATGTGCTTATCAAGACAGCCCAAGTAATATTTGCTTGAAATAGGTAAAAATAACCTTACCAAGAAAGCACTAGGCAAGTACAATTTAGCTAGAAACAAGACCAACTAGATTTTTCATCTTAATATAAGAGTAATAACACTAGGTTAGAAAAGCATTTTTTGCAGTGTACGCAGTCACTGCTGCGAGTTTGGGGTGGAGCTGAGGATAGCTCTCCCTCGTGAGATCCAGACTGTGCCCTGGGCCATGTTAGACATGACTATTACACAGTGGTGTAGTCCAGGGGCGCAGATAGCACTGGGGACGGGGGGGGGGGGGGCATGTCCCCCCCAGATTCATAGGGACCCCGATCCGTCCCCCCCACTCTCCCTACGTAAGGCGACAATCATCAGTTAAAAACCCTGCACAGCTGATTAGGCGATGTTAGCGTCCCCCCCAGTTCGAAAATCCCATCTGCACCGCTGGTGTAGTCCAGGGTATATGCAGGTATACGGAGTATACCCACTTATTTTTCAGTCAGCATTGCGTATACCCACTTCTCAAAACAGGGTGTTTATCATGTGCTGTATGGGTGCCTTAAAAAAATAAGAGTATACCCACTTCTCCAGGGACCACTACACCACTGCTATTACATAACTATTACGTAAAGGTGTTTTGAGTCTGGAGTGTTTAGGTGGCTTGAGTCTGAGAGGCCTGATGTGCCTACAGGTGTTCTCTCTCTGCAGTGGGAGGTGGGATGTGTGTGTGTGCCGCCAGTCCCAGCTGCACGAGGGCTGTTCCATCGCTATAGAAACAGCTTTGGCTCGCTTCAAAGACTCTAATTTAAAATAATGTGCCGGGACCGAGTGAACACCTGAGGGGAGAAGACCAAGACGAACTGTGTAGTGTGTGTGTGTGTGTGTGTGTGTGTGTGTGTGTGTGTGTGTGTGTGTGTTTGTGTGTGTGTAGTGTGTGTGTGTGTGTGTGTGTGTGTGTGTGTGTAGTATGTGTGTGTGTGTGTGTGTGTGTGTGTGTGTGTGTGTGTGTGTGTGTGTGTGTGTGTGTGTGTGTGTGTGTTTGTGTGTGTGTAGTGTGTGTGTGTGTGTAGTGTGTGTGTAGTGTGTGTGTGTGTGTGTGTGTGTGTATGTGTATGTGTGTGTGTGCAGGATTCAGATCTTATTGTTGGTGAGCTGTTTGAATGTAGCAAGGTGACCTGTAGATCCGTGCCTCTCACTGACAGCACAATGATGCTGCTCTGCTTGCATGACTCATGACTGGTGAATATTATGACTCATTTATGGTTAGCGACACTTGTTTTTATTTTTATTAATTTATTTGTGAAGAAGAGCTATAGATGCCACCAACTGACTTGGCTACACATTATGAAGGGAGGTAATAGATTAGATTATTGCAGATAACAAAGGAAGTTTTGTTTTTAGTGGCATATAGGGACTTTATTACTAATTACTAAGAGTTTGCCATGATAATATGATAGGGTACATGTACCCATTAAGCCTTCTAGAATCAGATATTTTACCTAAATATTATCTTGATTTATTGGGAATATCTAAACAAGCTACAACAAATATCTATAATGAGTAATGATCACTTTTCTGTTTACCATCACAATGATACTGTGTGTGATAATTTAGCTATACCAGAATCCTAACCTCGGAGCAGTTTACCTCCCATCCTACCACCTGTGTCCAATTTTAAAACGTTTTAAGAACTCTTGAGTAACTCCAGGTGTGAGTTCATTGGTCATTTGATTTCATGTCTCAAGAACTAGATCTCAAATGAACAAGTCTTCAGCCCCTCCGTATTCTTCTTTTTAGCTTTTTATGCCTTTGATTGACAGAGCATTGAAGATTGTGACAGGAAATGAGAGGGAGAAGAGGTGGGGAGTGGACAGGAGAAATGGCCGGATTCGAACATTTAGCTCTACAGCATCATTGGAAACCCTTGGACCTGAGCTCCTACCTTTAATCTGTCCAAGCTGATATTTCATGCATGAGTTGCATTAACTGCACTGCATGTGATCTGTCTGCCTGGTGGTGTGGTTCTTCTGTGTTCATGTGCCTGCCAAGGCCATGGTGTTATGAACTAAGGATGCAGACTAAGGCATTCATTTTATTCCACAGAAACTACATAAAGGTAAGGCAGGTAAAATCCAATCAAAAGAAGCTTTATCCAACCGCTGAATGAAATGGAAAATCTCTTAAAACAATATTTCCTGTCGTCTTCTGTCTTTCAAGCATAGCCAATGAAACTTAGTGACTGCAACCAATTGCAGTGAACCTTTGTAAGTCTCTGAACAATTCCTCTCAGAAATGAAATTGAAGAAAACATGGATTGTCTCACCCAATGAAGTGTAAACACCTCCCTCTCTTGAGAAAATAAATGCATTTCAAACAATGAATGCAAACCTCCGCCTTGTGACCTTGACCTTTGACCTTGACTTCTGAAAATCTAATCAATTATTGCCATTATATTACCCAATCTCCCCACAAAGTTTGATGGAAATAGGTCTATGCGTTTCTGCGTAATCCTGCTGACAAACAGACAAACAAACAAACAAACATACAGGGGTGAAAACATAACCTCCTTGGCGGAGGTAATGAATGGTTATGACAGCTGCATCTGAACCTTCTTCAGTCGGAGGCTCTACAGTCTACACTCTGTTTTGGGTGATTGTACCAGTCTATGACTGCCTTATTTAGTAGTTTAGGGTGCATGCCTTATGTTAATTGAAGTAATCAATTGTACACAACTGTAAGTTCTAGTGGGATTCATCAATAGGAACACATGGCAGAGGGGGTGGGGGTAGTTCATGTTATAACTCCTGACTCCATCTCATGTCCTCTTGTCTCTCATCTGTCTCATGTCCACCACTCTCCTCTTGTCTCTCCTCTGTCTCATGTCCTCTTTCCTCCTCTGTCTCATGTCCACCACTCTCCTCTTGTCTCTCATCTGTCTCATGTCCACCCTCTCCTCTTGTCTCTCATCTGTCTCATGTCCACCACTCTCCTCTTGTCTCTCCTCTGTCTCATGTCCACCACTCTCCTCTCGTCTCTCCTCTGTCTCATGTCCACCACTCTCATCTGTCTCATGTCCACCCTCTCCTCTTGTCTCTCATCTGTCTCATGTCCACCACTCTCCTCTTGTCTCTCATCTGTCTCATGTCCACCCTCTCCTCTTGTCTCTCATCTGTCTCATGTCCACCACTCTCCTCTTGTCTATCATCTGTCTCATGTCCACCACTCTCCTCTTGTCTATCATCTGTCTCATGTCCACCCTCTCCTCTTGTCTCTCATCTGTCTCATGTCCACCACTCTCCTCTTGTCTCTCATCGGTCTCATGTCCACCACTCTCCTCTTGTCTCTCATCTGTCTCATGTCCACCACTCGCCTCTTGTCTCTCATCTGTCATCTGTCTCATGTCCACCACTCTCCTCTTGTCTCTCATCTGTCTCATGTCCACCACTCGCCTCTTGTCTCTCATCTGTCATCTGTCTCATGTCCACCACTCTCATCTGTCTCATGTCCACCCTCTCCTCTTGTCTCTCATCTGTCTCATGTCCACCACTCGCCTCTTGTCTCTCATCTGTCATCTGTCTCATGTCCACCACTCGCCTCTTGTCTCTCATCTGTCATCTGTCTCATGTCCACCCTCTCCTCTTGTCTCTCATCTGTCTCATGTCCACCACTCGCCTCTTGTCTCTCATCTGTCATCTGTCTCATGTCCACCACTCTCCTCTTGTCTCTCATCTGTCTCATGTCCACCACTCTCCTCTTGTCTCTCATCTGTCTCATGTCCACCACTCTCCTCTTGTCTCTCATCTGTCATCTGTCTCATGTCAACCACTCTCCTCTTGTCTCTCATCTGTTATCTGTCTCATGTCAATCACTCTCATTTGTCTCATGTCCACCCTCTCCTCTTGTCTCTCATCTGTCTCATGTCCACCACTCTCCTCTTGTCTCTCATCTGTCATCTGTCTCATGTCCACCACTCTCCTCTTGTCTCTCATCTGTCTCATGTCCACCACTCTCATACGTCTCATGTCCACCACTCTCCTCTTGTCTCTCCTCTGTCTCATGTCCACCACTCTCATTTGTCTCATGTCCACCACTCTCCTCTTGTCTCTCCTCTGTCTCATGTCCACCACTCTCCTCTTGTCTCTCCTCTGTCTCATGTCCACCACTCTCCTCTTGTCTCTCATCTGTCTCATGTCCACCACTCTCATCTGTCTCATGTCCACCACTCTCCTCTTGTCTCTCATCTGTCTCATGTCCACCACTCTCCTCTTGTCTCTCCTCTGTCTCATGTCCACCACTCTCCTCTTGTCTCTCATCTGTCTCATGTCCACCACTCTCATACGTCTCATGTCCACCACTCTCCTCTTGTCTCTCATCTGTCTCATGTCCACCACTCTCATCTTGGCTCTCATCTGTCTCATGTCCACCACTCTCCTCTTGTCTCTTAACTACAGTCTCATGTCTGCAGATTTTTCCTCTCTCTTCTTGCTCCTGCCCTGTCCATTCTCAAATTCTCGCTCTTTTTTTCCTCTTTATGCCCCCCCCCCCCATGAGATTGTTTGGTGTCATCTTTGACGGTTTGAAAATTGTAGGACTGTGGCATCGTTTGGTCGACAGTACACGCCCACTCAAAGCGATGGAAGCGGGTCACATCGCTGTCATGGATTCGCACCGTAAAACTGTAAAGTGCAGCTAGGCTAACAACAGGGCAATTTCCCCAATGTGACATGTAGGACTGCACTCTATCTGGCGTGTACCTGTTATTGTTTTTACAAGGAATTATATTTGGTGAAGCTTTAACACAGGAAATATTTAGCCACTTAAGGCCTTTTTACTACTTAAGCAGGGGCTGATGTGATTCGCTCACACAAACAAATAGTCATACATGCCTTTGATACCATCCCTGGGTTTTGAACACTATTCTAATATGCCACTGTTGTCCAGCATAGGAAGGCCAGAGCGTTCTCTTCAATAGCCCATGGTCCTTAGATGCTGCGTAGTACACACTCACCATTCACCTCATCACAATGTGTCTGTGCTCTGATGTGTGTGAGTCTGCACATGTCTGTCTGTGTGTGTTTGTAGGGACGGATGCATATGTGTGTTAGAGATGGAGGTGGAGGGATTAGGGTGGGTGTGTGTGTGTCATGATATTCTTATCAGTCATGATTTTCAATTTTTTTCCCCAAAAATCTGAATCTTTCTTTGTCCAGAACTAGAGAGGTTTCGACATAATTTGATGTTTGTTTCACACTTAGACATCCTTGACCTTAGTTGTGAGAGCTGCAGAATTGGCAGCACTGCTACTGAGGAGTTTGTTTTCGAGCTCTTTAAATAGGTCACCTGACACAAGCTCACAGCCCAACAGTAGTGAGGGGCGCACATCATTGTGAGTCTATTAGAGAAAGCTTTACCCTTTTCTAGACTAGTCTACCTCATGATTCCATCCCCTCCCTTCAATTTGCTGGTAACTAACACAAGTTAGGGATGTCTATCTTGTTGGAAGGACCCTAATTAGTTTATAGTTAATTTGCTTTGAGTTAAAATGTTTGACTGCTATTGATAGAACACATAGACCAGACCCTGCACCTGGGCCGAATGACTAGGTCAAAGATTTCCCTAGCAGTCCTTTCAGAGTGAATATTTATATTACCTTCTTGCGTTTCTTGAATGCACCCTTAACAGGCTAGTTTCCAGTGGAGTATCCAATACTGATTTTTTTAAATTAAGAACATGGCCCTTCAAATCAGACATCTTTTGTCTCAGGGACTGTTGACTGCAGTAATTAAGCCACCAAACTTGAATGGATATTTAAGCAAATGAGCCTTTCCCAAAGGCGAGTCATTCAATGGACCTTTATCTTGAATTTGATCAGCAACTTCAGCTGTAATAATTATGGTGACTGATAGAGTAGGTGTATCATAAAATAACATAAAGAATTATGCATTTGAAGTACCTTGCGCTAATGATGGCTTCCAATCAAAATAAAACACAATTAAACAATAGTTTGTGCTGTGCAGGTAATTAAGATGTTGGTTATTTGTTTATCAGCTTTGTTTCAAGCCAGTCATATGAACATCTATTATTGATGTCTAATATGTATTTATGTTCTACGTAAACTGAGCACTTGCACTCTCATTTATACACCTCTTCTTAATAGAAACAGAGCTTAAAGCAGCATAACAGAACAATTGCTTATCGCTATCGAGATGCTAGCGGCTAAAAGTAGCGAAACCGCTTGAAAATGTGCTTACTTTGACACTATGACAAACTAGTACGTCAACAACTGTCTTACCACAGTCACACATCAAGCAAGTGCAACACAAGACAAAGCAAGACGGCAAATAAGCTACTTACTAGTTCGGCTTCAGGCAAACCTACATAACGCAGTAATATGCCAGGGGTATGGCATTGGCACGGAAGCGATTATCTATATTAGAAGTAATTGTAGCTCCCAATTTTTGTTAAGCTGTTATTTGAAGGTAAAACTGCTTATCCTTACCCTAACCCATAATGCCACTTTAATTGAACATCCAGGGTGATCAGTAAGTGAAAGAAGACACAGCAATGATCAGGAAGGGCCAAGTTCTTAACCATAACTGAAGAAATGTCAAGCGCTTAAGAAACGATCAAAAGCATGGCCCTGGGTGTGCGCAGGCCCGTTCACATGCTGACCGAAAGACAAGTCGCTTGAAAAGTGACAAGTAGTGCAAAAAGTTCTTGGGCATGTCCATGTTGTTATCTATGTGGATGTAAAAATACTCTGTTATGATAAAAAAAACGTTGTAATCAGGAGATAACTGACAGTAGTTCAGCAAAGGCATCAGTTAAATTCACAAAGTATTACTATAGAGGTCTGTAAATGGTTAAAAATTAAATGTTGGGAGCACCCATTCAAACAAAACTTAGGTATTCAAAAGAAATAAATGACCAAGTGTAATCTCTAGGCAGTGACATGCTGGGTGTGCTGTTGAGATGGGAGTGATGTTAAGAGAGAGAGGGTGGATAATGAGTGGGATAACTGCAGAGATGCTGGTGTAGTGTCCTTGGTGACTCTACTGGTGATTGTAGTGTCCTTGGTAGATAATATAGATTATCTTAACTCTCATCCAGTGTCAGAACTGGGCCTGAGTCCTGTCCTCCAGTGGAGGGCATAGTGGTCATCTGTGCTGTCAAAACAAACTGCTGGCGAACACAGTCTATTTGAACTCCCTTGGATGTTTGTTTATTAACTTATAGCTAACAGTATGCATACACGTTATGACATGTCACAAACTTCCTGCTTCTGGCCACTAGGCTGCCTCGCAGTTCACTCATTGATTGGACACTGAGGTGGTGCATACATATTAGGTATCCTATGCGATACCTTGACATGTGCTATCTGTATTCTGTTTCTCCTCCAGTGGAGGGGATAGTGGTTGCTCTGTGCTATCTGTATTCTGTGTCTCAACCTGTGGTGAGGTGTCTGCCGGTCCTTAATCGTGATCGAGGGCAGGCGGAGGAGGCCGTGACTGCAGCTGTAGTGTGGCGGATAGGTGGCCAAGAGCAAAGAGAAGACTGTGCTTTAGTGATATGTGGCCAAGAGCAAAGAGAAGACAGTGCTTCAGTGATAGGTGGCCAAGAGCAAAGAGAAGACTGAGCTTTAGTGATATGTGGCCAAGAGCAAAGAGAAGACTGAGCTTCAGTGATAGGTGGCCAAGAGCAAAGAGAAGACTGAGTTTTAGTGATAGGTGGCCAAGAGTAAAGAGAAGACTGAGCTTTAGTGATATGTGGCCAAGAGCAAAGAGAAGACTGAGCTTCAGTGATAGGTGGCCAAGAGCAAATAGAAGAATGTGCTTTAGTGATAGGTGGCCAAGAGCAAAGAGAAGACAGTGCTTCAGTGATAGGTGGCCAAGAGCGAAGAGAAGACTGTGCTTTAATGCTTTCCTTCCAGTCCTGCTCAAGTAGGCACCATCAGGCCTAAAGAAATGATCTGCGTCCCCAGAATAGATCAGAATTGTCAATATAATTCAGACTTCTTAGGCTGCAGGTTTTGCTCAGCTGAAGACTAAGCTGGAAGACTTCCTTGGGCTGGATGAGGCCCACCGATGAACTTTTGCACTGTCAGCTTCTAAAGTGTATTAAACATTTCAGAAAAGTCCTTTTTAGGATTTCTATCGCTTCTCTGTGAATTGTGATTTTTTTTTCCTCCACGTGCAGAATAATTAAAAGGACTGCACAGTATTGTGTTGGGAAGCTCCTTGTTTAATTCTGAAACGGTTGAGTTGGGAAGACAGTGTATTTGGACCAAGGGGGTAATTGAGCATTTGAAACATGTACCAGTCATGGGAGGGTTTCTCAGGAGTAACTTTCCGTTGATCCCCATTCACTTCAATTAACTTGACTTCTGCAGCGTTCTGTCCCATATGAATGTTCTTTTTTTCTAGAAAAACACTGTATGAGAGACTCAACATCCTGTCCAAATAACTGACTTTAGGGCTGCGTAATAAAAGTTTTTCTCCAACTAATCTAAAAATGATGTTGCACAGGAGAGAGGTATAGATAAAATGCTCTCGGGAAATTTGAACAGCCTATTTGACCATCAGCAACATTTTGTTAGATTGTGTTTGGCCCTGAAGGCTGATTTATGGTCAGAGACGTAAGCGTAAGCGCAAGCGCAAGTGCAAGTGCAAGAGGCCGCGCAAGCCACTTGCGCGGCCCTTGCATGTCTTTTCACGTCTTGCGTGCGTCGGCCCCTTTTTCTAGACTTGCGCCATTTTACGCAAGCCTATTGTTCTGGCGGTGAATTGCTTGGCAACACCCCCAACGCAACGCGTAAGCACCTAGCAATTCATGCTCAACGCAGAACCAAGCAAGGGCCTTGAGTTTGGCAAGTGAGTCTTCTAGGTGGGCTTATTCAACAGAGCTAGTATCAGGTCTGTGCTGAACCGAGCTCCGGCCACGCTACAGCTCAATCACACAGTCACGTTCACATTCCCAGCTGCACTGCATCTACGATCACAATCAGTACGGATCCCACACACCTGGCACTCACCTTCCCCAGCACCCGATTACTGATCCCACACACCTGTCACTCACAGTCATAAAACTTCCTCACTAACTTCACTCCCTGTCGATTCTAGGATCGCGCTCACTTCACTCCTGGACATTCCGTCAGGAGTCAGGACGACTCTCTGTTTGTTCACACACAGCATATGACCAGGCGGTTTTATTGATTTTATTTCATTGCATTTTCATTATTTCAGTAGTCATGACTATCTCTGTATTTTTCCCTCTGTTTGTGACCATAGCCAAGGTTTCTGTGAGAAGCCCACAGTTCCTGTCTGTGGTGTTATTCACACTTAGCAGCACCTCAAGTCACCACCTAGGATGACTTTCTGTTGCTGGTCCAACATGCCATCCTGCGCTGTTTTCCAGCTGTGCACGATTGCAGGCTCTATGCACAACCGGGCATGCCTTCGAAATGTGTAATAATAATTAAACATCCTCAACTGCATTGCCCGGAAGATCTGAGGTTAGAAAAGACACAGGACTATTTTTCTTCAGTACTGCTTTTCGGATTGTATATTCATATCTCTCCACAAATTCTGATGATAATATACTATGTTCAATGAATTACAACTAGTTAATTAAGTTGTGAATTAAGTGTTCATCAATTACCGTCTCAATTTTGAAGAAAGAGGCACCAGTGGCATACTGGTGGCAGCTGAGAGTTGGATATTCCCAACAGGAGTGCTACCAAGAATAGGCTGCCTATTCCATTTTCTGTAGAACTCAGTGTGGGCACTTCTGTTCTACAGAGAGGAATGTGCCAACCCTTCTTGTCCGCACATCTGTCACCCGCTGACACACAGGGCACCCCTCAAACAGCTCCAGGAGGCAGTTTTTATAGACAATATACAGCCGCAGTAAAAATTAAGAGACCATTTCAAAATACTATTTATTGGGATGTGTTAAAGTAAATTGAACATTTTTGTTTTAGTATATAAACTACTGACATCATTTCTACCAAATTTAAAATAAAAATATTAATAATTAATAATTTAGAGCATTTATTTGCAGAAAAATGACAATTGGTCAAAATAGCAATTTTGTTTTTTTTATTCCACCATATATTGATTTCGGAACTTTTCTTAAGTTAAAACAATAGTATTGCGTTGTTTAAAAATGAATATGAACTTGTTTTCTTTGCATTATTCAAGATCTGAGAGCACTGCATCATGTGGGTGTCTTGTGAACAGGGTTGAAAGATTCCATTCCATTTGAAAGACAAAGATTTGAAAAATAAATCTACTTCCATGCTGCTACAGCTAAAATGAGTGGAGGAACGTAGTCCAACTGATGTGTGACAGTCATCAGGATCATAGGTAGCATCCTGTCCATACTTGAACTTCCGTCAAAAGGGCTGTCCTGTTCCTCCTCCAAGTGAGGTCTCTTACTTGGCCTCTTTACTGGTGTAGATGTGAAGAATGATTGTGATGCTTTGAAGGCAACACCTGAGGTGCCAACACCGACATCAGTGCAGTGCACAGTTTTCTGTGTGCCTATGATACATAAAAACAGACATTCAGTATCCTTGGAGTCACACCAAATTAATCAATGAGAAGCTGTCACAATCAAAACACTGAGAGACAATGAATGACATTATGAAGTAACTGAGGGTAAACAAACCTGTACTTTTGTAGTGAGGTTATAGAGTTTTCACAGAAGGCTGCATGCCACCTGTGCACATCTTTGATGGATCCGTATGGCAGGCCACATGATGTACCCTAGCACACTGTCCAGATGTGCTTCCTAAACAAGAAAATGCCCCATAGTGACAAACTGTTTTGGTGACTGCAGTTCAGTCTCTAAGATGCTAATCACAATCTACTATTGAACTATCTACTGTACAAGTAAGCATAGATCAAATAGGCTAGCCTAACGGTTCCCACAAAAATTCATTGGCCACATCATTACTGATTGCTGTGCACCAGCTGGCTCAGAGATCAGGTCTCACACTAACTACACACACCGCAAAAAAGAGCCTAACTCCTACACCAAGCCCCTAATTACACTGTCAGGTTATTTTATTGTCATAGATATTGCTAGTGAAAGAGGCTTTGCATGCTTCTTATTTTCAGCAGCATTTATCATCTTCTGACTTGCAGCAGCGCTAGTAGCACAAGCCCCCCTCACACCTTTTTGTCGTTTTGGCGGCATGATGTTCCCTGTTCAGATCGACTGAATCCACTATGATTTTCCAGCGTTTCAAACCCGTTTGACCATAAAACCCACACGCCAGCAAATCGGTATCCTGTCGTTATTCACCCGCTCAACACGCTCGTCTTACGTTGACCTATCGTTCATCGTGCGCCAGTGACACGTCACTTGGTCGCTATTACACGCTAGTCATGTGTCAGTCTCACACTATTCTGTGGTTAGTCACACGCCAGATATGTCCACCTCGCCCTAGAACGCTCGAAAATGAACGATTAGAACTTTCAGACAACGATGACCAGAATGTTGAAATGGTGTGACAGGGCCTTTAGGGAGACAAAAACTACTCCATGGATCTCTACATAGGATCAAATATCCTCTCAAATACAGTTGGAAAGCCAGAGTATTTTAAAGGGGAAACGCCCACTGGCGGCGTCTGACACGCGTTAATGCCAGAGTTTATAACACAATGCTATTTCTTGAGCTTCAGGCCCATAGAGGATAGTTCATTTCAATACCAGTGTTTCAATGCCAAACTTAAACTCTCTGTTTTAGCCATATCTTACTGTCTTTCTATAGTCTTTCTGTTTCATCTTTCCTTTTAATGGCATTCACTCTGAAGAGCATCACCTCCTACTGGGTTGTTTATATTCTTTAACTGATCCTAATATTGTGTTTGACTGATTGACTGGGATTTATTATTGTATTAGGTCTCTCATAGAGACATTCAACAAAATTGTTCATGTTTATACCACGGATGCAACAAAAAGCCTCCTAGGCAGTTCAACCACAAATAATATCAGGAAAAAGAAGGGTAAGACAAGTTGCACCTGAATAAGTCCCCAAACTAATAACTTGCGTCAGCATTTCATTGAATTTACAGGTGATATGTGTGTGCCTGTGTTTGGTGCTAGGTTTGCATGTACAGTTTGTGGCAGAATGATTGGGGTGAGTTATTTCCCCTGTGTCTTTTGTATGCTTTAGTCCTTCTCAGTAGAACCTTATTACACATGCTCCCAATTGATTGGTTCAACTTGTTCTTTGCCAAATGCCAAAAATGGAAGAAGAAACTTTGGAATAAATGACATGAAGCTAAGAGACATTTCCTCCTGAAGGCCTGTTTGGATATACCATTTAATGATCGATGATTTTAGATCTTTACTTTTTTGTCCCCTTGCATCCAAACAGGCGCAGCAGGATGGGGAAACACAACAGCAAGCTGGCCCCAGAGGTGCTGGAAGACTTGTCCAAGAGCACGGAGTTCAATGAAGTCGAGCTCAAACAGTGGTACAAAGGCTTCCTGAAGGACTGCCCCAGCGGTATCCTCAACTTGGATGAGTTCCAACAGCTTTATGTCAAAGTAGGCAAAAAAAACTTCATATACTCCTCTTTCTGACCTTATAGTACTCGCAAGGGTGGCCCTGTGTCTATCCAGGGTTAGCGACACATAAACAGTCAATCTAGATAGTCATGATATGCTGTGCTGTACTTGAAGGTCCAGTAGTTATAGGACACAGTCTTTCCTTAGACACAATTTATCAGTTATATAATTTTGTTTCCTGAACTTTGAACGATAAATATTGAAATAAATGAATTTTAAATTAATAATAATTAATACATATTAAAAAAGTAAATGATTACAGAGCAGGGCTCTTTCCCCCTTGGCTTGAGAGCCTCTCACTCTTCTGTTTGTTAAGCATCAGGTGTCTCAAAGCTGCAATTAGTAAGGTTGCTCCCAAGGGTGAAAATGATTCAGTATTTGGAACAAGCAAAAGCAGAAAATATTTTGAAGTCCCTGTTTGTAGACCTAGATCCAGAATGTATACACACTCTTTATGGGGCTGCATTTCTTTTTAACAGAAGGGCTTTCAATGATCACTGGTTACCATTACCATTCCTTGATGTACATATGAAGGGTTGAAAGCAGACTCTGTATGTCATTCTAACAGTTGATTTCTCAGGCAAAAGCAGCGGATAAAGGTAATAATAATCCCCTAATTGTGTACATTTAGTTGTTCTTTTGCTCATATCCCTCAGTTCTTCCCATACGGTGATGCCTCAAAGTTTGCCCAGCATGCTTTCCGGACCTTTGACAAGAACGGGGATGGCACCATTGACTTCAGGGAATTCATTTGTGCCCTGTCCATCACCTCACGCGGAAGTTTTGAGCAGAAACTCAACTGGGCCTTCAACATGTATGACCTGGACGGAGACGGCAAGATCACACGTATGGAGATGCTAGAGATCATTGAGGTGGGTGTGGCTGCATTTACACACACACACACACACACACACACACACACACACACACGCACACGCACACGCACACGCACACGCACACACTCATGCTAGAGATCATTGAGGTGGGTGTGGCTGCATTTACACACACACACACACACACACACACACACACACACACACACACACACACACACACACACACGCGCACACGCACATACTCATGCTAGAGATCATTGAGGTGGGTGTGGCTGCATTTACACACACACACACACACACACACACACACACACACACACACACACACACACACACACACACACACACACACACACACGCACACGCACACGCACACGCACACGCACACACTCATGCTAGAGATCATTGAGGTGGGTGTGGCTGCATTTACACACACACACACACACACACACACACACACACACACACACACACACACACACACACACGCGCACACGCACATACTCATGCTAGAGATCATTGAGGTGGGTGTGGCTGCATTTACACACACACACACACACACACACACACACACACACACACACACACACACACACACACACACACACACAGACACTCATGCTAGAGATCATTGAGGTGGGTGTGGCTGCATTTACAGTGATATGCAAACATTTTAGACACTATTGTTTTTTGTTGTATATTCGGTGAAACCTGGTCTTCATTAGTGAGCTCAACTGGTCTTCATTAGTGAGCTCAACTGGTCATCAGTAGTGAGCCCAACTGGTCTTCATTAGTGAGCCCAACTGGTCTTCATTAGTGAGCTCAACTGCTCATCATTAGTGGGCTCAATTTAATTAGGCAGATATGCTGATTTTAAAAGTTGTTGCATAAGCACTAAGTAGGCTTATGCTGTGGAGAGCCTCCCTGTACATGAGCCAAATAGGCAGGGTCGTTCATCTGTCCTTGTCCAATATCTCTTTGTTTGTTTATTTTTGTGCCTCTGTGTGTGCTTAAAATATACACACTGCATGGGCAGACTTTCATCTTCTTGTCTCTGGCCGTCTTCATAAGTCCTCTCCATTTCCATTGATGTAATTTCCTCCCCTCATAGCTCCCTCCTTTCATAAATCTCTCATAATTTTCCTTTTTCTCTTTCTCCTGCATGTCTTAGGCAATATACAAGATGGTCGGTACAGTGATCATGATGCGAATGAACGAGGATGGACTAACTCCACAACAACGTGTGGACAAGATCTTCAGCAAGATGGACAAAGACCACAACGATGAGATCACCCTAGAGGAGTTCAAAGAGGCGGCCAAGAGCGACCCATCTATTGTACTCCTATTGCAGTGTGACATGCAAAAGTAAGGGAGAGAGGGGGACAGAGAGGGGGAGTCGGAGAAATGGAATTGCGAGAGAGAGAGTGAGACTGTGAGAGTGATGAAAGGGAGAGGTAAATGGAGAAGAGGACAGAAGGAGTGATGTAGCTGGTGTGGAAAGAAAATGTACAGAAAAGTGAAGATAAGGAAAGATAAAAAAAAAATGGGATGAGGCAATGAGATGGCAAAGGAGAGGAAGTAATGTGGGCAGTGACAGGTGAAAAATGTGTGTCTGTGTGTAAGTGTGTGTGTGTGTTGCTTATAGTGATGTATTGCCTTCCCCCCACTGTCAATCAGCTGATTAATATCTGCCTTTGAGTAGAGAGTGGACCAATCATGTTTACCTTCCTCTCCCTCCTTCATTTGAAGATAGTGACGTGTTAATGCAGGGCATGGGACTGGCCATCCCTTCATTTCAGCCATGACTTCTGATGGTTTCCATGGTTTCCTGGAACTCTATCCCCGCAAACAGAATCTACGCAGCTCCACGTCTGCATACCCTTTCAACCTTCTGGAAAAAGGCACCACAGAAGATACCGGTGGGAACTAAAATTACTAATGGCTCGTGTAATGAAATAGAATTACTTTCACCATCAAATTTCAGATAATAGCCAGATAGAATGTCCCATGCAGTAAGCTAAATGACACAATCATTCTCTTATCATTCTCAAAGTCAAAAATAAATGTAGCTTCACCCTTATTGTAAAGACAACAATGAATATGTTTACACTGAAATGGAGCAGTATGATGACACTGGTTATGACCACTCTTCTGCCTGAATGTTCTGGAAATGTAAACAGGCTATACCCTATTACAGCAGCCATCCCTTGACTATGTAGGCTCTAGCTAACTATGTTAGTGCTTGCAATACTTTCAGAAAAATAACTGAATACACAATTTAGTGTGTAGGCTAATGGTGAAGTTGATGGTCTGCAGTTAGTGATTGGAACTGACAGCGTACCCAGCAAAGGAACCCCTCTGCCAAAATGGAAAAAGTGAGTTGAAGTGTAAGAGTTTGCGTTTTTGCTTGGTTTTGAAGAGACAACAAAGCTAACTAATAGCAGGCCCATTGTTATATTCATCTAGCTACCTCGTTTCCCCACTATCAGGAAGTTGCAACACTATTGAGAAGTTGCTATATTTACTATTATACAATCCATTTCCAATAGGGTAATGACACCTAGGTTCACAGACTCTGCATCGTTTGACCATACCAGAGTGGTGGGGGAGGAACTAGGAGTAAACAGGGGTGTCAGCCCACCAACTCTAAAATTGGTGACACAAAATATCATGGATTGGTAGAAGCTGGCTGCTTATTTCATAGGCTTGTCTGCAGAGAGAAAACATTGTTCATGTCCCTACCTAAATGATGGCATGAGCTAGCTTTGTAATGCACAAATGTATGAATGCCATTGTGGCAATTATAGTGCACATAGTTTTTGAAGCAAATCAACTATTATTGGATTTTTTTTTTTACAGTAACTTTACTTTTCAGGGTTAAAGCATTAAACACGAATATAAAGTGGAGCTCTATGATGTTTATCTGTCAAACACTGGAAACAAAGTAAAATGTACTGTACCCCCAAAAGATATTTAATCCTTACTTTAAACCATTCAGTACATACAACAGTCGGACATGTAAAACTACCATGTGCTGGGACACAGGAGCTTTGCTGCTCTCCCTACTTAACAAGATTACAACGAAATGACTAAAACAAAATGTGAAAACAGAAGGATAAATTCAGATATTAGAATTATATAGTCGACATTATGAATGGTGAGAGAAAATTGAAGACAGAATTATGCAGGCCTTAAAGTTTAGAACGTTATGATACCAAGTTCTAATATATGATATATATGATCTCTGAAATATGTATGATATATGAACGTTATGATACCAAGTTCTAATATATGACATATAGTATGATCTCTGAAATATGTATGATATATGAAATTTACCTCTACATCTGGCATCTCTTTCAGAAAGAGAAGAGAATCGTTTCTGTTTTATTTTTATATATTCATTTTGTTTATTATTATTTAATTTATTATTTGTATTACATGATATATATTTATTTTATTTTGTCCATTTTATTTATTTCATAATTGTTTTTAAATATACATCAAAATAGTTATCAACACATATAATAAACAGTACATATTACATACATTGGTGAACATAAAATGTGTGTGTTTGTGTGTATGTCAAATGTAGTCAAAACTAATCTTGGCCAGTCACTTTATTTATTCTATTGCACATTTTAAAACAAAAGGCGTTGAACCAAAATGTTTTCCAGTCAAGGTAACTACATTTACAAAAAAACCTAAGCAAATTAGTAAAAGGAATAAGAGTTAAATGGCCATAACTAAAATGAAACTACTAAGGCAAAAAAAATGAACATAAAAGATAAAAAGAAATAAGAACTAAAAGGGAAAAAATTTAATGAACATGCTAGTGATAGATGATGCACCGAAATCAGTCATCTGATAGTTTCCGAAATGTCCTTACATTATTGGCGTGGTTCATTAGCCATTTGGGATTATTCACATTGCAAATGTTGTAGTTTGCCATTACAGCAACAATTGGAGATTAAATGTTTGGGAACACACCAGCCAGAGGATACGTGCATCATTCAGCCTGGAAAGGACAGAAAACGCTCTAGGTCAGTTCTATGGCACTGCTATTCATACTCGCTACGGCAATGACAACTGCAGAGAGATACTTTTCAATGTTGAAAAGGACTTAGACATTGACATGCAAAACCATGGGGCAACAGAGGTAAAATACACTTGCTATGCTATCAATTAAAAAATATGTCATGGATTGATGGACTTTAGACAGAAAAGTTTTTGATAAGTTTGCCCAGATGAAAGATCATCCCGCAACATTTCTTTTCAAGCGAGTCTTTTGCATTATTACAAGTGTTGTTTTCGCTGTAGGTAAAGACCCCATAAAGCAATGGGTTTCCCTGCTCTGAAATGTGGATGTGTTATAACAGTTGCAGACCACATTGATTGTATACTGCTTGATAACTCCTGCACTGTGGTGCATTTATGTGCATTTGTGATTTTATTGATGAGATGTGTTCATTGAGAAAGTACATTTGTGTGTAGTTTCACTGACGAGTCGGAGGCTACCCGTACAGAGTTTGATGTGTAGTTTCACTGACGAGTCGGATGCTACCCGTACAGAGTTTAATGTGCCCCACCAGGCCTTCCGTGTTAGACTGACTATTACGTGTTTCACTGACGTCTTTGCGATTTCCTGGAAATGATTAAATTATCAAATTAAGTCACTCCTTTCAAATAATTGTCCTTGTGCAATCAATACTTCTCTCTTGGTCTTCTGTTGCAGGGTGGCTGGGACTGTTTTGCGTATTTTGTAAATTATTATGCTTTGAAGACGACCTTAATGTTTTTGGTGTATTAATTGATAAGCGCAATTGATCACAGCATTACTGTACTGATACATGCCAGCAAAGCGAAATGCTTGCTACGCTTTAAGTGTGGAAATAGGGTAACAGACTGGACCAGCGAGTTAGTTAGCAAGCTAGCCAGCTGGTAGGCTATCCAGTCACTTGTCTTTATATCAGAACTGTCATTCTGTTGAAGTAAGCACAGGATTAAATATCTAACATACCAGGAACAAAAACAACCTCTTACAAGGCCGTTTAAGCTTTTCTTTTTAGAAAATTAAACAGCGCCATAGCAATTCTACTTGACTCCTCCTTTTGACGTTGCGTTGCTCACAGCTCGTTGTCCTATGAAATTTGGAAAATTTGGAGATTTTTTCATTTAACTCAACTGGGCATTTTGGGTAAATGACACAGTTGATTTCAATTATATCTAACAGGATAATCATTTAATGGACACATTTTTAAATATCACTACCTCTCTACTGGTGTATTCATATAGAGCCATTATTAACAGATATTGTCTAAAAGTGCTTTACAGAGCCCAATACCAGAACCACTAGAGCAAGCACAAGGCAACAATGGCATGAAGAAGCCTTGGGCAGATCCCAGCTCAGCTCTCCAGCTCTCCCAATTTGATTTATATAGTGCCAGAACAATAAAACAGTCTCAAGGTGCTTTACCAAGCCTGAACCTCCTGGAGCAAGCAGAGGTGAAGGGGGCAAGGGGGAACTCCCTGACGAACCTTAAGCAGAAACTTAGCTCATGAGGGGGGGGGGCATCTGCTTGAAGCCGGGCGAGTAGAGGTCGAAAAGGGGGGCGGGGGCATTTGGCAATATGGAAGGGAGGAGAGAGGGAGGGGAGAGAAACATGGCAGATGAATTCATACACATATATGATCATAGGTGAGTATTGTAAAACAGCTTAGTGGGTATACAATGTGATCGTAGCTTTACTATTACAAGGATAGGAAGAGCAATGAAACACAAAACTACGTTGATGGTGGCAATTATTTACATTGTGGGTACTTGGATATTGTTTTTATGTAGAAAAGAAGTTGCTTGCTATTATTTCTCAAGTATTTTTGACAAGAAAGGAAGGTTGGATATCACTGCTATTTTGAGGGAATGTGGAACACATTCTGAAATTTGTGAATTGTTCTTTACTTTAGGTAGTGTTTCATTAAAAATGGGCAGTGTAAGTTTAAATAGTTTTGTAGGGATGAGGTCTAGTAGGCATGTTGGTGATTAAGATGAAGAGATCAGGGAAGTGAGTTCAGAGAGGGCGATGGGTTTGAAGGATTCTAGTGGAGGAGGCGTGGCGGCGGCAGTTACAAACACGCACGTGCGTGCAGGCACATCAGTGGGCCGCAAATTACTTTCTAGTCAGAATGGTGGTCCCTGGGACAAAACCAGTTGAAAACCCCTGGTCTAAAGGGAGAGGGACAGAAACGCAACGTAGTGAGAGAGGGGAATTAGGTTTACTAATACATTGCCCTGTATACGTATACATGTAAACATCATTTATAATTGTGGAGAACAGTGATCTCTGCCATCAGTCTTACAATTGTTCCTATGTCACAAACATTATGTTTCAGTTTCAGTTTGTTTATTTGTTGAAGAGGGACAGTGTACATTAATAAACATTAAAATGTAAATGCACCCAATTGTAGCCAAAAGGCTAGTTTCCATTCCTGCAAGTTACATTCCATATGTTGCTTTGGATAAAAGCATACCTGGCCTTTTACTTTTACCTTTTTAACGTCACATGGGTGACACTCGCCTGATCTCTCCAACTCATAACATAAATAATAGTCATATTGATAATAATAGGAATTTAAAACAATGACTAATTAAAAGAAGCCTGAAATATTCTCATAAACAACCAATAAACAAGGAGGAGGAATAGAACTTCTATGGAGCTTAAACAGAAGTTGAGTAACCTTAGCTTATCCACCAGTTAGATCCGGTCTCTATTTTGTGTGTTTGGGAGAAATTTGTCTGTAGATCCCTTACAGTATGTGCTTGAGTTCTGTGTTTCCCTCAGACACATCGTTCAATATGGAACACACACACACACACACACACACCATATACCATACAATTGGAAATGACACTTTGCTACTCTAACTCTTCTTTCACACCAGAAGCGCAGAGGCTGTCAAAATGAATTCTAGTTTCCCTGCCAACAATGCCTTGAAGCTAGTAGGCCAGCTAGAATGTTCAGGAACCTTTACAAATGCTGGTATCACACAAACACAAGTTAACTTAATATGATCTTATAAAATGATTTGTCAAGAAATAATAAAAAAACGACTTTGTGCTTGCTTAAATTTTGAATGAGGATTGCTGACAACATTACACTTTGCAAATGTCCCTCCCTAAGTGTAGCCTATGAACTAAGCTAATTTGATCAGTATATATAACATTCAGCAGTAACAACAACAATTTTGGACCAGTGTTCGTTTGAGTGGTTTTCGATATCAGACATACAGACCTGGTAAACAAGTCCTAAACAACTCCAAACACTAAATGTCTCATCTTTGTCATTGCAGACAATAAACAGAACAAATGTTTTGTGGGAACTAAGGGTCATATAGGCTTTGTTTTCTAATTTTGAATTGGTTGCTGCCGAGCTGTGTCCTAGCTCATTGCCGTAAAGTTGCCTGGACTTCAATTTCATTCTAACCCCTCACACTGCCCAAGACCTACCACCAGTGGCCATGCCGCTGCTCGCCACAGAGAGACGCTGGTTCCCATAGAAAATGAAAGGCTTTCAGGGGCTTTGGCGCTCTTGCTGCCAAAGAGAAATCAAAGTCTGGCAGTTTGCCTGGTGTATGACGTGCCAAAGACCAAATGTCTGTGACTGTGCGAGAGTGTGGGAATAATTAACATGACTACAATTAAGGGAACATCATGTATGTTTTGTTTACGGGGGAAACATTGCATTTGATAGAAGTAGGCAAAATGTGCCAGACTACCTTTGACAACAATACGAGGTACGTAGGTGCTCAGAAAAGGAGTTGCAGCATATGACAAGCTGAGTGTATGTATACATCTACCCAACAATTCTGTCTCTAAGTACCCTATCCCTCAACTTACTATTAGGGGATAAATGTGCTGTTTGTGCAACACGATTCTTTTCTGCTATGTTCATGTGGAGTGTTCTCTATATCTAGAAGCTTCTAGAACAAAAATATGTAATTATTTTTGTTACTCTGAAAATAAACACAGTGATGTCCGATTGACGATTTCATTGTCTTTTTTTCTTGTTGAACAGAACTTTTTTATCCAATGATGATTTTACCAAGATTATTTATTTACTACTATTTTATGATGTGTAAAGTACTCTGAACACTATGGACTATTTTTTTTAAAGGACATTATCTGCAGCCAATCAGATGTCTCTTACAATTTCAGACAATCACATAAATGTAAACTCGAGGTTCATGAGCAATTAGTTGTAAATTCGAGGGTATGGCTAATTAGGACAAAGCCAATGCTGAGTCAACCTAGCCCATCCAAATAGGTAAAGATTGCTATTTCAACCCAGCCGCTAGGGAAATTGGACCAATCCAATGCTGGGCTAAGCGAATCTAGACAGACAGGCTTATTTAACCTAGTATCTTCAAACCATGTGCTAGTTCAGGTTAAAAACTCAAATGTTTGTCTTTACAAACTAAACATTTTCACTAAGTTATGTTGAAAGTCATTCACCTACCAACTCAAGTTATATTATCTAGGCTATATTAAATTCGGGTAGCCTACACTATCAAATAAAACAGGCCTGGTTTTAAAAAGCAAGTGTTAGGTTCCATTATGAGGTTGCTGAAAAAAATACCATATACACCATAAAAAAAGAAGAATGCACCAAAGTAAAGCTCATTGGAAGGTATGCGACGGTTTAACTGGATCCCCGGTATTCATGTGTGGATTAAATTGGATGAATCCAAGAAGTGTCTGGTTGGTGTTTTAATGCTAGTCACCAGCCAAATGTCCTGTAACCCAACTATAGGCTTATGTAACTTGTTATGGTAAAGAGACGGTGCCCACTGCATTATGGAACAGTTTTTTTTGTTTTCTAGTGATTTTCATTAAATCACTCAATTTAAATTAAAAATTTAAAAAACGTGATGTTTTGGCACAGCCTACATGCACAGTTTTGACGTTTCTACAATTGTTGTAATAATCTCCCCCCACAAGTTCTGTACAGACGGGGCTGTGACTCTTGTCTCCAGCTCATTAATGTTGCATATGTGCAAGCAACGCCACAGGCTAGTGATTCAGTCATCCTTGTTAGAAGGTAGAATGGTGTATCTTATTTCAGAAGGATAAAAGAACATCAGCTGTGTATGCTTTTTTTTTCTCTCTCCCTCTCCCTCTCCCTCTCCCTCCCCTTGACCTTCCCTGCTTGGCTCCTATCGTCTTGTCTTGTCTGTCCATACTTGAGAGACTCTCTCCGCACCGCTCTTCGAACTTAAACCATGGATTTGATCAGCTGGTCTCTTAACGCAATTGACACCATCTTCTCGACGAGAAGCTTGGATTCGGGGGAACCTGTCATACATGATGGACGTGTGGGAGGATTGGCGGGTCGTGTGCCTCCTTTCCGTGGAGGACATTGAAGACATCTACATATTCGGAACTATGATAACAGGTTTTTTGCTGACTGGACTAGGTGCTGCCCTGGTTTATCGAAAAATTAATGAAACGGCGACAGCTGTCAAAAGCCCCCTAAGGCTGCCCGACATGATTGATGCGGTGGGCAGGGCTGTTGGCTCTCAGACTGTGGCTCCTATTATGATGTCCTAGGCCTATACCATGTCTACAGGGTTTACAGGGTACATGCCAAATTATGTGGCACACTCCTCGTCGTCATCATACGGAAGTAAGCGGTCTGTTAAACCATGGCAGAACTACCTCATACACTCAGGAGCATGACGAGCCGCTGTATGTGACACCTACAGCTCAAACAAATGTATCAAACACGGTACAAGGCCTGGTTTTATTTGTTTGCTATAAGACATGAAAACTCAACAAGACATGTTATGTTGGTTAGTAGATAGTAATACGAAAAAGCAATTATTTAGTGTGTGACTCAAGTCTGCAACTGCATTGAGATCATTCTAACCTGTACACTTCAAATAGCAGCATAAAATGCTGATCTGCTTCAAGTTCATCTGTGATCAAGGCACGATGGTAACATACACTAAGTTGCCAGTTTACTAGGAACACTTAGCTTAAACTAGTCCAGCCTAAAACACCAACCCAGCAATAACTCTTTGCTTCATAAGGTTATACTATTGAGTATCTGTTTAAAGTAATTAAGAGAGGTGTTGATTAAACTGTGTGCTTATTTTGGAAATTGCAGTTTGTGGTGCTCTTAAATAGTTTTGAGTTGTACTGAAGAATGTGTTTCTCTTATTGTGACAAAAGTGTTTTGGCGTCAGAGAACGCTAACTTCTTTCTATATAAACCTTGTGTGATGTGCTTCTCTCTCGTCTGCTGCAGTCTGGGAGTGAGCCTGGGCTCTCTCTCTCTCTGAGAGTGGGTTCCTGCCTCTCTCTGGCCTGCCATGACATGGGTGAGCCCGACAAGCTAACATAAAAATATAATACATTATATTAAAAGAATAAATATACTTATATGCAACTCCTGAGGTAAACTCAAGTGAAATTTCACATAACATAATTGGGGATTCCAACAACCTGATCGACTTTTCACACTGGGCTAATCATCAAGACCTGAACCGTGCACAGGGGAGTATGGGACTTTTTTTCCCCTCTGCTTTGAATTGAAAGGAAAGGAGGCCTGGGCCTGCCAACGAGGAGAGCCAAGGGAGACGGAATCGACAGGACCGGGGGTGGACTCCGAGCTGTGTGTGAGAATATGGTATGTGTGTTTGTCTTTGTGTATGTGCACTACCAGTGGGTAGCGCTAAGGATATACAAGAGAGATATATTCCTGTTCTCCTAGTTGGTTCAGACAAACTTGTTTAGGTATAAACAAGAGGGGGTATTCCGGATTCCTTGTTGGTTGAAGTCAAACCATTAAGGATGTATATAAGAGAGATATATTCCTGTTCTCCTGGTTGGTTGAGACAAACTGTTTTAGCTATGCGAAAGGGGTATAGTCCGTTCTCCTTGGTGAGAGACGAAGAAAGCTCCCGCCCTCTGGAAGGCAAACAGAGCTAGGGGCATACTAAAATTGGGAAACTAAATTTGAAGATGTACATCAGTTAGATGGGGCTGTGAAATGAATGACCATGAGATGTTGTTTACAACACAGACATGACTAATATCTAATTATAAGACTGATCTCCCATTACTGAGGTGCCTGGACCCCTGAACCAGTGATTGATCACCGCAGGGAAATTCCCTGGCCTCAACCTCCTCCCAAAACGAGTGAGACGGGGGACCTCTGGTCGGGCTCGGGTTGACTAAGCACTGCGATCTCAAGAACGAACTGTGAGAGTTTGAAAAGTAAAAACCTAAATAACCCTAGTGTTGAGATCAGACAAAGGTAATACATACATGGAATGTAAAAGGGGTCAAGTTCAGTTAGAGGTAATAATATATGTAAATAAAATTACTTGAAATGGGTGAAATTGCGTCCAAATCAGAGCGACGTACATGATAATGGCAATGAGAGGTGGTTTAAAATGTCTACAGCACAGACGTAATAGACTTGTCTAAAATATCAGACTGTGTGCAAAAAAAAAATCAATTAGAAAGGTAAGGTATTCAAGAGAAAGGTATTCAAGGATCACAGTGAACTGACAGAACCAGCCGTATGTGCAGATGATTTTTTTTAAACCATACCTGGACATTTTTCGCCCTGACCAAACTCGCATAACCTCTATGTAGACATCAAAACAATTACAAATACTGAATAAATGCATCTTATGGCACCTTTAAAACAGAAATATTTTGCTAACTCTCTTTTGAATACCGATCATTTACATTTAACCATTACTTATAGTTAAAACTTAAGGCTGAATCAAATAGTTGCATAGTTTCTTGCAAATGTTCAATCCTGTTAACTTGGTTGTTGTCTGGCTTGTTTGATAAATTCATTTGGGGCCTGGCACTTTTAAAAACAACTCACATTGACCAAAGTGCTGTACAATGAGATCACAATAAAATAGAAAATTAAATAGAAAATAGAAACAAAACACTCTATACTCTAAACACTCTAGAAAGCATGTAAACAAATGATCAACTCAGATCAGGAGGATCCAAATGCTAGAGAATAAAAGTGGGTTTTGAGCCTGGACTTGAAGGAGTCAATAGAGGTGGCTGATCTGATAGAGAGGGGGATGCTGTTCCACAGTCTAGGGGCTGGGGCTGAATCAGTGCGGTCACCCCTGGATTTAAGCCTTGGTTGGGTGACTGCCATGCCCAAAGGCAAATGCTGCATCAGATCAAGCAAAAACCTTAGACAATGTGACTAAGTCACTTGCTGATAGACATCAATTGTTTCAGGCTTATCAGAGTCAGGGCCGTTTATTTAGCCCCGAGGTTCAGGTTTCAGACTCCACTAGCTTTAATCCAGAGTTTAATAATGGTAGGGCTTTATTAGCGCAGCAGTTGGAGGCTTTGGAATTACCTCACCTAACTCAGTTATCACAGATCAAGGTCAAGCTCAAGGTCAGGTCAAGGTAGAGGCACTTCATGTGTTACGTGCAAGGCTCAAATGCATGAAACATGAAGTGGAGGCCACGCAGAATTTAGAAGTATTCTACTGGTTATGGTGACACGCAGAATTTCTTTATTTTCTGCATAGTTGTATTCTTATTTTCTGTATAATTTAATTTCTCATTCACTCCTGTGTAAAATTGTGAACCAGAAGGTTACGGATCATATACAGGAAGTGGAACTTTTAAGTAAGACACAAACCAGAGCACACCTGGGGAACCAGTAATTGAGTGCACGTGTGGGACACCTGAGCTCTCGAGTACAGGTGAAGCAGCCATTTCGTGTTCCACGAAAACTGGAGGAATTCCGGAAGGAGCCTGAGTCCAGCTCAATGGGATTTACCCTCTCTGTCTTGACTATTTGTGGAAAATAAGATCCCTCTTTTTTTGCAAAAGAGGAGTTTGTTTCAGTTTGTTTTTCGCACATGGTGGCAGTGTCTTGAATTTATATTTAGTAACTTGAGTTTCTGAGTTGAAGCCAATTTGTTACACACTGTTGATTCCTCACTGTTGAAATCCCTCAACTGCTGATTTAACATTTTCTTTTTCATTTCACCTTGAATAATGTTGTTAGGCATGGGTGCATGCAGAGCATTTAGAAATATGGTGACAATAGTTTTATGATGCATAGCAATTGTTGATGATATAAGCTGCAGCCCTATCATGGTTTGGGTTAGTGCTTTGAGAGAAGCACTCGAATGTAGGTGGACTCATGTTTGCCTACAAGAGCTGGAGAAAGACTTTGATTCTCCCACCGCAATGGTTGGTTCCATGCTCCCACACCTCAATGGTGGGGTCCAAATTGGCCAATTGGTCAAATTAAGTCAAATGGGCTGCCCTATTTAAAGGGTGCCTCATTTCATTAGGAGAGATGGTAGAGGCATGAAGGTTTAATCCTTACCTGGTGTGAGGGAAAGTGTAAACTGTGTTTAGGTGTGTGAACACAGTTTGCTTAGTTTTTGGGACTAGGTGCTCCTTGTTTTGTGCATACAGCACTTAATTTTGTCCCATTTTGCTACTGCTAGCATTCCCACGTGTATGCAATACATGTTATGAATTCATGTTGTTACATTGTTTAAGGGATAGGACCACCCATCATGTTAGAGTAGGCATAGCCTTATGGTTATAAAATCAATTACTTTCTTAATGTATGATAATGCAAATTAAGTTCCCATTTAATAAATAAATTCAATTTTGTCAAGTGAATTTTGTGTGCTTGTGTTTTTATCAATAGATTAAGTTGGCTCTGGCCATGGCTCTGTGCTGAACTAAGGCTATGCCTTATGAAACCATATCAAATATGTGTAGTAACAGTTTTAGGAAAGCAATAAGCCCCGCGAGTCCGTGCTTTGCGCTGATTTTATAACAGGTAAGGGGGTTTTACTTTTTAACCATAGAAAATTATTGGAAATGCAAAGATTAGGCAACATCACCTACTCCAAGACTTAAAGTAGAGAAAATGGTGTTTTAACATTCAGTAATAATGTATTACATATTATAGATAATGTGCCTTATCTAAAATATGTCACTCCAGTTGCAATCTCCCCTGGAGAGAAGAGTATTTGGTAAGGTTCAGCAAGAATTATTTCTCCAGACAGCGACACCCGAGGTTGCTTACGTCATAGACATGTATAGGCATGTCTATGGCTTACGTCTTGTTATCATTGAAACGCACGGTCTCAAATAGTTGCCCTGTAAATTCGCCCGATCAAAAAACAGAGACTTTACAACGATATGTTCGCCAAATGTGCACGAAACGAAGGTGGAAACAAAGCAAATACAGTTTGGTGTATTTTTATGAATCCATCCTTAAAAAATGGGCTTCACAGCTGGACGGTAAGTATTAAATTCACAATTCGGGGGTCCAGCCCACCACCTATTTGTAGTCTATCTGGAAAGAGACAGGGAGCCAGTGTAGTGAGTGTAATATTGGTGTTATGTGCTCATATTTCCGGACCTTCATCAGAATCCTGGCAGCGCTGTTTTGGATGTATTGCAGCTTCTGGATGTGCCAGTGATCCCATAGAAAAGTGAATTACAATAGTCCAGTCTTGAGGAGATAAAGGCGTGGACAAGCTTCTCTGAATCTGATAGGGTTAAAGTGGGGCGGAGTTTGGAGATGTTTCTTAGATGATAAAAAGAGGTTTTGCACATGTGTTTTATATGATCATTAAAGTTCAGGTGAGAGTCAAACCTAACTCCGAGATTAGTGACTGTGGAGGAGAGGGGGATGACCTGGTTGTCAAAGGTGAGATGAGTCAAGGAGGATGACTGAACCTGGTGTGGAGTGCCAACAAGAAGGGCTTCAGTTTTGCTACTATTAAGCTGGAGAAAGTTGTTGCTCATCCATGCCTTTATCTCCCCAAGACAGGCCTTGAGACATGACATGGCTGCAGTGGGGCTTGGGGCAGTTTTGATATAAAGCTGTGTGTCATCAGCATAACAGTGGAAAGACATCCCATGTCTGCTGATAACGCGTCCGAGGGGGAGCATGTACATAATGAAGAGGATGGGGCCGAGGACAGACCTTTGCGGAACACCACAGGAGACAGGGAGCTGTCTGGACTTGCAACTTCCCAGTGAGGCATATTCAGTTCTGCCAGAAAGGTAGGACTGAAACTACTTGAGTGCAGAGTCTGATAGTCCAATGGTGGTGTGGAGGCGCTCTAGCAGGATAGTGTGGTCCATTGTGTCAAATGCAGCAGTCAGGTCCAGGAGGATGAGGAGTGAGGGTGATCCTGCATCTGGGTACTGTTCGGCGTAGCTAGCTAAACGGTTTAGCAAGCTAGATTCCAGGCAAAAAAAAGAAAACGCCCCTTTTTTTGGTTCGGCGAAGCAACTTCTGATAAATTACCATAGTAACATATCACTTAGCACTAACCTGCTCCAGGGCAGGCTAACCTAAGTTTAGCTGGCTTAGCTTCCTCACCCACGGCAAAAGGAGGGATCCCATTGACCAGAGTCATATTTTAGTTTGATTAGTGTAGGGAGAGTTCTTTGCGATCGCCAAGATCCATTTTTCCATCATGATGAGTTCTTTTATGAGCGCTACCGATTCACCTAACAAGGAATAACTAATAGTAATTTATTGCAAACACCACAGTCGAACATTGAATGTCTTCACTTTTTTGCGAGTAGTAGCCTTAATTTTTGTAATGTAGGCGATGCGGAGAACAAAGCACTCATAATTATATGACAGTGGTATTAGGACCAGTGGCGGTGCGTCAATACAGGGCGCTGAGGCGCCGCCCCTTCTACACTTTTGAGATGAAAAAAATTACATGTCAAAAAACATTACATATTAAATAATTAAATTAAGAAACGCGTTAAATGTGTGCGGGAGACCGTAAGACCCTGTCAACAACCACTGATGAAAGGGCCACACCAATATTACCTTGTGGTGCCTTACCTGGTCCGTAGAGGAAAGGGCCACACAAATATCACCTGTATGGTGCCTAACATGGTCCTCAGGTGAAAGGGCCACACAAACATTACCTGTACGGTGCCTTACCTGGTCCGTAGATGAAAGGGCCACGCTAATATTACCTGTACAGTGCCTTACCTGGTCCGTAAATGAGAGGGCCATACCAATATTACCTTACCTGGTCTCTAGATGAAAGGGCCACGGACAAATATTACCTGTACGGTGCCTTACCTGGTCTCCAGGTGAAAGGGCTGCACAAATATCAACTGTACGGTGCCTTAACTGGTGCGTAGATGAAAGGGCCGCACCAATATTACCTGTACGGTGCCTTACCCGGTCCGTAGATGAAAGGGCCACACAAATATCACCTGTATGGTGCCTAACTTGGTCCCCAGGTGAAAGGGCCACACAAATATTACCTGTACGGTGCCTTACCTGGTCCGTAAATGAGAGGGCCATACCAATATTACCTTACCTGGTCTCTAGATGAAAGGGCCACGGACAAATATTACCTGTACGGTGCCTTACCTGGTCTCCAGGTGAAAGGGCTGCACAAATATCAACTGTACGGTGCCTTAACTGGTGCGTAGATGAAAGGACCGCACCAATATTACCTGTACGGTGCCTTACCCGGTCCGTAGATGAAAGGGCCACACAAATATCAACTGTACGGTGCCTTACCTGGTCTCTAGATAAAAGGGCCGCACCAATATTACCTGTACGCTGCCTATTCTGGTAAAGTTCCTTATGGCTGGGTGACAGTGGTACAGGAGGTAGAGGGGCACAGTCAGCTCTACGATGTACACCTTCTTAGTTGAGGAGGACCAGAGCACGAGGTCTGGTCTGAGGTTCGTAGCAACGATCTCTGGTGGAAAGCAGAGCCTTTCACTCAGGTCCACCACGAGCCTCCAGTCTCGTGCTCCTCCCAGCTGACCCAGGTCTGATGTTGTACTGGCCTTGGTCCTGGTTGGCTTTGCACCTTCACAGACAAAACCTCTTGCAGATTAAGGATGGGATTATGGAGATAGGGCATTGATGGTCGTTCGTCTGGTCTCCAGCATAGCTGCAAGGCACTTCAGCACTTGGTTGTGCCGCCAGCTGTAACGGCCTTGAGTCAGGCCTGTCTTGCAGCCAACTAGGATGTGTTTAAGGTTTGCTGGAGACGGGCAGAGTGGGCACGTTTGGTCTTCTCCGTACCATTGTTGAAGGTTACTGGGAGAAGGCAAGACATCAAACGTTGCTCTTAAGATGAAACTGGTGTTAAATGATTCCATACTCCATGATTCCATACTCCATGAATATGAATCTGACCCCTTTGCTGAAACTACCACCGAAGTAGGTGAGAGACTCATGATCTCTATTTCAGAATGCCGCCAAATGAGGTGGAATAAAATTACGAGCGATAAATCACCTACATGCTAACCCTGCAAAGACCCAAGTCTGCTTCTTCCATCTCAGAAACCATGAGTCCAACCGACCTCTACACATCAAATGGTCTGGAACACCACTTGAGCACTGTACCCTCCCTGTCTACCTTGGAGTAACTCGGATTGTACTCTCACCTTTAAGGAACACATCAAAATCACAAAATCCAAAGTCGTTTCCCGAAACAACATCCTACGGAAACTGACCAACTCCGAATGGGGAGCCACAGCACAAAGAATAAAATCTACTGCTCTGGCCCCATGTTATTCCTCTGCAGAATATGCATGTCCTGTTTGGGAGAGGTCAACCCATGCCAACTTGACCCAGCATTGAACAACACCTGCCATCTGATCACTAGCTGCTTAAAACCCACCAACACAAGCAACCTGCACCTCCTCGCTGGCATTGCCCCTGCTGATATTAGACGGAAAGTTGCCAGCTGAGTCGAGATAACAAAACCTACTAGTGATGAAAGCCATCTCCTCCATGGATGTCACCCTCCGGCCCAACGGCTAAAGTCAAGAAGAAGCTTTCTCAGCAATGTCCAGCCCCTAACAAAGTCTCGGGAAGAAACCAGAATCCAACTCTGAATGGAAAAACTTGAGAATGACCCACCTCCAACTGGCATAGGAATACCACCCACTGAAAACCTACCCCCTGGCCAAGAAGAACGGGACGATCCAAAGATGCTCATGTCAGATGGGGCTACAAGACTGGCCCAACCACCTGTGAATGTGGGGAAGCAGACCATACAATGGAGCATTGCTTGGTCTGCCCTCTACTACCTAACCCTTGACGCCTTGCAGTGTTCAACAAAAACCCAAAGGACTGTGTAAAGAACTGGGAAACTGCCTTATAACTATCACGCTTCAGTGAAACGATAAGAAGAAGAAGATCAATCAAGATCTGCTCAATATGCTTAATTTTTCATAATTTCAGGGATAAAAACTTTTCTTTAGATAAATGCTGTTTTAGTAAATAAACCTTTCATATAGCCATCCATTGACATGTGAAATGGATAATATGGTCAAAAATGGCACAACATATTCATTAGATAGTTTCTATAAATAACTTCTATAATAAAACTTTTTAGAGCACCTTTTTCATTTGGAGAATCCCCTTAAATGCTGAAACGACCCATATAACCAGTGTGGCGATCACACGTATGTATGTCGGCTGGGATAATGACAATCCTTCCCCATTTCCTGGTCTTTGCATTATCTGGGGGCGACAGTGGTACAGGAGGTAGAGAAGTCGTTTAGTAATCAGAAGGTTGCTAGTTTGATTCCCTGTCGAATCGTCCTTGAGCAAGACACTGAACCCCTAATTGTTCCTGATGTGCAGTGTGCCATCAGTGTAAAAATGTAAAATGTCTGTACATCCTTGTAAGTCGCTTTGGATAAAAGCGTCTGCTAAATGACTTAATTAAATGTCAACGTAATCTGCATTTCCAATCTACCCAAGATGAATAAAATGGCATAGTAAGGCCAAGGGGCCCTGTAGCCTATAAAGATCTGGCGGGTCCTTACATATTCACAGAGGACACCCTTGCACTGAGGCATTTCAACCCCCTCTGGGCCATCAAAGTCTTCCCTGCAGCGCCATCAATGCTGGGAGTAAACAGTTAGTACAGTAAATATTTGTTTTAGGGTATTTATAGAGTTTTAAAGCCAACCCTTTGTAACTGCATTCATGGCCATGCGTACTGTATGTCTGCACCAGGAGAAGGGAGCATTGCAATTATTGCAATTACATTGCATAGTTATTTTACACTCCAGTTTAAAATACATTTTAATATTTAGTTGATTCCATAGTATATACTGTATAACACCTTGGACTTACCAATATACCAGAAATAAATGTAATAGTAATTTAACTCAGCACCCTGCAGGAGACAGATAAGCCACAGCCGTAACCCAAAAGGGGCGGTGCCCCAGGCCTGATTAGTAGGGCCGTGACAAATAGCAACAACAACAATAATAGTACATTCAGGGTTGGTCAGTCCTGCCTGCTTTTCTACTTTCCTGTGATTTTTTTATAATCGTAACACCCCTGGATGTGTGAGCTAAATAAAGACCAGGACTGAAGTGTGAAATCAGGCGTAGTAGGAATCAGGGCCCCAGGAGCTGGACTGGGAAACCCTGATCATGAACTGCTTGAAGGAAACAGAATAAACCCAACTGGAACAAGATTCAGTTTGGCACTGGAGAGAACCCCTCTCTGTAGCCCTGTTTGTCCGTAGGCATTGGAGCTCATGCATATTCAAATGTCACTCATCACAGTAGGTGTGACATTGATGGAGAGAGGGTCATCAGTGATCCTGAGGCAACGCTATTATTGGCGGTACGCTCCTAAATGACTTTGGATAAGCCACACAACCAAGCATTCATTCCAGGAGCGACTGATGATGTCACACCAATGCTGTGCGCGTGCATGCACAGATACTGCAGAGAGAAAGGTGCAGAGAAATGATCCGAAACGGTGAATGACATTGAAGTGGTGAGCGATAGAAAGCAGAGAGGGAGGGAGAGGGAGAGGGAGAGAGCCATGAGGGAGAGGGGGGGAGGGATTAGAGACAGAAAGGGGAGGGGGAAAAAAATCACCCGCGTCATCAGAGGCAGCAGACTGAGGGAGCCACAGAGGAGAGAGGATTCAGCACCACAGAGACGCGCACAAACACCAGAGGCAGGGGAACAGTACAACCCCTCTGCACACACTCAGAAATCACCCAAGAAGGAGACGCAACACAGCCCTGCCTGAACACTCAGGAGTGTGTGAGAGCAGGAGTGCGTGTACCAGTGGACCAAGCACACCATTTGTGACGGAATCTTTCAGGAGAGCAGAGGATCTGTTTGTGTCTGTTGTTCCATACAACAGTGAATCCGTCCTGTGTGTATGTGTGTGTGGACGGGTGAGTGAGTGAGTGAGTGAGTGTGAGAGTGTTCTGCTGGATGCACATAGCTGGGCAGGATGAGTTTGGACCCTGTGCAGGTCATGAAAGGCCAGGAGGCCGCAGCGACCCCAGCCCCCACCACTTCCAATGGTGACAGCAAAGGATCATGGGAAAGCAGCAAGGATGTTTATGAACACATGGGTTCCACCAAGAAACCCAGATCAGTGAGTGTTTGTGTATTACCTGTGCTCTCTATTGTTGCTGCCTGTCTGTCTCACATGTGAAGAACCCCAGATCAGTGAGTGTTTGTGTATTACCTGTGCTCTCTAATGATGCTGCCTGTGGGTCTCACATGTGAAGAAACCCAGATCAGTTAATGTGTTTGTATATTACCTCTGCTCTCTAATGTTGCTGCCTGCCTGTTTGTCTCACATTGTGTCTGAGTGTATGAGCTTATAAGCTCAACATTTCCCCGAGCTAGTGTAATGCCATGAAAGGGATATGTCATACTGCCTCCCTCCATCTGTGCTTAAGCTTCTGCCTCACCGGCTGATGTGGCTGGATCATTCCATGTATCCACTTGCTGCTTCTCCCCACTGCTCATTTACTGGCTCGTCTCTAACTCTGTGGTATGCTATTTCTTTGCCTGTGGTTCTGTTCAAAGATAAAAGAGAAAAGAAGGACTTCAAATTCAGATTTTGCAACTTCTAAATGCAGAATCAATTGGGAGATCCATACAAATGTTAATATGTATTTAAGGAGTAAAGGTAAACAAGCATGAGATACAGAGGAGAAGTTAAAGAAAAAATGAGATATAGAAGTGAAAAGATCATCCTTCTTCTTATTCTATTCTTATCCACTGAAATCTGTCTGATTTCTCTTTGTGGTAACACTGCTGCAAGGGGATCTGCATGCTGGCGTATTGTGTTGGATATACAACACCAATAATGAGGATCCCCGCAACACAACACACTGCAAGACAATCTGTACTGATCCTACATGAGCCTGAACCTTATGAAGCTGGTATGACAGCAGCCAATACTTAAATAGTTTTTTGCCAAGTCAAATACTTTCAACAGAGGCAGCAATTTGTATAACTTTCAGTATGATGAAAAAACACAGTTGACAGACACATATAGGTACATGTACGTGGTCAGTCTATGTTTCTTTATTTCGTAAGAAAAGGATATACACAAATCCTGTTAGGTCTGAAGCTTATTACTTGTTTGCTTCACCATGTTGGTACTCAACTAATTTTAGATTGAAATACATATCTTTGTTTCGTGTTAAAACAGAGCTTCTGTAGAGTATGATACAGAAAACTCATTGGAAAAATGAGACTTTGAGACTAGAGGTTTGAGGAATGGTATAAGAGGTGTGTGAAACTCAGGCTGGCGCTCAACGCTATGCTATGCATGCTGCTGTCTGCCATGTGCCTTGTGTTTTGAACTCACTCCAAGTGTTGCTGGCCTTTTCCTGCTCCTAAAATAACCACTCACTTCTCACCATACATACACACACACATACACACACACACACACACACACACACACACACACACACACACACACACACACACACACACACACACACACACACACACACACACACACACACACACACACACCCCACTCATATTTAGAGTTCAGTATCTGAGTGTGTGCAGTCTCTGTAACTTCTTCGGTATGTTTTGTATGTAAATGCGACACAGTTCAGATATTTTTTCCCCAAGTGTTACAGATGTAATGCCAGTCATGCCAATTTGAAACAAGAAAAAATGCATGTAAACATTGTATTGAATTCAGTGCTGTTTGTTCATCTAGTATGCACTCAAAAAACTCTTATCAATAACGTTGTGCCAGAATCGCAGACTGCATCTCTAATAGACATCCCTGTAACCCCATAATCCCTGTATTGATATTGACTGAACAGCACACAAGCGTTGTTCTAAGTATTGATCCTTCTCCTGCCCTCTGTCAGTTTAAATTTAAAATATTGTAGTTTTTAGGAAATAATGACAGTCATTCTCCACTGTCACTGGTTTGTGAACCTGGAGGCAACACGGTCAATTTCAAAACAGAATGTCTCTCCCCAGTGACAACTGATTGGTGGGCCCTTTAGAATGGCCCATCACTTGTAATTGTAAAAATAAAGTCCAGACCATAATATTATTGTGAGCAATACGTGGGCGGAACCAGGCTGTAGGAAACTCCCAATGGGCTGGATCCACTAGGGGGCAGCATAACTAACTCATACAGTAGGCCTAATGATTGGATTAAACATGAGAGATAACCTCTCTGTCAGTCTATGGTTCAGAAGCATCACTAACTGATAGGCCTAATGATTGGGTTAAACATGAGAGATGACCTGTCAGTCTATGGTTCAGAAGCATCACTAACTGATAGGCCTAATGATTGGGTTAAACATGAGAGATGACCTGTCAGTCTATGGTTCAGAAGCATAACTAACTCATAGGCTAAAGCTAGACCAGAACAAAGCAAACCCATTTTCAGGAGCGTGTTTAGGAGAGTGTTTGTTCTTTCAGCATGGCTCTAAGAAACTGAACCCACAAGAGCAGGCACTAATGCGACTTGGTCCAGGGTAATGCATTTAAAGGTGCATTAAGGATTAATAGCTATTCGCTAAAGGTATGCTAGCAGCTAAAACTAACGAAATCTCTTGAAATGTGCTGACTTTGACATTATGACAAACTAATTACTCAACGACTGTCCTTACACAGTCAAACATCAATCATGTGCAACACAAGACTAAGCAAGACGGCAAATAGGCTACTTACTAGATCGGCAGAAGGTAATCAAAGTCAGGTCGGCGGGCAGAAGGCAGTTATATGCCTATCGACCCTGCTAATTGGCACGGACGCAATTCTCCATATTAAAAGTCATTGTAGCGCCCCAATTTTTTTTAAGCTGTTATTTTAAGGTTAAACTGCTTATCCTAACACTAATCCTGAAGCATAATTGTTGCATATTGTGCCTTTAATACAACCTTCCTTTGCCAATAAAACAGCATTGACTGTTCCTCTATAACATCTTCTAAAGTTGAAAAAAACAGTGCAGGGAATTTAAGGACATTCCTCTTTACAGACTTTCTGTAGATCGTCCAGGGTCCTAGGGCCTCTCTTGTGCACTCTCCTCTTTAGGTTTTCTTTAGATGCCCTTAAACTTCCTGTTTTCCCTTGTTGACATGTATCAGCCACAGATGCGACTGCTACAGGTTGCTAGCACAAAGCAGCCCCAGTGGGGTCTATTCCCACCTGCCAGCTGTCTTTCCAAGCTGCCACATGTCAACAAGCTTTCCCTTGTTGTCAGCCGCTCTATTAACAGCAGGTCTACTTATTCTAGACAGGTAATTTTAGTAATAGAAAGGAAAAGATATTAAATTCCTTGTGCTATTGTTTGGGGACTTCCTAAAATCATCTCACTGTCACATGCGAGTACTCATAACCAGTAACCTAACCAATATAACAACTACGGACGAATGCCGCAACACGCGCTGTGTGTTGTACCTAGCATAAGTAAAGGCACTCCTCCTCCCACAGTTTGACAGGCACTGTCTGTAGCCTGAATATTCTGAATTTTGGCTGCATGCTTGGACCTCAAAGATCACGCTTGTGCCTGTTCAAAGAGACCTCACTGATCACGCTTGTGCCTGTTCAAAGAGACCTCACTGATCACGCTTGTGTCTGTTCAAAGAGACCTCAATGATCACGCTTGTGCCTGTTCAAAGAGACCTCAATGATCACGCTTGTGCCTGTTCAAAGAGACCTCAATGATCACGCTTGTGTCTGTTCAAAGAGACCTCAATGATAACGCTTGTGCCTGTTTAAAATGACCTTCCTGTTCAGGCCTTATGGGCCATGGGCTGTTCCAGCGGTGCAGATGGGATTTTTTAACTGGGGGGGACGCTAACATCGCCTAATCAGCTGTGCAGAGTTATTAACTGATGCTAGTCGCCTTACGTAGGGAGAGTGGTGGGGACGGATCGGGGTCACTATGAATCCGTCCCCAGTGCTATCTGCGCCCCTGGACTGTTCTGATGTGTCTGTTGTCTATCTCTCCCTGGTTTGTTTTTGTTATGCAGGATGTCATTTTAATCTAATGGTATGGTTAACATCCTCAAGTGTCTAATTTCTTATTTATGAATGTGTTTTGCTCTCGTTGCTCTCCTTCTGTGAAGGAGCCGGTGAGACGTGTCAGGAAGGTGGAGGGAGGCATATTCTTTGTAAGTATCTTGTGTCAAATGATGACGATACTCTCTCATCTCACCTGAGTGTGTGTTAACGACTAACCCACTTTACCAAACATACACTTCTGTGCAATGTTTGTAAATGTATAAAAGATCCATTTAATCATCCATGGATTTGACCTAGGCTTGGCTTGTCTCTTTAAAGTTGTCACAACATCCTTTCAGTATTTCATCCCCACATCACCATATTTTTACAAAGCATGTAGACTGAAAAGGAAAAAAAAACAGTACATTAGCACAGAGAACACCTTCATCTCTGTTCTCATCCATTAGTGTCCAACCTATTATGTACTTCAAACACAGAAACAACACATGTGGATACACACATCACCCATCACACTATCAGCATACATAGTCAGTCGCGTCAGAAGGTGTTTTACATTGGGGGGACCAAACAGGGGCGGCATCAATAAGATACTATGACGTCCAAAACCTACCATCTGATATAGTGTAGGCTACAATTGCACGTTTGCATTTTGGTTTGAAAAGTGCTGGGAATATAGATGGGATTTGACATGGTCCAACTCGTCACTATTAAAATGAGTTTAGCGGGACTACAAATGCAACACATGTCATAGGTTAAAGTAACACTATGGAGTTTCTGGAGCCGCCAGGTAGGGGGCTACTTTCTGATGGACTATTCAGTAACTTATTTGCTGTCTTGCTTTGTCTTGTGTTGCACTTGCTTGGTGTTTGGCTGTGTTAAATAAATGAATAAATGTATCTGTTGCCCACTTCTCTGCCCCTCTCACACAAAATAAATGATAATGTCCCTGTCATTAACTGGCAAAGAGTTAACCTCAACTAATTTATTCTTAAACAAACACACCAATGATTTTAAAACAAACGCGTGCAAAGAAAGAATGTGTTATAATGAGCCAACACCCATACACAACTTGCAGATTCCAACCTACTGACTGAGGTTCTTTGGAGTTGGGAAGATATCATAAGTTGCCCCAACAATGACTTTAGATAGATAGATAAATAGATAGATGGATACTTTTATTGATCCCGAGGGAAATTAAGATCATCCAGTAGCTTACACTTACAAACAAACATGAATCACAACTAGAAAATGCATTTCCTGAAGGAAATACCAGTGCAAGAAATGCAAAGTTAAGAAAGAACGAATAAAAGAAAAGAAAAGTGAAAGAAGGAAGGAAGAAAGGAAAGAACAGTAAAAGAAGGGAAGAAGGAAAGAAGAGTGAAGAAAGGAAAGAAGAGTGGAAGAAAGAAAGAAGAGTGGAAGAAGGGAAGAAGAAAGGAAAGAAGAGTGAAGAAAGGAAATTAGAGTGGAAGAAGGAAAGAAGAAAGGAAAGAAGAGTGGAAGAAGGAAAGAAAAGTGGAAGAAGGAAAGAAGAGTGAAGAAAGAGAAGAAGAGTGGAAGAAGGGAAGAAGAGCCGAAGAAGATAAGAAGAAAGGAAAGAAGAGTGAAAGAAGGAAAGAAGAAAAGAAAAAGGTAAGAAGAGTGGAAGAAGGGAAGAAGAAAGGAAAGAAGAGTGGAAGAAGGAAAGAAGAAAGTAAAGAAGAGTAGAAAGAAGGAAAGAAGAAAGGAAAGAAGAGAGGAAGAAACAAAGTAAGGAAAGAAGAGTGAACAAGAGTGGCTCTGGATAAAGACAGTAAAGAGAGAGTGAAAATATTGAAAGAAGGAGAAAAAAAGAGTGAAGCAGAGAGATGGAGTGTGAGAGAAAGTAGAGTGAGAGTGATGGAGAGAAAGAAGGAGAGAGAGAAAAAAAGTACAGTATGGAAGGTGTCTATTAATATTCCTAGTTATACAGTTGAATGGAGAGGTACAGAGAGAAGAGGACCCTTGGAGGCTTGCCGCAGGTGTCAGTAAAGCACAGGTGCAAGCCAGTTTAATTACCCTATTATGATGTCATAATGGCCCAATGTAAGTCAATGGGAAAATTTAGATTCGTTTTTCTTTAATAACTTAAAAAGTATAAAGTTTAGAAAAGTGAAAAATACATAGCATAAGTGTCCTTTACAAGACCTACGCGACAAAGTTTGAATGAAGTTTCTACGTTAAGCGGTTCGAGCTGAATTAATCGCAGAAAAAGGTAACAAGAATAAGAAGAAGAAGAAGAAGCCTAGGAATAACAATACAGGGCATTTCATGCACTGTAATAAATACAAAAATCACAATAAATACAAAAACAATACACATATGGAGAACATGTACACATGGGGGTGGGGTGTTTACATAACATATACATATAACATTGTGCTTTACATGTGACATGGCTGCAAGTAGTGGAAAGTAGTGCAAAAGTGTTCCTGTGCATGTGTGGATAGTGCAAAGAGTCCTGTGCTTGTGTGTGTGGGGATAGTGTAAAGTGATATAAATACTTAAATAAAGGAAAGGCAGTCCAAGGGGCTAGTGTAGCCAGTAAAAAAGTAGAAAAATGTAGAAAAGGATGGGAAAAGGATGGGCAGTGGGATGGAATAAATGATTAGCATCCATAGCCCACAATTCTCTCCAGCTGATCTTCCTCTTCTCAGCATTAGGCCGGTTCATCTATTACCCTAGCGTTGCTTGAGAAGCTGCTGCCACTCATCTAGTTTTCTCTTCTTGCTCACAAACATAGCTGGCTACTATCTGTCTCCTCTGGAAATTGGTGTGGTTTAGGAGTGTGTAGTTCTAACTGGAATCCATAAAAATTATTATTGTTGCATTTGTAGTCCCGCTAAACTAATTTTAATAGTGACTAGTTGGACCATGTCAAATCCAATCTATGTTCCCAGCACTTTTCAAATCAAAATGCAAACGTGCAATTGTAGCCTACACTATATCAGATGGTAGGTTTTGGAATAATTATTGTTTCTTATTAATACATATTAATATCATATTATTACAGTGCATGAAATGCCCTGTATTGTTATTCCTAGGCTTCTTCTTCTTCTTCTTATTCTTGTTACCTTTTTCTGCGATTAATTCAGCCCGAACCGCTTAATGTAGAAACTTCATTCAAAATTTGACGCGTAGATCTTGTAAATGACACTTATGCTATGTATTTTTCACTTTTCTAAACTTTATACTTTTTAAGATATTAAAGAAAAACAAATATAAATTTCTCCCATTGACTTACATTGGGCCATTATGACATCATAATAGGGTCTTTAAACTGGCTTGCACCTGTGCTTCACTGACAGCTGCACCAAATCAAAGGAACCTCTACTCTCTCTGTCCCTCTCAATTTAACTGTAACTAGGAACATTAAGACACCATCCATTCTCTACTTTTTTTCTCTCCATCTCTCCATCTTTCTCTCTCAGTCAACTTTCTCTCACACTCAATCTCTCTTCTTCACTCCATTTTTATCTCCTTTTTTCAATATTTTCACTCTCTCTTTATCTCTTCATCCAGAGCCACTCTTGTTCACTCTTCTTTCCTTCTTCCACTCTTCTTTCCTTTCTTATTTTCTTCTTTCACTCTTCTTTCCTTTGTTCTTTCCTTCTTTCACTCTTCTTTCTTTTCTTCTTTCCTTCTTCCACTCTTCTTTCCTTTCTTCACTCTTCTTTCTTTTCTTCTTTCCTTCTTTCACTCTTCTTTCCTTCTTCCGCTCTTCTCTCCTTTCTTCACTCTTCTTTCCTTTTGTCTTTCCTTCTTCCACTCTTCTTTCCTTTCTTCTTTCCTTCTTTCACTCTTCTTTCTTTTCTTCTTCCTTTCTTAACCTTTGCATTTCATGCACTGGTATTTCCTTCAGGAAATGCATTTTCTAGTTGTTGTTGTCATTACACTTAATTGAGATTTTAAAAAATATGATGAAAATACTCTGCGTTCAATTTGTCACAAACTCACTATGCCACATAATTATTGTGAACTAGAGAAGAGATAAAACGACCATACGTTATGACTTAAAATTAAACTAAAATGAAAAGGTGGTTTGGTGCTAAAGTGAACCCAGCATGGACACAATGAACTTGGCCGCCTTTCTTTATAGTATACTTATCACAGATATAGGGTACTCATCATTAAGAGCCATTTTACTCTAAATCTTCAGCAGCCTCATTAGAAAAAACACTCTTCCTAGCACCTGGTTCAAATTAGAAGGGTTATAACACTGCGTGGACTTGTAACAGCATGTCAACATGTGGCTGATATAGGTAAGCTTAACACAGTGCAACACAGTAGTTAACATATGGACAACAGGTTGGAAAACAAGTTAACAAAACAATATGTCCAAATACAAATGATAACTTATGCCTTCCTTTTTGTGTTCAGAATCACCCCTACAATTTTTTAGCTGTCCAAACTCTTCCTAAATCTTATGCCAACTCCTCCTGTTCTTCTGCCAAACAAACTTCATCGAAAGCCTCCCTACCCCCAAGCAACACCCTCCCCTCTGCCTTTCAGAGGGACCTTCATGACGTGTACTGCCCCACGCAGCATGCCACACTCATACCCCCACCAACTTATTCGATGTGGATCATGTGAGAAGCTCCCCTCAGCTCTCAGGTTACATGCACGTTTCTGTGTCACATGCCTGGCAGTCCCCTCAGACCATGCTCCCTCTGGGAATCAAAGGGAGGTTGAGGAGGGTGTAGGGTGTTCTGGGGTGAAGGTGCAGAGATGTGGTTTGAGACGATGTGTCCCACTGCACGTACAAGAGTACCACTCTGTCCTGTCTAGGTTCTATCATTGCAATCTGTTTTAGATCCAAATCAACCAGATCCCCACACAGACACTCTAAGACCGATCCCCACCAAGACACCCAACAGACCAATCCCTACCCAGACACCAGACAGACCAATCCCTACCCACACACCTGACAGACCAATCCCTACCCAGACACCAGACAGACCGATCCCTACCCACACACCTGACAGACCGATCCCTACCCACACACCAGACAGACAGATCCCCACCCAGACACCTGACAGACCGATCCACACCCAGACAACCGACAGACCGTACCCCACCCAGACTGCCTAAGACAGACTGATCCCCACCCAGACACCTGACAGACCGATCCCCACCCAGACACCAGACAGACCGATCCCTACCCACACACCAGACAGACAGATCCCCACCCAGACACCTGACAGACCGATCCCCACCCACACACCTGACAGACCGATCCCTACCCACACACCAGACAGACAGATCCCCACCCACACACCTGACAGACCGATCCCTACCCAGACTGCCAAAGACACATGTTTCTCTCAAAGCATGAAGTACTTAATGTTCAGTTGGTGGGTGTGTTGGATCTAATGACCCCCCAAATGTATGATTATGGAACATCGCTGTCCTCTGGTTAAAGAAAATTGCTCAAACTATTGGCCACTTGCAGAAATGTTTTCTAGGTTGCTTAATGAAATCATGTATGACTTGAACGCTACACTTAGTTTATAAAGCTTAAACTTCTGTGCGGATCTTGCCTACTTGCTGAAACTGTTTGTGGGTTACAGGCGGATCTAGAGGGTAACATGCTGATCTGGCCCAGATAACTACTATCTGTGGGAGATTGGTTCTTGTGTTGGTCACAAGCTTAAAACAAAGTAGCACAAATCAACACAAACGTAGTGAGACAGATCACTTTGGAGCGATTAGTTCATTGGTGGGAGGCTGAGTGATGACAAGTTTAAGAACTCAAATCCCTTAAAAGCACAAATGATGAATTTGTAGTACAAATACAGCACAAAAACAGCAATA
>NC_137918.1:14053583-14068583 GCF_963457725.1 Sprattus sprattus | reverse complement strand
CAGCCTATACAGCACATATACACTGTACACCTAAAATCCTCAGTAAATCTATACTCCTGAAGACTTTTATTCTAGTCTTAATGGTCTCTACAGTAGTTTTTTTTGCAGAAATTATCCTGCCTGTAATAAACACCCTGTTTCGAGAAGTGGTTATACGCAAAGTGGGTATACGCAATGCTGACTGAAAAATAAGTGGGTATATTCCATATACCTGTGTATACCCTGGACTACACCACTGGTCACAACTTCTCCTTGTGCAGCTGTGGCAAGGGGACACATTCCCACAGACTTGCACAAACACACAGCCTTGCATCCCTGTGGAGTGTCAATCGCTCAAATGGAAGCAGAATACATTTTCCCACCAGTGTCCGTTTGCTGTTTTCTACTAACTCAGTTGAGTGTGTGTGTGTGTGTGTGTGCGTGTGTGTGTGTGTGTGTGTGTGAGTAAGCTCTGAGCTCTAATCATAGGAGCTCCTCCACCTCCTGCTGAGGGAACACCACCCCTGAGACAGGAGAACTGGAGAGGTGTTTATGGGTGTGCGAGGGGGGCAGCATAAAAATAGGATCTGAAGCTTGTTCATCAACCAGGCCTCCTGTAACATAGTAAACCCTTCTTGCCAACAGTACTCATAACAAGATATCTTTGCATCCCTTTGAAAACGGGTAGAATTTAGTAAGTTGTACCTAGATACAACATGTTCGTTGTTAAAATCAATTCAATTAAATGTAGCGCCAAAACAATAAAATAGTTTCAAGGCGCTTTACGCAGTGCCTGAACCCCCTTAGAGCAGGCACAATAGCGATAGGGGCAAAAAAACCTCCCTGTAAATCAGGGAGAAACCTTAAGCAGGACATAAGGGGGGACCCATCTGCTTGAGGCGGGCTGGGTAGAGATAGACAAAGAAGGTCAAAGGGTGAAAAGGATTCTATGAGTGCGCCAGGCTGTGGAGGTTTTACAGAAGTAGTCATAGGGCATCCTGGAAGGGCTGTAGGGTCATGGACGGGGAAGAAAAATTATTATTTCTCTTATTGTTACAATTTTGTTATTGAAAAAGGGCATGAAATCGTTACTGCTACAGGTTATAGGAACATATAGCAGAAAACACTTAAAACACCATTGTCACTGTTTATTATCATCATCATCCATGGCATGTAGGGCGGTCCCCACTATGCCATGTCCCATTTAGTCCCTCTTTTCACATAAAACCCTGGTTCATTCATACACACAGTTACTCATACTGTTTCACACACAGAAAGAAGGGAGTTCTCTTGAGGGGTGTTTGATGGTACTTTTGTTATGTAGGTATGTTAATAATATGTGGTGTGTGCGTAAGGTGTGTAAATATTGTAATATATGGTTTTGGGTGCACGGGTTAACTTGCCGGTGGGCTAATGTAGATGTCAATCCCACTTATTATGTTATCTATGGGTGTAATTTGGGGAGGGCTCCCCCACTTCAATGGTTGAGTCCAACTTGAGTGGATTGGACCAGACAAGGGGGGAGTCAGAGAAGGAGAACTTACCTGCTGTGAGGATAAGTAAATATTTTGTGACTAGTTTAAGTACTTTTTGACTTTTGATTTGTGCCCATGTTTGGGGTCGTTGGAGAGATTCCCCCTGTAAAATAAATAATGATATGTTTTATAATATAATATATAACAAAATCACCTGCACCTTTTTTTCCTAACTGATCCCACATTCTAGCACGTGGGGTGGCCACCTTGGTCCCTCACAGGCTGTTTATTATTTTCAGTCAGTGAAGAAGAGTAAGCTGATTTTGGAAATAATTGTGCGCTCGCAAGACATTACTTAAATGTACTGACATTTATTTTCAACTGCACAATAACTAAATTCACCTGTACCTTCACCTGATTTACAGCGCGGATACACATTTTCTAACAGAGTGCAGGTGCACTAAATTAAAGCCTACAGCAAATTAACAAAATGCAACTCTTTCAACCTCAAATAAGAGATACACAACAGCGACTTCACGCAGAGGCTCTGGCTTAGGGGCCCCCTGAGTTCATGGGCCCCTGGGCCTGGGCCCGGTAGGCCCATTCGGTAATCCATTCAAGTTTGGTGGAGTACAGTAGTAACTGTGTAATTTAAGTTTAAGTGCACGAGTCTGGTCAGTGTACCATGGTGCAAGTCTTTTTCTGTTTTCTTATTTTCTTTTTCAGTGGTGCACCATGTTTGAGTGAAGCACACATATGAGCCATTTGTTAGTAGGACGATATGAGGTGGAGATGTACATACATACGCCACTTTCAGGGCCAGGAGTAAGAGCTGAGGCAAGTGCGGCTGGTAGTTTTGACATTAATTCTGCTGTAGACTTTGTCAGATAAACAACAGCTGAGATTCTGCTTGAATGAAGAGTGCTCAACAAATAAAATTAATTATTTATTATTATTAATTTAAGTTTAATGGGGCTTTATAGAGTACAATAAAACTTACTTGAATCTTAATCCCTCTTGCCCACAACAAATGTCTTTAGCCTGGCACTGTCGGCTGCTATTCTCTTCACTCACCTTGGCCTAAAAAGATTGGGTTTTATTCCAGTTCTGCCAGCGGGGGCTGCTAATGAGCATTGATCCAGTTTGGATGGAAGGCAATTGGATCAGCTTGAAGCTCAGTTCACAAATGGCTAATGGGAGTGTGAATGGCTAAACAGAGACTGTTAGCTCAAATTAACTTATTGACCTGCAACAACATCCTTGTTGAAAGCCTAGCTAGTCAGATTGTTGTGGTTGGAGTTCAAATGAAAGCTTTTTCTTATTTCTTTATTCATTTCCAACCAGTCTTTAAAACACAGGTCTGAGGAGTTCACATACTGACACTTTAGGATTAACCATAGGAAATCTCATTAGTATGTGGTCTGTGAGAACAATCTATCGTGTGTTGTTGTTTGCAGATAATTCAGCTCAACATTAGAATCACATGCTGCCCCCTAGTGTGTGGGTCTATATTGTTCTGTCACGCTGCTAAAGTCACATGGTAGCCTGATGAAAAGTGCTGCATGTATTTGCTAAATGTAATTTGTAATTACAAATGTGTTTTTTGTATTCCTTCATATTCACAAGTGATCTATATGGGCTATTAGCTTTAGACATCCTATCCCACTCATACACTTTTCATTTACCTTGTTACCATGATGGCATATTCATTATGTTGCAAAACGTGTTGATGGTAATTGGATTGGTTGTAATATGCCTCACTTGTGTGTCAATTTTGATTAAATGAAATAAAATCAAATAATTTAAAGTATATACTTAAAAAAACTGCCCGTTTGCCCTCCTCAACTGAGGTTGCCCCTCCAAAGGAAATATATTTGCGATCAGGGGACGGGGGCGTGGCAGTGGCGGTTAGTGAGAGTTTAAAATGATATTGGCAAAATTTGCAATCAGTTGACGGGGCGTGGCAGCGGCGGTTAGTGAGAGTTGAAAATTATATTGGCAAAATTTGCGATCAGATGACGGGTCGTGGCAGCGGCAGTGACAAAAATGAATGTGTTGCCCCTTTTTTCCATGTCAGAGCAACTGCCCTTCAAAATTCCTGTGCACGTCCCTGGTGACCAGGGTTCCTATCCCAGTTTCTTCCCGTACCCTAATCTGGGTTTGTAATCCCGGGGTGCTGCGGTGCAGTTTCTACTCTGCTTATCTTGAGTTTGTATACATATTGTGTGCCAGCCTATTCAACCATAATAGAAATGAATGCCATCATTGACATTGACAGTTTTCTTACCCATATTATAGCAACCTTATAAGCATACTTTATACCCACCAAACTGTTCTATAACCAATACTTTGTAACCTATACATTTGTATCCACTGTCTTGTATCCTTGAGTGTATAAACCACATGTTTTCTAATATGTTTTATCCCTGATGCATGTATGAATTTATCTGCCTCTGCCTCCAACGCCCCTATTATGTCTCTCTACATGGCCAGCCCCTAGCAGATGGGCCCCCCCTAATTAGCTGGGTTTTGCTGAGGTTTCTTCCTGTTAAAAAGAACCCTTTCCGTCCCTCTGTAACCTTAGTGTGCAATGCGCAATGAATTGGCACTATATAGATAAAGAAAATGTAATTGAATTGAATTAAAGTCCCTTATAGTCACCTCAGGCGTACAGAATGCTGCCTTTTCCAGAGCAGAGCTCAAATTATGGAGCAGTCTTCCTTTCACATGTGTGAAATCTAGGTACAAAAATAACACTTTTGTTCAATGGCCTTGTAGTTGTGTGGACGCTTGTTTTTATTTATTTATTCATTTATTTACTTCATTATTTCTCCTCACTTTGAGTGTGTTTTTGTTGTTCCTGAGTTTGTTTGTTTATTTTTGTATAAAGCACCACAGGTCGACCACAGGTTGATTTTAAATGTGCGCTATAAATGTATTTAACTTGGGGTCTTGACTCGGACTCTCTCTCTCTCTCTCTCTCTCTCTCTCTCTCTCTCTCTCTCTCTCTCTCTTAGACCTGTTCATTGAACGCTTCTGCATGACTGGGGGCACCAACCCCATTGGCTACCTGAAGGCATGGCAAACCAACCTGTATCTGTCGGCAGATGCTGAAAAGGTGAAGGAGGCCCTGGCTGAGGGTGAGTCTCTGTGTGAGTTGTGTCCGTGTATTAGGGAGTTTGTCGATAGTACGTCTGTAAGATGAGGGTGAGTCTCTGTGTGAGTTGTGTCCGTGTATTAGGGAGTTGGTCAATAGTACGTCTGTAAGATGTGTGAGTTGTGTCCGTGTATTAGGGAGTTAGTCGATAGTACGTCTGTAAGATGAGGGTGAGTCTCTGTGTGAGTTGTGTCCGTGTATTAGGGAGTTAGTCGATAGTACGTCTGTAAGATGAGGGTGAGTCTCTGTGTGAGTTGTGTCCGTGTATTAGGGAGTTAGTTGATAGTACGTCTGTAAGATGAGCTGGGCATAAGGGGCATATTCATATACAGTGGGGAAAATAAGTATTTGAACCCCTGCCGACTTCGCAAGTTTGGCCACTTGCAAAGAAATGTGTGATCTAGAATTGTAATGGTAGGTGTATTTTAACAGTGAGAAACAGAATATCAACAAAAAAATCCAGAAAACTGCATTTTATAAGATTTATGACTTTATTTGCATTTGATGCAAAAAATAAGTATTTGAACCCCCAAGCAAACAGCAAGAATTCTGGCTCCCAATGGCCAGTTATGTGCCCAAAAAGCACACAGATTAGTCCTCATTAGGTCTAACAAGGTATACCTGATCTCAACTCGTGACCTGTTTAAAAGAAGCCTGTCCAAAGAATCATACTTCATACCTTCAACCTCACCACCATGGGCAAGACCAAAGAGCTGTCCAAGGACGTCAGAGATAAGATTGTAGACCTGCACAAGGCTGGAATGGGCTACAAAACCACCGGCAAGCAGCTTGGTGAGAAGCAGATAACTATTGGTGCGATTATTCATAAATGGAAGCAACACCAAACAACTGTCACCCGCTCTAAGTCTGGGGCTCCATGCAAGATATCCCCTCGTGCGGAATCAGTGATCATTCGAAAGGTGCAGAATAACCCCAGAACTACACAGGGGGAGATTGTGAATGATCTCAAGGCAGCTGGGACCAGAGTCACCAAGAAAACCATTGGCAACACACCATGCCGTCATTTTTTGAAGTACTGCAGCACTCGCAAGGTCCCCCTGCTCAAGGAAGCGCATGTACAGGGCCATCTGAAGTTTACCATTGCACACTTGAATGATTCTACAGAGGATTGGGAGACAGAATGTGGTCAGATGATACCAAAATCAAGCTCTTTGGCATCAACTCGACTTGCCGTGTTTGACAGGGGGGGGAATGCTGAATATGACCCCAAGAGTACATCATACCCACCATCAAGCATGGAGGTGGAAACATTATGCTTTGGGGCTGTTTCTCTGCCAAGGGTACAGGACGACTCCACCGCATCAAGGGGACTATGGATGGGGCCATGTAACGTGGAATATTGGGCTTGAACCTCATTCCCTCATTCCCTTCCATTGAAAACACAACCTTAAAGATTTGGAGAGGATCTGGAAAGAGGAGTGGACCAAAATCCCTCCTGAGATGTTTGTAAACCTGGTGACCAAGTACAAGAAACGTCTGACGTCTGTGCTTGCCAATAAGGGTTATTCCACCAAGTACTAAGTAATTTTTGTCAGTCAGTTTTGGGGGTTCAAATACTTATTTTTTGCATCAAATGCAAATAAAGTCATAAATGTTATAAAATGCATTTTTCTGTATTTTTTTGTTGATATTCTGTTTCTCACTGTTAATATACACCTACCATTACAATTATAGATCACACATTTCTTTGCAAGTGGCCAAACTTGTGAAATCGCAAGGGGTTCAAATACTTATTTTCCCCACTGTACATATATATACTATATACTATATACTATACTGTATATACGTATATACAGATAAGGGGGAGCTTGTGTACGGGTAAATGCTTGCCGACCTCAACCATGCTTCCTATTTGAGGACTGTGATTGGATAGTGATTAGATTTTCCTGTGGCACGATTACGGAGACTGAGAAAACAAAGAAACACACACACACGTGACTGTGCCGTGCAACCGACAGTGCACACTTGATGCTCTCACACACACACACATACTCTCACTCTCGCTCTCACACACACACACACACAAACACACACACACACACACACACACACACACACACACACACACTCAACCCCCCCCCCCCTTTAAGTTCATAAGTAAGGTACGTCTAGTTAGATTACATATTGTTTGTGTGAGGCTGGTACCTATTGTATGTATAGCGTTGTGGTAATTGTTTTTCCTGTAATAGCAAAGTTGTGTTTACATTTCAATGTGGCATGAAACACATTTCATTGTTTCCAGGTTTAGACTAAAAGCTTACTTTACTTTAATCAACAAAATGTACAGAACTGATCATTTAGGTAGCAGCTGACAATTGTATGTAAGATGTGTGAGTTGTGTCCGTGTATTAGGGAGTTAGTCAAAAGTACGTTTGTAAGATGAGGGTGAGTCTCTGTGTGAGTTGTGTCTGTGTATTAGGGAGTTAGTCGATAGTACGTCTGTAAGATGAGGGTGAGTCTCTGTGTGAGTTGTGTCCGTGTATTAGGGAGTTAGTCGATAGTACGTTTGTAAGATGAGGGTGAGTCTCTGTGTGAGTTGTGTCCGTGTATTAGGGGGTTAGTTGATAGTACGTCTGTAAGATGAGCTGGGCATAAGGGGCATATTCATATATATACTGTATATATACTATTTACTGTATATATATACAGATAAGGAGGAGCTTGTGTACGGGTAAATGCTTGGCAACCTCAACCATGCCTCCTATTTGAGGACTGTGATTGGATAGTGATTAGATTTTCCTGTGGCACGATTACGGACACTGAACAATAAAAATGACTAAATGTATTTTTGTGTTTATTGTTCAAGGTATCGCAGCGGCCACCATGTTTATGTCAGAGAAGCAGACGGAGGTGTCGGAGACTCAGCTGAGGGTCGCGTTTGATGGAGATGCTGTTCTCTTCTCAGACGAGTCCGAACGCATCTTTAAAGCTCACGGTCTAGACAAGTTCTTCGAGCATGAGCGGGAAAATGAGAATACGCTTCTAGATCATGTAAGTATGAGGGAAATTCTGTCAGCTCTTCACACAATGTGCCTGACACTAAATTGCAATTTGATTTTTTAAGCCTGATTATAAAAAAATAACAGTATGAAAATTACATTTTTAAACAAACATTTGCTCTACGAGTTGTTGCAAACTCCTGTCATCAACTACAGGGTTTACATTTAGGTTTACATTAGTGATAATTCATTTACCAGTTGAATGTTACTCTGAATACCAAAAGAAGAGATTTTTGGGGGGGAAATCCAGCCACCTTCTCTGTCTCTTTTAGGGTCCGCTGAAGGGTTTCCTGGAAACTCTTGGGAAGCTCCAGAAGAAGTTCTATGCAAAGGGTCAGCGTCTGAACTGCCCCATCCGCACCTACTTGGTGACAGCACGGTCTGCTGCCAGCTCTGGGATCCGTGCCCTGAAGACGCTCCGAGCCTGGGGCCTGGAGACTGATGAAGCCCTGTTCCTGGCTGGGGCCCCCAAGGGCCCCATGCTTGAGAAGATTCGGCCACACATCTACTTTGATGACCAAATGTTCCATGTGGAGGGGGCAGCAGAAATGGGCACCATCGCAGCACATGTGCCCTATGGTATTGCGCAGAAACACAAAAAGAGTTCCAATCCCTCAAAGTAGCAGCAACATGGCGTAGCAACCACAAGTGGCATGGATGAAGCTACTATACAACCCAGATGGGTGGAGGAACTTTGTGAGGCCAATTTAGTTCATTATTCTGGACATGGTCATTTCTGATGAGCACTTTGTTTGGAATGTTGTTTATTTCTGATCATGCCAAAAACATGCATGTCTCCAAGGTGCAACTGTAGTTTGCAGGCATACTCTTATATAGGTATTTCCAGCAGTTATGGACTGATAGGGTTCTACAGGCAAAATATCCCTCTAATACCTAACGTTCCTTCTGACACTTAGCAGTGGAAGCACAAAGAATACTCCAGTGGGAAGTCCACAAAATGGACAGTGTTTTAGATGTATTCACATGATGGGAAAACAGCCATGGAATGACAAAAGATTAAACTGAAAGAAAATTATAAAAGCCAAAGTCAGTATCAAGGAGAAACAAAAAGATATTCTTATGTGGTGACAGAGCATGTGGTTTGTTTGTTTTATTCTGATGAGTAAATGCAATTTATTGGTCTGACCATGTGGTCAAAGGCACAGTATTTAATGTACAGACATAATCCCTTCTTTATTAATGTGTAGACATAATCCCTTCTATTAAGAGCATTTTAGTCCTTTCCCCAAACAAAACCTTCACTGGGAGATTTATTATAACATTTATTTTTCTTGTGACACATAGACAAAGATAGACTTACATTTATTTTTTCCATTGCAGTGCATGAGTTTACCAGACAAGTATGGGCAGCTGATTGATATAAAGTGCCAGCATGTTTTTAATGCAGTGGTCTGACACCACTTTCCTTATCCGTGTGTATTAAGCCATAGTCAGACTGCTGTAAGATCTAATTGTATAAAATATTGTACTATTGAATGATCTTTTTTTTTTTAAACAGGATGCTTTATTTTTCTATGGTTGTGACATCATCATGGGTGCTGCTGTGTCTGAGCTCCACCTATAGAGACAGGAAGACACTGAAAGCTACCTGTTGTTTTTGAGGCTTCTCTTAGAGTAAGACAACCGAATGAACAAAGCTGCTAACAGCAGGTTTAATGTGCTGTCCCCCATTCAATTTTATTTATGTCCGTTTTATTCATTTATATAGTGCCAAAAACAATAAACATTGAGTTGTCGTGCTCTATTGCTGCCAGGGCCTAAAACCATTATTGCAAGCTTAAAGGTGATCAACAAAACCTTATAAGAACCCATTTTGAAGAAACATATTATCGAGATGGGTGAATTTGGGTGCTCATATTTGTTATTATTATAAATATTCAAATCCGAGGATGTCTGTAGAGTTGATGTGGGCCATCTTGTGGTTATTTGAGGAATCGCATTTGAGAAAACTTTTCTTTATCTACCACCTTCCTGACCTCCCAAATGAGACAGAGGAGCGATGCAGGTGAGTGAGAGCGGAACAAGCCTGTCTGGGCCAGACATCTTCAAACAGCCTGTCTAGTCTTATCTCACACACCCCCAACAGCCAGAGGGTGAGAGGGGGGTACAAAAACCTTATAATCATGACTAAATCTTTGCACACCGAAGGCTCAGCAGTGGTGTCTATAGGATGCACTAAAGAGGAATGGTTTAAGTCTAGACTAAAAGATAGAACGTGTGTCTGCTTCTTGAATGGAGACAGGAAGGGGAGCTCGATAGCAGAAGACTCTGAATCCTATTGTGCTTTTCAAGGAGACCTACGTCCTTGGAACAAAGGGGTCTGTGTCGGCAGTGGGGGACATTCGGGGACAATCTTTGAGGTCATTTGGAGCAAGGCCATTTAGAGCTTTGTATGTTAGCAAGAGTACTTTGAAATCAATTATACTTCAATAATCAATCAATAAGACTAAGTGCTTCATCATTTTTAACAGAGGTTTGTTTTTCCTTAACATTTGGATGTGGCGCATGCCCTTTTGAGCGAAGTTAATGACACAACCAGATTGTCAAATTGTCAGAATTACTTTAAAAAGCTATCATAGTAGAATTGTTTGTATGGTAAATTGTTCCTGGGCTGCAACCACTATCCACCACTAGATGGAAGTAGCAGTTGGCATTGGAATCCCTCAATTGTACATCCAAGAAATGGAAGTATGTTATTTGCCCAGAACAGATTTGTGCAGATCTTGTGCTTATGTTGATATTAAAATAACTAATGCATCAATGGCAGGGAAATGACAGGCATATCTGATCAGTTAAATTATAAAAAAAGATGATGCCTTTATCAATCCACTTTCCTTTTTCTGGTACAATAGACTATCATAATTACAGTTTCTTTATATTGACCGCTGAAAAAAACAATGATGATCTCTGCCATTAGCGACGGGTTTTGTGCTTCTAAATCACAACTTTGACATCATTCCGCAACCTTAACGTAAATGAAATTCACTGTAATTTGAGGTTGGCAACGAATAGGTTTTACGCATAAAAAAATAAAATTAAGAGCTGGGCAAGAAACGGCAACAAAATCATTAAAATAGGTATTTTGGAGGAATTTGTATAAGTTTGGCAAGTAAAGCTACAATAAGCAGGATCGGAATATAAATCCATTTCAGTCCCGTCATGATTTATTTTTCGATAATGACCGCCGGACTACATTATCCCTTACATATTAGCCAGCGGACTACTACTGTCTTGATGAGCCTTGGGCACTCAACAACCTATCGCTGGATCAAGGTTTGTCCCTCCTCAGACCACTGTTGGTGGGTATTCCCCATTTAATCTGGTCGTAATGATTAAGCCCCAGTCAAAACGGTTTTAGCGGTCAATTGGTTACCCTTCATTGCTTTTTCATGTATCCAGTTAGCCTGGCCGTTACCAGACTGTGACTCCATTTCATTCCGTCAGTCAGTCTGGGCCAACCCAATGCATTTTGGTTTCCGAGATGGGCGGGTGCTTATCTTGAGGTTTAAAATCATTGGAGTTCCCTTAACCAATCAGCAACGTTTAGTAAGCATTCGGTAGATTAAACTCTTCCCAAAGAAGAGCATAAAACTTACAAGACAATCCTCTTGTTCTCCTTTTAATTGTCTGATGTTCTCGAGAGCTGAGACAACTTCTCCGATAGCTTTTCGTGTCTCTTCCTCCGTAGCCATTTTTGCTATACTGTTAAGCTACAAACTCGGCTGGACTACATGCAACTCGGCAAGGCGAGTTTTGCGTCACAGCTCTGAACTGTTCGCTGATTGGTCCGGCAAAATTTTGAGTTCTGGAAACGATTGTCAATGGGGCTGGGCCAGACTGAGTATGAGCTTGAAATCAATTCAGGCGGAAATACGTAGGCTGGTGTCACCAGGCTAGTATCCAGTATGTGTAGCATGAGAAATTGAATATATCCCAGACTTTGATGAGCGCCATCTTTAAAGGCTAACCGGTATTATTCACTTAATTTGTGAGAGCCCAAAGATCATACTCAATGGTATATTAATAGAAATATTAACTTTATGAAATATGAATAGAACTGTTAACCTACTGTAACAGACTTGCTGATATAGGCTATTATCCAAAACCACTAACTTTATGCACTTTATTGATCTTCCTGACCACTTTCCAAAATGCTACATTTTCTTTGAAATAATTATACTTGAGTTTTGTTTACAGTTGATGTTAATTGGCAATACCTTGCTTTCCCCAAGGATTCAAAATAAATCAAGGCATTACTGTGAATAGCCCATTACGTCAAAAGAGGGTATTTGTGCTGTACTACTTGAAGTGGGACTGAGAAATATGCATTGTTGCAGTTTTTTTTTTTCATTTCCTTTAAACTTTTGTAAATTATCAATTCAATGACTAGTGTATCACCAGTGTATTTTTTTTTAAGTGCAGGTTGCAAGGTTTCTGTAAATGCTATTTTCACATCTGGCCATGATCCACACTGGGCCTAGCGCTGAAGAACATGTAGGCCCGTAGTGGCCACTTTCCAGCATGGATCAGCACCATGAACGTCCATGCATGCACACCTCATTGAAACACACAGGTATGCTGCATTGGGTGAGTGGGAGAGATTAACTCTGTCGTGAACCCTTCAACTGAATCCTTAAAAAGAAGAGGAATGGGAGACAGGACAGAGATGTGGGAGCATTGGAAGTCCAGGATGGATAGTGGGTAAGTGGAAACTCTTTTAAAAAATAATAGCAAAGTTTAGTTCTCAAAGATGGATCTTTGATAGCTCAGGAAACCTAGATATCAGTGATATTTCAGTTTGGATGAGGGACCACAGCCTAGTATTTCGAAAACTGAGCTCCTGGTATTCCCAGCTAAATGACTACATTTAATTGAATTGAAACTGAAAGCTTTTATTGTCATTGTTAAGCTTTGCATACCACAAAATCTGGAGCACTGCTGCTGTTGGTGCCATGAGGGACAACATATAACAACGCAAGAATACAATAAACCAAAAAAAAAAAAAAGATTAAGAAGTAGAATAAAAGTGCAATGGTATGGGGTACAAGTACTTCCTTGATCCAACTTTGGTCATCATCACCGATGCTGATTAAAACTGCACGAAACTTGGGTGTTATGATTGATGACCAACTTTTCAATTCAATTCAGTTATTTTGTATCTAGTGTATATATAGCGCCAGTAACAATTGTGCTTTACAGAGCCCAGAGCCCAAACCCTCTACAGCAAGCACACGTGATGGTGGAAAAACTCCCTTTTAACAGGAAGGAGCAGAACCCAACTAATAAGTGGGACCCATCTTCCGGCCAGGTAGAGTCATAAACCTCCTGGAATCTTACACTCCTGCCCGCTCACTGAGATCCTCCTCAGCAGGCCTACTGCATGTCCCTAAGGCGAACCTCAGCACCCTGGGAGAGAGGGCTTTCAGCGTCCCCAAGTTGTGGAATTCACTGCCAGACTACATCATCTGTGACTCAATTACTGACTTTAAAAGCAGACTTAAAACTCATTTCTTCAAGATAGCTTATGGACTGACTGACTGTCTTTTAAAAAAAAAATGTATTTACTTCTATGTGATGATTGTAATTCTAACAACCTGTTTGTGAAGTGACCTTGGGTGTCATGAAAGGCGCTTTAAATAAAATGTATCATTATTATTTTATTTTATAGAAAAGCAAGCAGAGGTATTCATACATGAATAAGCCAGGATAAAACATACCAACATGGTTCCAAGACACGCAGGTGCAAACATGAAATATGCAGCATAGAAGTAACATTATGCAACAAGATAACAGCTTCAAAATCATTTGGTGGTAAACTGACTTGTAATATTGAGAATGGCATCTCTGCCACTGTCACAGCACGCCTGGTATTGCTCATGTAACTTTGGGATACAGGGTGTGAGACCTCTGGCAAGAACTACGTACAGTGGGGAAAATAAGTATTTGAACCCCTGCCGATTTTGCAAGTTTGGCCACTCGCAAAGAAATGTGTGATCTAGAATTGTACTGGTAGGTGTATTTTAACAGTGAGAAACAGAATATCAAAAAAATCCAGAAAACTGCATTTTATAACATTTAAGACTTTATTTGCATTTGATGCAAAAAAATAAGTATTCAAATACTTTACTGTACTGTAATGCTGTATGGGACCACCACCACAACAACACCTAGACCCATGCGCTAGCATTTAGGCAAAGCCAGCCCAGTATCCTCTGTATGGATATGATGGCAGAGGCGAAGAAGAAACCGAGGAAGATGTCGGAGGATAGGAAGAGAATAAGAGAGAGTAACCAAGCAACAGACCCAACAAGTAACCAAGCAATTTAGATGCCGAGCTCGCATTCCTTCTGTTGGTCAAGAAATCTAAAGGAATAGAAAAGCCTTTTTTGTAATTGTATTTGCATACAATGACATTTGGAGCGCTGCTCCTGTTAGTGCGAGGAAGGACAACATATAACACAACAATGTCACCATTGTGCTTGCTCTAAGGGGGTCCAGGCAGTGGACTCTGTTAAGCGCCTTGAGACAATTGTATTGTTTTGGCGCTTTATTAATTGAAATGAAAAATTGAATTGAATTGAATTGAATTGAATTGAATTGAATGAGGCTTTAAAAGTGTATATACGGTGAGCCAGCATTCTAAATATAGAGCTTAGTGGGTACACAGTGTGCTATCATATTGTCCTTCTGGGGCGCAATATCCACTTTCGATATAGCATCACCACCGAGAGCCATGCAACACATTGTGCCAAATCCATACAGCATTCTGTCCAACCTGCCCCCAACATGAAACATGTTTTACTGTTATTGATATCAAGGATGCCTATTTCATGATTAAAGTTGATCCTGTTTCTCAATTTTGGTTTGTTTTTACTTTTAAAAGTGGAAGGTTCACATGGACACGTTTGCCTCAAGGATTCACAGTCACAGTCGATGGCTTGTCTCTTGAGCAATCCCTAGCTATATCTAAAGTGGATATTGCGCTCTAGAAGGACGATACGATACTGGGGTTACTGTTAATGAGCAGTGAATAAAAACAAATTAAACAAATAAAACCAATTAGGAATTTGTTGGAGAGGAGTCCAATTTTCTTTTTATTCACTGATGCACCGACGAACAGCCACATATCATTCCATTCTCATTGTGTTTTAATATTTACAAATATTGATGATCTGGAGACAACAAACTGGTCCAGAGCGTGAATAATATCACCTGTACTACCCTAGCCTAGCAGTAGCACTCTTTCAGAGCGTGAATAATATCACCTGTACTACCCTAGCCTAGCAGTAGCACTCTTTCAGAGCGTGAATAATATCACCTGTACTACCCTAGCCTAGCAGTAGCACTC
>NC_137918.1:13966083-14048583 GCF_963457725.1 Sprattus sprattus | reverse complement strand
GAGATGTCTCCCTGTCCCTTCCTCATTGTCTTTCTCGTCCTGATTGACACTTCCTTTCTTTGTTTTTTCTGGTTGTAATTTTCCTCTCCTCTCACTGCATTGTCTCTTCCACTGTCTCTGGTTGACCGTTCACAAGCAGAATCAGAATCAGAAAGGTTTTTACTGCCAAGTAGGTTAACACCTACCAGGAATGTTCTGTGGTGCAAACAATAAACATACACAATTAACAATACACATATTAAGTTATTTTTCAAACATAGGAAAAACGATGTATAAAATATAAACAAAATGTACAGAATATGTTAAAGGGACAAATGAAAGAGCTGTGCAGTCTATGCAGGAGTGTGCAAATAAGAGTGCGGGATTAGAGTCTGTGTTGGGGGGTGGGGGTCCCGGTCCCTGTTGATAAGGCCAACCACAGAAGGGAAAAAGCTGCTCTGGTGGCGTGAGGTTATGGTCCTGATGGACCGCAGCCTCCTGCCGGAAGGGAGTGTCACAAGGAGTTTGTGTCCAGGGTGGGAGGGGTCGGCCATAATCTTCCCTGCACGCCTCAGGGTCCTGGGTGCAAACAGGTCCTGGAGAGATGGCAGATTGCTTTATCTGTCTTCAACTCCCTCCCAAATTGTATCTCTGTCTCTGTTAGATTTCATTGGATGGATGGATTTCAAAAAGACATTCATAACAAAACATACACAACATACATAACATCAAGGTGAATAACATGGACACGTTTTTTTTTTTTAAGTCTAACCAACAATTCTTAATTAGATTGAGGTCTGGAGGTCCTACCACTCCAGAACACTCCAGTGTGTAGCTTTGACTGTTGTTTGTTGTCATAGTCTTGCTGGATGACAAATCACAGTTCTCTTGCAGACTACGTCAGATTTCCCTATATTTTTTTGCATTGATTTTACCCTCTACCTTCACAAACCTTCCAGGGCCTGCTGCAGGGAAACGTCCCCACAGCATGATGCTGCCACCAACTTAGGGATGGTGTGTTTCTGATGGTGCTGCCCCATCTTGCTTCACCATAAGGATGGTGTGTTTCAGATGGGGCTGCTACCATCTTGCTTCACCTTGAGGATGGTGTGTTTCTGATAATGCTGACACCATCTTGGGGATGGTGTGTTTCTGATGGTGCTGACACCATCTTGCTTCACCTTGAGGATGGTGTGTTTCTGATGCTGCTGACACCACCTTGCTTCACGATGAGGATGGTGTGTTTCTGATGATGCTGACAGCACCTTGCTTCACGATGGGGATGGTGTGTTTCTGATGATGCTGACACCACCTTGCTTCACGTTGAGGTCTGTATTTCTATATACCACTGTCACTTTTCATAGGTTTAACAGTGTGAACTAACTATGAATTTAATTTTTATTAAATGTTTTATGTGATGACATTTTACTTTTGTAAGCCAATATTTGTAATAAATATTGTTGCTTTTGACTTAAGTTGCCCCCTTCTACAGCCGCGGAAAAAATTAAGAGACCACTTCAAAATGATCAGTTTCTCTGGTTTTACTATTTATTGGTATGTGTTAAAGTAAAATGTACATTTTAGTTTTATTCTATAACCTACTGGCAACATTCCTACCAAATTTCAAATAAAAATATTGTCATTTAGATCATTTATTTGCAGAAAAATGACAATTGGTCAAAATAGCAAAAAAGATGCAGTGTCTTCAGATCTCGAATAATGCAAAGAAAACAAGCTCATATTCATTTTTAAACTACACAATACTAATGCTTACACTTAGGAAGAGTTCAGAAATCAATATTTGGTGGAATAACCTTGATTTAAAATCACAACTTTCATGTGTCTTGGCATGCTCTCCACCAGTCTTTCACATTGCCGTTGGGTGACTTTATGCTACTCCTGGCGCAAGAATTCAAGCAGCTCGGCTTCTTTTCATGGCTTGTGACCATCCATCTTCCTCTTGATCACATTTCAGAGGTTTTTTATGGGATTCAGGTCTCGAAATTGGGCTGGCCATGACAGGGTCCTGATCTGGTGGTACTCCATCCACACCTTTACTGGCCTGGCTGTGTGGCATGGAGCATTGCCCTGCTGGAAAAAACATTTCTCAGAGTTGGGGAACATTGTCAGAGCTAAAGGAAGCAAGATTTTCTTCCGGGACAACGTTGTACTTTGCCTGGCTGAGGTTTGTAAAAGACCATAAGGATTGAAAAAAGCGGACTGGAGGGTCTTCTAGTTCGTCTTCTCTGATGAGTCCAATTTTCAGCTTTGCCCAACACATGGTCGTCTGATGGTTAGACGGAGACCTGGAGAGGCCTACAAGCCAGAGTGTCTTGCACCTACTGTGAAATCGGACTCATCAGAGAAGACGAACTTAGAAGAACCTCCAGTCCGCTTTTTCAATCCTTATGGTCTTTTACAAACCTCAGCCAGGCAAAGTACAACGTTGTCCCGGAAGAAAAACTTGCTTCCTTTTGCTCTGACAATGTTCCCCAACTCTGAGAAGTGTTTTTTCCAGCAGGGCAATGCTCCATGCCACACAGCCAGGCCAGTAAAGGTGTGGATGGAGTACCACCAGATCAGGACCCTGTCATGGCCAGCCCAATTTCGAGACCTGAATCCCATAAAAAACCTCTGAAATGTGATCAAGAGGAAGATGGATGGTCACAAGCCATGAAAAGAAGCCGAGCTGCCTGAATTCTTGCGCCAGGAGTAGCATAAAGTCACCCAACGGCAATGTGAAAGACTGGTGGAGAGCATGCCAAGACACATGAAAGTTGTGATTTTAAATCAAGGTTATTCCACCAAATATTGATTTCTGAACTCTTCCTAAGTGTAAGCATTAGTATTGTGTAGTTTAAAAATGAATATGAGCTTGTTTTCTTTGCATTATTCGAGATCTGAAGACACTGCATCATTTTTGCTATTTTGACCAATTGTCATTTTTCTGCAAATAAATGATCTAAATGACAATATTTTTATTTGAAATTTGGTAGGAATGTTGCCAGTAGGTTATAGAATAAAACTAAAATGTACATTTTACTTTAACACATACCAATAAATAGTAAAACCAGAGAAACTGATAATTTTGAAGTGGTCTCTTAATTTTTTCCGCGGCTGTATATGTTGTTACTGGATATATCATGTGTCCGGTTCAGCTATGTTACATCATACAACATTTGAGACATAATGAAAAAGTGGGGTCATTTAATGTGGAGCCACATCATGTTTGCTTATGAAGGCTCCTGAACGTAACTTTCTTCCATAGCGTTGCACCTGTTACTTGCTATTCTAGCTATGTAGAAAGAGGGGAAATATTACAGTTGGTTGCTGCCAATAGTGGACAAAAAGGTATTGCTGTATGAGTAAATCGGCAAATTTAATGTACCTTCTGAATGGGTCGCTCATTATCAAAAAAATTGCCCCCCCTGCATAGTACGCTTATGGAATTTAAATGCAAGTCCAGTCTCATTAACGCTCGGGAGAATTTAGCTGAAACATTTGACCTCCATTCATAAATACATGGCCCAAAATCCATGAGCTTGGCTCTAAATCGGAGCGGGATGTTCCGTTTCTGTCCTGGTGATTCAGGCAATCACCCAGAGGCTAATTGGAGCAATGTGGATTAATTAAAATATTTCCCATGTGAAGCTGTACTAAAATTGGGTTTCAATCGAAGGACGGACACCACAGGGAATGGCTTTCGTAGATAGAGCCTGTACCTCCTGACCATGTTCTGTTTGCCAATAGACCAGTACATCTGAACACTGATTAATGTGAAAGACATGCAGAAGAATTCTGATAGACCCCCTACTGATGGCCATACCAAACACTATTGCCAATTACTGTCTGACTCAGTCTTATTGCCCCCCCTCATCCCTCATCCCTCCACTCTGGGTACAGTTGCATGTTTGAGTGGAGGGTTGGCAATACTGGCTGCCATTGCGAAGCGGTTAGTGGAATGTGTGAGTGGGCTCTGAAACCGCCCAACAACAATTCTTTATTGATGCCATCGACAGCACTCAGCAGAAGTGTGCTAGCTAGCTAGCTAGCTAATCGGATCTCTACAGATGTTTCTCAGTCCGGACACTCCGACCACTCACATTGGATTTCAAGGTGTCTTCGCATCACTCGTAATGTGACACACCACAACAACGTCAAGGCTAGAGTGCTGGAATTCATGCTGCTATTAGCAGAGCACCAGAACTTACACCAATTTGAAAGAAAAGCACAAACGAACTTACACTGTTTTATTCATTTCTTTCCTCTTCTCTTTGAAGAATGTTATGGAGGTGTGTCAACATAACATGGAGAACAGCAGTCTGTGGACAGATGAGCAACTCAACTGTCTGCTGGAACTTAAGGGGAAGCTTCTGTATAGGCAAAGTTCGAGGAACCAACCGTAGTTACTGACGCTTACGTCATAACCAAAGCAATCTATGCAGATAGGTTGGTGATGTCTGGACGCACAAATCCGATCTGATCATTCAAATAACAGGACAGTTGTCTCAAAAGATCCGATTTGCCTGCAGTTTAAACATAGACGATCCATCCTGTAGACAGCCTCAGTGTTACATGTCCAGGCCAGTCTGCTGTTCCGGTGAATACCAAGGGATCTGTTGCTCTCAAACACCTTTAGGATTGGCAGAGTGTTCCGCTTAAGTCCTGGTCATCCTAAGATCCATATTCATCTACTTTGTCTTGGTCATGATTCCTTTGCCATGCCACAAAGCAGTCCTATCTCAGTCTCAGTCAGTAGCTGAATGTAGCGTTTAAAGTGTTTATTTGGTTGATAGTTTGGCTGAAAGTGTTTATTTGGTTGATAGGACACTGTTATTGTGTGAAGAATTATTGATACTTTAGAGTATTAATCCATATGCACTATTTCTATTACTAAGCTCTGTTATGTTGCATTGCCATTCATGTTGTCTGTAATATATTTACGTAAAGGGGGGATATGTTGTGTTCTATGCATGCGCCCGTAAGTTGGACTACCCCACTAGTGAAGTGCTGAATTCTCAACTCCTTGACGCCATTCTTTTTTTTTTTTTTTTAAGATTTGTTTTTATGCCTTTATTTGGATAGGACAGTTGAAGATATGACAGGAAGCGAGATGGAGAAGAGGTGGGGAGAGGATTGGGAAATGACATCAGGCCAGACTTGAACCTGTGTCCCCTCGGGCAATGTAGCCCGTAAGTGGGGGGCTTTATCGGCTTGCTAATGCAGAACACATGAATAGCAGGCTGACTATTTTGGGTGAATGCCACATTGAATTGAGACTGTGTAAATTCAACCGAACCATCGAGAAATTTAGTGATCTGTTTTGTCTGCTTATATATTTCTGTTTATTACGTGCATTGCGTTGTGAACGTGTGTTATACACACAAGTCTACCACATAGCCCACAACATGTTGCAATCTCTACATGTTTGGCTAACTGACATTGAATATGTTAAGATAGGCACACTCACAATGAGTCCACCCCCACCCCCCAGGCACACACACACACACACACACACACAAGGTGCAGTTGCATACCTGATACTGTAGCATGTATGGTGTTTGTGTGGCAGAGCAGCTTCAGAATTTGAAAAGGCTTTCAGCTCTATCTGCTCATTAATATTGCAGCCGCCATCTCAGTCAGTTGGGCCCAGTGTCATTATTAATTTAAAAACATTTTATCATTTCCATCGTTCTTTTCCCCATGTCAGTCTGTTGAGAAAAACTTCACCCTCATTCTCCCCTTCGCTGTTCGGTTGGTTTACCTCTTTATCCTCATTCAACCCCTCACTTGATTGATTGGTTTACCTCTTTTCCCTCATTCACCCTGTAAGTGGCACTCTGTCTTAGTTCCATATGCCACTAATGGAGCAGGCTTCTAGCAACCAGTGTGAACGCGACAAAAAATCCAAACTTCCAAAAATCTTACTTTTAAACGTTTACTGACAAAAACGGAACATACAAACAAAACATGAATTCTTTAGTTCTTAATAAAAGGTTAATCTATACATTTGTGTTGTCGGTCAGAAAAACTGTGTTGCTCCCTAACCTGACCATCTCAAACTGAACAAGCACAAGTTGGTCACATGACCACCATTCTCTCCGGATTCCATTCCACTACTTTTAACCAATAAATGTACTTTACACCTATGAATTAACTAACATTTCTCTATACATGAAATTATGAAATTACAGATTTAAATAAACAATATTCTGAATAATATTTTTATACAATTACACTTTTCTTCCAAATTGGCTCTTACACACCCCCTCACTGATTGGTTGGTTTACCTTTTTTCCAGGCTTCTGTGCTCCTGCAGATGGGTATTTGTCAGGTTCGTAGCTGGTCAGGCACAGAAACCGGAAGTGATTATGTCGTTCCGATCTCTAGTTGTTTAAAAAAAATAGAAATGAACACATCATACATGTTTATATGCCTATGGTTTAAAAATTATCATCTGACCAGAACTGAAATAACATTATGTTTTATTGTCTAATTACTTTTAAATGATCGTTTTTTTTTATTATAAGAAGTTATGCGGCTCAATACTCAACTGACTTGTTAACCTAGCTTTTACGAGGCTATAGGCCTACAGCTAAACGTACAACCGGTGTGCTAATTGAACTTTTACACTGTGTCAGACCAACGTCAGAACCAGCATACAGTCTACCCGACAAGTGCGCTCTCGCAAGCCCCTTTCATTGAGGCAGAGGTACTGTGTGCCTCACCTACAGGATTTTTCAATGCGTTTTAAGCTCGACTCAAAGGCTCTAGGCATGTGCATGCATGCGCAAAACCCAGTTAGTAGCGATTGCGCAATCCTAGGTGAGGCACTGCCTCCCCTGCCCATAGACACCAATGCTTCTGCCTCTCCTGACCGCACGTTTGCTCTTCAACATACTGTCATCTGGGAAACCCAGTTATAGCTAGGACCATAGTGGTTCAGGATGTAGAGGAGTTGTTCAGCATTTGGAAGGTTGCTAGTTTGATCCTTACTCTTCCTTACCCAACTGCTCCCAATGTGCAGGTTGGCACCTTAGATAGTAGCCTCCGCCATTGGTGTGTAAATGGGTAGATGTCTGAGACATACTTTGAGTGCCCTCTGAGTAGAAAAGCACTATATAAAAGCAGTCCATTTACCATTTATTTTTAGGTCAAGTAAATATTGACAAAATCAGGTATGTAATTGTTCTCTCAGGAATAGAATGATGACATTCTTATATTCAGAAGAAATATCTCTCCTAGATACCTGTCTCTGCAACTTTAACCGATAGGTCATTAGACCTGTGACATTTATGTATAACCGGGGGCTGATGACCACTGTCTGTGTTTGTGCCCTTCCAGTTATTGATTCTACAATTTATTGTGAATGATGTCAAATCAACAAATAAACTTAGTATTATTCTCTTTGTCCTTCTAGTGAATCTCATGCCATCTTCTCTTTCCCATCAGCACACATCCTTTGTGATTCCAAGAAACAATTCCCAGCTGTGTTATATTGATTGGCATTTGTAGACTGAGAGAGGCATCTGAACGCATACCAGACCTCTTCTCTAGGAGAGTGAAGCAACAGATTTTTCTGTCAAAAAACTGAGCTTTCTGTCGGTTGTGGGATATATACTGTATATCTGTGTATCCTGACTTAAGGGTGATCGTTGCCAATGGATAAAGATCTTCAAGCAAGGAGCTTGAAGCTCCATTTTTACTGAACAGCAGACAATAGAAAAATCCCCTATGCACGCATCAAACAAGGTGCCTGGATCACACCTGTTTCTAAGAGTCAGACAAATATGCCGCAAATCTGCACCTGAAGGTTGTCACTCAAAAACAGTTGTGTACTGCTAGGGAACACCTCTGTGGTGGGTAGAGTAAATAGACCTTTTGCAGTAAAGAGCTTATGTTATTGGTTATTGTTCAAATGCCATATACTTCCATACGTATGTTAAATGTCTAGCTACAAACTTTGAAAGGATTTGACTTAAATCTAACACTTCAATTTCCAGCCACCATGGCAACAATTCCCCGGTTATTTGCAGGATATGGGACAGCTCTCTTGTGCACTTGAGGTGGACCATATTCCAGGAACTCTAAATGACACGATGAAGGGCATCTCTAAGTTTTCACAAAATGACATTGAGAAAAAAGGAAATAGGTTGTTGTATATTACACAGTGTGCAAATCAAGCTAAAGAATCTCCCCAAGAGTTCAGAGACAAAGAGATGTGCCTGCCCTTGAGAAACAACAGATGGATCAGCCACAAAGTGACTAATGGAGTTTTAAAAATGAGCTTTACTGGAAACATAAATAATTGCATCTGTATAAAGAAGGCATTAAACATAGTGTCAATAACCAATCAATAAGCTATGAGTCACGATTGCAAAATATAACATCTTACATGCATACATTTGTTACAGTAGTTTTGCATGTCCATCGACCCTCTACACTTTCTACTACTATTGCATGCATGCACACACAAACACACACAGACACACACACACACGTAATCATTTCCACAAAAATACATTTCCACAGTGTCAACCATATCCCAGTGGTCTATGCGTTTATGAAGGCAGTTTTGGACATGATGTCCAGTCATAAGCCCAGCCCCTTGTGTTTTATCACCACACTACGGACCTGAATACAGAGAGTCATCATAATAACTACTAAAAAATACACACCAAACATGCACTCATCACACTTATCAACATGCACTCATGTGCATACAGGTTCAAACACTTGGACTAGCAATACACTCACACACAAAAGGGCCCACCGAAGTACAGACACACACACACACACACACACACACACACATACACACACACACACACACACACACACACACACACTCACACACACACACACACACACACACACACACACACACACACACACACTCACACACACACACACACACACACACACACACACAAATACACACAAATTCTCACACACACATACATTACTCGCGAAGTTTATGGAGTTAGAAACACAGAGCTCTAAGCTGTGTATTGGGTTGTTGTTTTGGGAGTTTGGTGGTTTTGAAGTGTGCAGTTGGCTGACTGAGGTGGAGGGCTGACAGCAAATCCCCTGTGAGAGAGGGGAGTTCATTCGTAGTTGGAATAAACGGATTCTTTCTCTCAGCCACCTTCCCAAAAAGGATCCGCTTTTGTTTTAGTACTTTTAGTACTTATGTTAGTTTCTTTATAACACTGCTTGCTTGCTTGCAACCAAAGGGCTGTGATTGGTCCAACCCATGCTGTTAACCTTGTGGCTAGTAGCATGTTAACATTAAATAGCTGGCTCAGGTGTTCATTCGTAGGCAGCATATTGAGCGGTCAACAAAAAAATTTGCTCTCCCTACTCACCCCCTCGCCATACTACCACAGGTGCCCAGGTACGTATATTCATTCATGAATTCCTATGCCAATACCCACGTGACTTGCATATACACCCACCAAATACCAAAATAATAGCACCAAAGCACAGACTATTTCAACCATGGCATATGGTCAGGTAGTGCAGAAAAAAGGGAATGATGAAGCAGTAACAGCAGAACGAGTGACAAATGTCACCTCTGTATCAACTGACTGGTGATAGGGATCAGTGGCGGCTGGTGAATTTTTTTTGAGGGGGGGCGCAGTTGGGCGGCGCGGTTTAAATAGCACTCCACAATGAGAAGAAAACAGGTTTTGAGTAGAATATTTGTTACTGAGGTTAAATGACTGTATATTTCTGCTTTCACTACATGACACTGCATGAGATGGTACATATGGGTGTGGTCTGCAATGGGAGTAGGGACCAATCAGCACTGCACTGGATTACATCAACATGAATGATTGTTACACTATAACAATTACACATAACCAATATTATTAAGACACATATCATAGTGGACATTACACTAAGCAACATAGGTCTCATTCGTATTATATTTACAGTATAAACAGTATGAACTCATCTCACAATGCCTCACATTCGTATTGAAACAATGACGATTGGAAAACTAGGCACTCAGTATGTTTAACAACTTAACTATTACTGCCACTGAATTGGCTACGAATGAAATGTATCGATATATAACTGTTAATCTTAACTGAGGGAGCTACAGGCGTTACGCCATGACTAAAGGAGTCTTTCGTACAATATAAAAAAAAAACAAAGCTTTATTTCAAAACACACAGTGCTCAACACTATACAATACTATCAACAAACTGTAACTTGAAAACGCATTACTCACTGCACAGCCCGCTAACCAGCAGATACAGTCGTATGCAAAAGTTTAGGCACCCCTCTAAGGCTGCACCAAAAAAGATCACAGTGGTAAAATATTTATTTTGTAGTTATCACTGAGTGCTGGGGTGTTTTCCAGACAAAGATATTTAGTGTAGCAGTATTTATTGGTGTGAAATTAAATCAAATGTGAAAAATAGGCTGTGCAAAAGTTTGGGCACCCTCATCATTTTGTTGATTTGAATACCTGTACCTACTCAATGCTGATAAAATGCAACACAGAATTTGTCTGGTTAGCTCGTCAAGCCTTCAATTCCATAGAAAGGTGCATCCAACCATTAGAAAAGGTATTTAAGGTAGCCAATTGCAAGTTGTGCTTCTCTTTGATTCTCCTCTGAACAGTGGCAACATGGGGGCATCAAAACAGCTATCAAATGATCTGAAAACAAAGATTGTTCAGCAGTTTTGTTTAGAGGGAGGCTACAAAAAGTTATCCTGGAGGTTTCAGCTATCAGTTTCCACTGCAATGAATTTAATTATGAAGTGGAAGGCAACCGGTACAGTTCTTGCTAAGGCTAGAAGTGGCAGGCCAAGAAAAATAACAAAGAGGCAAAGGCGAATAATGGTCAGAATGGTCAAGAATAACCCTCAGACCACCTCCAAAGATCTGCAAGGTCATCTTGCTGCAGATGGAGTCACTGTGCATTGCTCAACCATTCAGCGCACATTGCACAGAAAACAGCTGTATGGGAGAGTGATGCAGAAGAAGCCTTTTCCGCACACACGCCACAAACAAGCTCGCTTGAGGTTTGTCAAACTACATTTGAACAAGCCAGGCTCATTTTGGAACAAAGTGCTGTGGAATGATGAGACAAAGATAGAGATATTTGGTCACAACAAGAGGCGTTACGCATGGAGGCAAATTAATGCAGCATTCCTAGAAAAACACTTGCTGCCCACAGTAAAATTAAGTGGGGGGGTCCATCATGCTGTGGGTCTGTGTGGCTAGTACAGGAACTGGAAATCTATTTAAAGTTGATGATCGCATGGATTCAACTTAGTACCAGCAAATTCTTGACAATAATGTTCAAGAATCTGTAACAAAGCTGAAGTTACGGTGGAGTCGGGTGTTCCAGCAGGACAATAACACGAAACATTGCTCCAAATCCACTAAGCCATTTATGCAGAGGGACAACTACAATGTTCTAGAATGGCCATCCCAGTCCCCAGACTTGAATACAATTGAAAATACATGGGATGTCTTGAAGCAGGCTGTCCACGCTAGGCACCCATCAAACCTTACAGAGCTGGAGCTGTATTGTAAGGAAGAATGGTCCAAAATACCTTCATCCAGAATCCAGACAATCATCAGAGGCTATAAAAAGCGTCTAGAGGCTGAAAAGGAGGCTCTATTAAATATTATTGTGATTTTTCTGTTGGGGTGCCCAAATTTATGCACCTGTCTAATTCTGTTATTATACATTTGGCATATTCTCTGTTTATCTAATTAACCTTATTTCACTTCTAAAATATCACTGTGTCCATGTAGTATTATACTATAATGTTTTTTGACATGTCATTTTTTTTTTTTTTTTTTCATCTCAAAATTGTAGGAGGGGCGGTGCCCTAGCGCCCTGTATTGACGCACCGCCTATGATAGGGATAATGGTGTCATTGCCACTCAAAAATGTAATTTGTTAACTAAATTTGTTAAGGAATGAAGAATCGAAATTCCTTTTTTTAAGGAGGTCAGTTTTAAGTTCTGATGGGAAAATACCTGTTAGCAGGGAACAGTTTACAACGGCTGGAATGTCCTTAGACACAGAGTTAAAGATAGTCTTGAAAAATGTGGTGGGAGGACTTCAACTGTGACCCTACTTTGCTCAGCATTTCGGCAGCATTCCTTAGAGTTCTTTTGGCATCCGGAAGAACTACAAATGTCCGTAAGACAGGCATAACACAGATAAGGTTACAGCCTATGTCACAATCTTTCATAAATAACATTTGAAGGGATGTACACTCTGCTGTCGGATTGTCGTTTTCTTGTTAGGATCCAGATCACTAAAGCTAATGTCAGTATACTGTAATTCATGCATTGCTCAGGGCCTCGTTTCCCGGTAACGACGTATTTTAACGGCCTACGTGGATTTTTAAGACATAGTAGACTCAGTAACACTTTCTATTTACGAGCGTTTCCCGAACATCATCTTAAAGTCAGGTGCACGAGCGCAACGTGCACGAGTTCTTAAGTATATCTTAATAGCTGTTTACTTCAGGTTAACCTGTTTACGTTAATTGCTGTGAAATTAGCTAGCCTATGCGTGCATCGAACGTGCACTGTGCACTGAATTTGGGGCGGGGATAGTAACGCCGAACAACGCCCCTGGATAAGGTGTCGAGGGGGTTGAAGCGTACGTCATGCGTGATTGTATGAGCTATGAAACTAGCGATTTAAAAAAAGTTTCAATGAAGAACATGGTTGCAAATATATATGTATACAACTGTGTAGAGCACGAAACAAGACTGTCGTCATTTTTAAATTAATTATAAGCTAAAAATACTTAAAATGTAATGTATTTAGCATCTAGCTAGAAAGCTACCATATAAGCCAATGGAGTGGTGGCATAAGCGCTAATTGTGCCTTAAAACTGTTTGAAAGCTTCAGTTAAGACATACATACTCTGCATCAGTCGCGTAGCACATTTCAGATCAAACCGAGTCATTATAAACATATAAAAAGTTGTGTAGATAGCTTTATTAATGTAAAATATTCCTCACTTCAAGGAGCCATGTTTTTTTTTTTAAATCCCCTTTGTTCCGAACGACGGGCGAACGACGCCCCTGGTGGATTGCATCGCTAAGTGTGAAGTTAAGTGTGAAGTTAAGTGTGAAGTTCGCTAAGTGTGAAGTTACTACTGGTCCTGACCACACGTAGAATTCTTCTTAGCGAAAGAACAATTTAAGCTAAGTGCGGCGTCGGGAAACTGCTCTGCAACGTAGGATCCCTCTTACGACCGATTTCAAGTGCTTTTTCGCGTTCGGGAAACGAGCCCCAGAATAGTAGCATGCTAAACTAATGAAAGCTGAACCAGCGACCATATGCTGCTACACACCTGGCTATAACATATGCTGGGGGATTCTTTGAATGGTCTAAGAATAGCTAGTCAACTAAATCATCCTGACTAAAGATTCCCCTGTCGCAGACTGAAACTTCAGGGTCAAACTAGCCAACATAGCTAGACAGCAACTGACACAACAAATGGTTAATATTATGGATGACATTTTCTTATCCTTAGTTGGGGTCATCAAATGCCTCATCTTCAGTATTGTCTTCTTCTGGTGCAAAGTTTTCTGTTTTAACATACCCATCTCATGCATTGCCTTGAGTGTCATTGTTCCTCTGTGTTACGAATGAACCTCCTTAAGTAAGGCAATTCTCCCCTTTTTTATGTCTAGGTGCTGAAAATAATGACCTTTGTTTTCATCTTAACCCTGAGAAGTTCCGATTCAGATTGTGGTCTAGGTAAACACTCAACAGTTTATTCCACAGATGAAACACTCACCACTGCTCTATGAATGGCACGGTGTTGACCACTTGGAAGTGAGTTTATTTGTGCAAAGGGTATAAACTTTGCAATGGCATGTCTTTCCAGTACATTCAGTCCTTGCAGTTCATCAGGTATGGGGTCAAGTGGGGTCAAGGTCGTTTGAAACTGCAGTAGCCACAAATTGCAGTGCAATCACATAATAAAAAGGGAAAGTAGAAACACAGTAGCTGCCTACGCAGCCTCCGTGCTTGGACCAAGAGCAGAAAAGTGTCTCTCTTTGTGTGTGCACTGATGCAAACAATGCCATACACCACTATTAGTTGTCAAACTATTAAGCATCCTCTTCAACTGTAGACCTAGTGCTACACTGTAACCAGAGAAGGACACACACACACGCACACACACACACTCCAAAACTAAGCCTCGTCTAATTAAACTCGCACCACGTAATCCTTCAATCACCCTCCCTCCTTTAAAATCCACTGGCAGAGCGCTGCCTGTTCGCTGAACCGATACTCTCTCCATCCTCGGCTGCTAGTTCTCTCGCGGGGCATCTGACGGTAACATGGTTTGTCGGGCACGGCAGCTATAGTCAAACATTAGCTTTGGACAGGGCGCAAGCCTCACGAATCTCCCTTTTGGTCGATTGAACATTATCTATTCATAAAGGACCTGCTGTTTTCACGGTACGTATGCGACGCGTTAAACCAAAGGCTTTCGCTTGCTTAATACTTGTGTTAAGAATCAGTTCTTAAGGATGGAGCTTATTGTCAATGTTGTTATGTTGCCAACGTTCATAGGCAATTAATCGTGCAAGGGCGAATCGACCATGCGATGCTTTACCATGCAGTACTGTTTGTAACTGAGGACCGAAATATATTTGTGAAATCGTATTTCTTGATTGTTATTGTGTTCTCATCGCAAGCAATTTTGTCGGTTGCATGGGGTAGATTATGCTGTTTTTCCCTAGCCTGCACACCATTTCAAGTCTAAGTGTTTTATGAATGGACAACTGGGACTGATTGTCTCGAAATGAATAGATTATGAACATTAGGTCATCTAGATTGGACAGCAGTCTCTGTCGACATCACACGGAATGATGACCAAAATCTTCACACCATATGAGGCCGTTTGAAGCTTATAGTGAAACATGCTTTGTTACAGTGTAATTGTGTGCTTCTGCCATTTTCTTATGACGTTGTACCATTCAGATGTTCTGCATTTGAGTGAGGATTAGAGGGCGACTATTTATCAACACGTCTGTGGGTGCTTACTCACTGTCGGCGGGTTGTGTCCAGTAGCCTACCATAGTGATGTTTACAATGTTTACAGCTTTCAAAACCGATCATGTAGAAGTGTAATAGGTTAATAGAAGTCTAACTCTAAAGGCTTGGCTGCGGATGGCTAGGCTATTCGGCGTCATCGATTTACTGAGAAACCATCAGGTACACGCTACGTCTTTACTGCACTTAATTCCTTACACAGAATGTGCAAGTGCGGGCAAGAAGTTTTAGTTAAACATGTTCACATTTAAAGCCTAATAGCCTACACATTTACATCGGCTGTAAACTTAACTTATATCGCGCGTAATCTTGTATGTAGCCTATTATAAATGTGTATTGCATCGTTAAAATGTAGCCTTACCCATTATGCTATAGGCCTAGCCTATTTGTATTGATCACGTTGGCTAATTCGAGAGTTTCTGATGCTAGGTTAGAGCTATTTCAATCTTCTATTCTATGGGCCATGCCACCATGCAAAAGCCTAAAGATGAAGTCAAACTAGATTTGCATTTCCTGACCGAAATAACTGCTTGCAAAGCAAAGTAAATGCATACATATACACACATACATACATACATATATACATACATACATACATACATACATATATACATACATACATACATACTGTACATACAATTTTTTAAACCAAATATGAAGTAAATTATTTTAAAGTTGCTAATGGAGAGGGGGAGGTAGAGAACAGCTGTGTAAGGGCAGTTGAGATGTGAAGGTGATAAAGACAAACAGAGATAGATGAAGAAATCAAGAAATGTAGACAGATAATTAGATGGAGCGAGAGTGATTCAGAGAGAGGGGATTTACAGAGTTTAGACACAGAAATTAAGTGATGGGGAAGTTGATGAAGATTTTAAAATACACAGACAGACAGATAGATAATGTGATTGCATGGGGTAGATGATGCTGAGATGATATAAATATATTGTAGATTAACTCACTCATTGGTTGATTGACCGATGGAGAGACTTTGACTACAAAAACAAACAAAGTAGGCTACATAAGATTAAAGTGGTATGCAAATAGGCCAATTCATAAATATATGTAACTCAACACAATATAGGGTTAAAATTCCAAGTTATTAAAGAGAATGAGATGTAGAGTGTCTTTGATGAAGACAAACATAGGGAGAGAGATATAAATAAATAAAAATAGATAGAGTAAGTGTGCCAAAGAGAAAGACAAAGAATTTAGGCTTAAAGAGACTGAGAAGTTAGATATTAAGATAGAGAGACAGATTGATAGATTGATTGGAAGAGAGAGTGGAAAAAAGAATGGAAAAGTGATAAAGAAATTAAATAGATAAGTAAAACAGAAAGAAAGAAAGAAAGAAAGTGATAGATAGATGAGGAGTAAGGAAGAGCAGCAGGGACATTTGAGTGTTTACAATATAAGATTATTGTAAATCACTCTTCTATGGGATCACTGGCAAGAACATCCAGAAGCTGCAATACATCCAAAACAGCGCTGCCAGGATTCTGATGAAGGTCCGGAAATATGAGCACATAACACCAATATTACACTCACTACACTGGCTCCCTGTCTCTTTCCGGATAGACTACAAAGTCCTTATAATCACCCATACATGCATAAATGGACATGCACCCCCCTACCTGCAAGAATTAATTACTCCCCAAACCTCCACCTGCACCCTCAGGTCTTCAAACAGCTTGCTCCTCCGCGTCCCCAAAACCAAGCGTCGCACCATGGGCGACCGGGCCTTTTGCTCGGCAGCGCCACATTTATGGAACAGCCTCCCTGACCACCTAAGGGCAACGCAGACGCTGGATTCCTTTAAAGCTGGACTTAAGACTTTTTTATTCAGGAAGACATTTCTGGCCTTGTGTTGAATCTTTTCTGTTATGCTTATGTAAATATTTAAATTTGTTTTTAATTTTATTGTATTATTATAGTTATTTTCTAATATGTAGGCACTCTGAGATTCCTTTGAATGAAAAGTGCTTTAAAAATAAAATGAATTATTATTATTATTATTATTATTACAATTGACAGTTATAGAATATCACATATTTGAGTAGAAAAATGAAAATAACATTGCAGAAGTGTCATTTCTAGTCAAGTTTTTACATTAAGCGCTTCTGGAGTTATTGTACTGAGTTATTACGAGTTGGTGCATTCAAAAACACATTTAAGTAAACACATTTAAGATCATGGATTTGCCTAACCCTCGTCACTTACCACTTAACTGTCAACTAAAATGTTGCCTAGGCAACTCTTAACAGTTCTATGGAGGAGGATGGAATGACCTAAAGTGTTAAATGCATCAGGTGACTGTCCAATTTCAGATGAAAGCATTCATGATGACAAGCTTAAGCATGGATTTACATTTAGTAGATACGTATCTTGGGTATTTTTTCCGAATAACAAACTGTGTGCGATGGTGGACAATTTTGGATCAGGCCCTACGCCTCTCAGCGTGGCCTGAGACTGATAGTTATAATACATCAGGGATTACAGGCAGTGTGCGTAGTGGAGTGTGTTGGTGCTACCAGCCCAGTGGTTACATAAGGAGATAAGAGGAGGGTGCTGTGGTGGATTCTGCCCTGTTCCAGCTTCAGACAGCTGTACATCAAGCAGCTGTCCTCCCCAGGCAGAGGACTGCTGATGGTACTGATGAGGAGGACGAGTAGTACAGGCAAACAGTGGGATTTGTGTGTGTTCGTGTTGTGCACCCATGTGCATGTTTTATGTGCGAGAGAAGGTGCTTTGTCTGTAACGGTTGCTTTCTGGGTGTGTGTGTGAGCGTGAGAGTATGTGATCCTGTATGTTTATGTGTTCTTGTATGTGTGTGTATTTCAGAGAGATAGAGAAACACATTTATCATGGATCCCTGCTGATTGCATGTCGACTAAATGTAGCACATATAAAATATGTAATTCTCACTGTTTTGGACTTGGCGATTGACGCAGGTGAATGCAGGATTGGCAGCTTCTACTGTCCTTGATAACAGTTCTTGTAAGGCTTCTGCTGGGACAGCTCCAGAAAATGCAGTGACAATACTTTCTGCTGGATAAAATGAGAACGGTTGTTTCAGTTTCCACAGAAGACAAAAAGAGATAGCAGCCTGAAACTTTAAAGATTAAGCTAAAATGCCTGCTAAAAATGGGGGCGGGGGGAGTGAATGATCAGCACTGAAATACTTTTGAGCAAGGCCAAACCCCCTACTGCTTACCAGGTGCTGCAGCTGCATGGTCTGCCCCCTGCTGTGTGTGTGTGTGTGTGTGTGTGTGTGTGTGTGTGTGTGTGTGTGTGTGTGTGTGTGTGTGTGTGTGTGTGTGTGTGTGTGTGTGTGTGTGTGTGTGTGTGTGTGTGTGTGTGTGTGTGTGTGTGTGTGTGTGTGTGTGTGTGTGTGTGTGTGTGTGTGTGTGTGTGTGTGTTTGTGTGTGTGTGTGTGTGTGTGTGTGTGTGTGTGTGTGTGTGTGTGTGTGTGTGTGTGTGTACGCTCACTAATCCTAGTGTATGTATGTGTGTCCACTGCTAATGGATGAGTGTCGAATGTAGAGTCCTAATTTCTCTCATGGGATTAATAAACAAAACCATACATTTATTGTCAGCGTAGATGCTCAGTGTTTGGCTGGTTTTGCATAGTGTCTTGTCTTCTTGTGACAAAGATGCCTGTGTCTGTACTGAATTTTCAAGCCTTTATGGTGGGCTATAGTATCTCAGCTGCTAATATGGTCGAGGAATGGAGTATCCAGTTCAGTGCTCTAGGGAACACTTGTTTTCTTTCATCAGATCTTATAGACCATTATGCCCCCCTCGAAAATCTCAAGTGTCTCCCAAATTGTTCTATCCTATGCTTGCCTCTCACTCAAACATTGTCATTGAAACACACATCTTAAATGGTCAGGTCTGTCGTTCAATTCGCTACCATCTTTATCCTCTTTTGGGTGTAGCCAAGGACTCCATCGTCCATCATAGATGTTGCTCTCACTAAGCATTGGGTAATGGGATCATAAAACCACCTGAATGATTCTGTGGGATTAACTCTGGTTGTATATGGTCCTACAGATCCCTTCCACTTCAACAAACCTGCCTATTAGTTGAACCAACTGAAAATGTACCCAAGTGTTTGTGCATGTAAGACTGAGAGAGCAAGTGGTCGGTGTGTAAGACTGAGAGAGAGAGGCTTGTCTGAAAGATGGTCAGTGTTTAGTAATATTTCATGTATTCGTGCGCTTAAGGGAGATTTTGGGTGTACATCATGTTCCCATGTAAGATAATGGCCTGACAGTGTGGCCCTGGTACTCTCCTGCTCATAAGACCCTGCGTCCAAACTGGCCAGAGTGAGGGGCCATTTCAAGTGATACTCCCATTGAATACACACAAATCAGGTCATGGCTTTGCCCTCACAGACACACACATCTATATCGGTCTCAGCCCTTTCTCTCCCTCTCTTAGTTGGCCTCTACCTGCAGGACATCCTCACGCAGCCCTTCTGTCATCACTCACCTGGTGTCCTACCGTTTGCAGGGCCCCTATCTCTTCTAGTGGCCTTCTTTACTGCTTAAGTCTCCTCGTGTCCATCTTCCTGTGGAATGGATGAATGTTAACCCCATGTTTTCTATCATCAAAGGTGCCCCACAACCCCACATGACTGAATTGAATGTTTGATTGTCACCTTTGTAAGTCTGACACCAGTGTAAACAAAGTCTGATTCAGACAGTGTTCTCTGTATGTGGCTCGTGCTAGCCTCTAGCTCATGTCCATAAGTACACCCACCTCTGGACCCCCAATTGAAAGCTGGTTGGATTATTTTCAGAATTGAACAGTCCAGTTTAAGTTATTATGTTGCGAAGAATTATTCACTTAAGTTATTCATGTTGAAAGGATTTTGCAACCCTGTTCACAGACAACTTGACAGTTTAGGCTTAACCTTTAAGTATACTGTAAGTGACAAGGTTTCAGTTGCAGGATTTCAAATTGTACCCAGGGCATATGCTACATCCCAGATACAGTAGCAGAAGTCCAGTGGACTGCTGCTGGCTCACTGGTGGCAGCAGGGACGTGCACAGGAATCTTGAAGGGCAGTTGCTCTGCCCTGGGAAAAAGGGGCAACACATTATTATCGGGCAGTTTCCCGAGTAACCTTAGCCCACTCCTGTGCACGTCCCTGGGTGGCAGACATGGAGGCCTGATGGTGGGTGCCACTTGAGGACCGCTGGCTTTTTGCTCATTGATTTTGAAGCCGTCAGCTGGAGGAGCTCCAGACAAAACAGCCATTGACACACAGTTTGTCTTTATCTAATTTGTCTCCTTCAGACTGAGGAGTTGTTTGGCCTTTTTGGTTGTTATAAATCATATAGTAATATGGTTTTTAAACTCACAACGCAACATGTGGGAATCATTTCTGTGGGCTTTTTCATTGAGTTAGTTGGCTTTCAGGCTCTTCACAAAGCTACTGTTACCTAGGAAACAAACTTGCAATTTCCTGTTTATCAGTTACTAAACATTGCAACTACTGGAGTGGTGGTGTGCAACCAAGCTATTTGCACCAGCACATTTTGAGATCTTGTCAATGGAAGTTCTGGCCTTGTGGCAAATAAAAGCCTAATATGTGGCATAACAGAGAAACACGGTGAATGTAAGTATTTTCTGGCAGCAAGTCTTTCGATTTGGTTGTTCATCATAGAGTTGGCAAGCCTTGTCATCATATGTCGTCAATTTGTTTGCCATTTTCTGCAACATGAGTGGAACACATAAGAAATGTCATTGATTGCATAAGATTGTGTCATTCTTATTTTGACCTATCCCTTTTCAATTGTCCATCACACAGTAAACATGTAATTATGCCACATTTGTCTGTGTTCTGTGCCTTTTTTAATGCACTAAAATGTTTAAAAAAACATAGACAGCTCCCAGACCTCTACCTATCCGAAGAAGTTCCTGAATTTGTACATTTCATGACTGCTTTGTGAATGGCACACGTGATTTACTACACTGAAACTTCTCACTAATCTCTCGATCAGAATATCCTTCCTGGTGAAGAACCACAATGGTGCAATGTTACCAATTCTTGTGGGTTATTAGAAAAGGCAAAACACAGCCAAATGTGGCGTACTGACGTGTTTACGGCTGGCTGTGATGGTCAATTGAAATGTCACTACAATAGGCTGACAATAGCTGTTCATAAGAAAAAAGCAAATAGTGGTCTTAAACATTTGTCCATGTCTGTAACTGTTTACTATTTAACTTTACACATGACATACTTAAACACATACACACAACCATACACACTTCCATACACATGGTAGTTAAATAACCATTTTGTAGAATACAAAAGAATGAAGTGGCAGATGGACAGAGACACACAACATGTTTGTCAGTAAAATACCTTTTATAAGAATGACACTATCTGAGGTTAACACAACAGTGATGTTTCCATGGTGATCTGCAGAAGGCTAATAAAAGGCTAGCTTGGCAATGAGAGGCAAGGGACTCACAACTAGCCAATGAGAGGCAGGGGACTCACAACTAGCCATCCAGCATGGCCAGAAGTCCAGTAATGATCGTATTTGTGTAAAAGTTTTGCACCAATGTATGATGTACAATCAATAATGCCAAAAGTGCCATCATTTCACCATGATGTGTTGCTATTAGTAGCAGTAGTTGACATGTTGAGGATAGTCATTTTTAGCATTCAATAACTCTCCAATCATGCCTGTTGTGTGATGATGGGGACACGGGTGTGAGCTCAGCTGCCACTCACGCTCTTGTAAAGAGAATTCACGCACTGAGCATTAAACACAGATTGCTGGAGAAGGTTTGTATGAATTGTCACGACCCAGCCTGGTCTTCCCCGCCCCTGCTATCAGTGCTCTTTGTCTTCCACAGCTGATTAGCAGAGGCTGCGCAGGTGCCCGCAGGTGTGAGGAATGAAGGCTTTAATGAGCTCCACCATATGAGGGCCATGGCAGACGGTGCAAGGATCTCTCTCATCGACGAGTCGTAATGTTGTTTGTTTTGGACACATGTACACTACTCTGACACTCGCTTACACCACACTTTTATTTGCTGACATTTACACTGACTGTTCTATTATACTTTAATAAATCTGTTTGTTACACAACCTGGCGTCGGAACTCCCGTTCATGTTGCATGCAATGAGCCTTGTGTGTTACAGGATGTGTAGCCTACTATACTGTGGCATCCTACATCACTACTAGTTCTGAAACAATGTTGCTAAATGAACAGATCCCCTCAAACCATCATCATAACAGCTGCTATATGATATCATTGAGGAAGGGACAGTAGAGTGTGCAAGTCTGCTGAATATGTTCGTCTGTGGGTGGTGCATCGACGTATCGACTTCGTTGTCCACGCTTAGCAGATATGTGAACAACAGCTGTGGTCCCATGTGGCTGACTTATCTCTCCCAAGCTCTTTTGCTGTTGGGTGATTTAGTTCTGTTGTGTGTTGTGTGTGGGTGCTCCTTTTCTCTCCCAAGCTGTTATGCTGATGTGTGATTTAGTTCTGTTGTGTGTGGGTGCTCCTTTTCTCCCCTAAGCTGTTATGCTGTCGTGTGATTTAGTTCTGTTGTGTGATTTAGTTTTGTTGTGTGTTGTGTGTGGGTGCTCCCACACATATCCCCACAGCTATCTAGACCCTTTTGTAATACATCTTTATTTGGTGTCGCAGCTCACAAGTTAGGTCCAACAACAGGTCTCTGCAATGGTTAATCAACTATCACAGGTGGTAGTTAGTCCATTTACCAAAACACATTTCTTTTCTCAGTGATTTTTTCAAATCAGAATCAGAATCATGTTTATTGGCCAAGTACATTTTCATATACAAGGAATTTGTTCTGGGTTTAGTTGCTCTCAATGTACTTAAACTGAAAATATACAGTATAACACATCAGCTTAGGAAAGGGAGTATTGAAGACACAAATAAAAAAAAACAGAAAAAGTACAAGAGAGCGAAACACACGCCGTTTCCATGTTAAATGGACCAGATGTTGCAAAGATGTGAATATGGCATACGGCAGACCACACGTGGCAGCAAGGCTTACAGTCTGTACTGGCTGACCTATCATTCCCATAGCCCATAAGTCCTAACAGCTAAACTCTTCCCCTCTACAGTTCTTCTTTACTTGTATCCATTTTTGTGCCTATGTTTAATGCCTTTCTCCTTTTGGTAATTTGTCTCTTACTTGGATGAAAATAATGGATGCCTATAAAAAAAGAACACACAAAGAAACGTTATTACTACATTTATTAATTGCTGCAGGAGGCATGTGTGTGTTTGAATGCTATGTGTGAGAGCACACGTCCTCACACCGCCTGAGCAACAGAATCATCAGCCATAGATACAATCAATTTGGCTGCAGCCGCTACTCTTCATTAACATGTCTGAAGTATGTTACTACAAATGGCGAAAAGATCATAGTTCTCAAGGATTACGAAACCTTACAGCCGTGCACACACATACTCACAGATACACACACTCTCTCTCACACACACACACACACACACCAGACACACACACACACACACACACTCACACACCAAACACACACACGCGCACACACACACACACACACACACACACACTCACACACTAAACACACACACACACACTCACACACACACAGACATACTCACACACACTAAACACTCACACACACACACACACACACAACACACACACATACTCACAGATACCCACACTCCCATCACTCATTAGTGCGCTTCCCTGCCTTTCGTGATTTCTGTCTGATTTAAGGCAGCAGCCTGCAGCCAGCCTGCTCTTGATGAATGGTACATCTAGGCATAGTGTTCTAGACTGCTTAATCAGTCAGTTCAAACATACATCTAGCCCAGGAATGCTGGACATGTTCCAGGATGGTGTTGGGTACCATACATGGAACTCAACACAGAGAGAAAGAGAGAGAGAGAGAGAGAGAGAGATGGAGAGAGAGAGAGAGAGAGAGAGATAGATCCCTCTGCAAGGGAGAGGATAGTGGCAAATGAGGGAAATTTGGAGATTGTAGGGGATGAATGCTGGAAGTCAAGCAAGGGATTGTGGGGGATGAATGCTGGAAGTCAAGCAAGGAATTGTAGGGGATGAATGCTGGAAGTCAAGCAAGGGATTGTGGGGGTTGAATGCTGGGAGACAAGCAAGGGATTGTGGGGGTTGAATGCTGGAGGTAGGTAGAGCTAGATGCCTGAGGTTGTTGGGGAATTCTGGGAGTTGGATGCATTAGCTAGATAGTGAATTGTTGCAGATGGATGTTTGAAGAAGATTGCTTCTAGGACAGACCTTGTGCTCTGACACACGATAGCAGCTGAAGGGTAAAATGATGCTGAGGCTGCACAACATTTGGACCAATGGATGGGGGGTATTTTTAGCTCCTCGCACCACCACAGGAGATGGAGGAAGGATGTGTGTGTGAGTAATGGAGAGCTGGAGTGTGTGGCGGAGCAGACTTTCTGACTCATTTCTTTTAGAAATAGTGTCCCTCTGCAATGTTTTGCCCTCCTCTCCCAAGATCTGCATCTATGCTGTGCACTGGATGATTCATCCTTATTTGGGGATACTGTGTCCATATCTTAGGAGGTTGGCTATATGTTTTCGCCCTTCGCCATGCCTCTTATTGCAGTTTTTTTACACCCCATTGCTTCAATGTGACCTGACATAAAGTAAAACCATGCAGTTATTTTTCGAGGCACCACCATGGGCTGTATCAAAGGACAGTTGACGTCCAGTCCAAGCTTTGTTTATAGCTGATGGTCTGTTTTTATTGATGTGTAAATTGGTTACCTCCGATTGTGTAACCCTTGCTCCTCAAACTAAATGCAAAAAACTCCCTCAAAACTCCTGCGTGGTTACGACATGCTGTTGGACAACAGAGCCTGCCGTAGGGATGTGGTAATCTGCCAGAGACCACAGAGCTGAGTGCAAATCCTCATTATGTAAGGATATTCTGGGGTACTGTCATGTCGTGACATCACCAGATAATGAAATGGGGTTTTTGATTACGAATCTGAGTCTGGCTCAACACACCCAGGTCCCAATTCCCCTGCTTCCAGTTCTCTAAGCCAGAAACACACACACACACACAACACTCATGTCTCGCATGTGCACAACACACACACACACACGCTCATCTACTGTTGGCAGAGATTGTATAAGATAGGAGAGCTGATCAGATGGAGGAGTTTGCGGAAGTGTGTGTGTGTGTGTGTTTGTGTGTGTGTGCCTATGTTAGTTAGACAGAAAGAGAGGGTGTTATGTGAATGGTCTCTCACAGCACTCGTAGCCTATCAACCTCTTGCCTTCGTGCTTCATCAGTGGCAGAGTCAACTATGATTACTGTCACACCTTTTTGACCACATGGTTAGTATTAGCTAGGATCAGTTTCCAGACCTTTTCCAGGCAGTTGACACAATAATAATATTTTGGGAACTGATTTAATCAGTTGGCACATCACAGACCGGCACGTATCAAGATGTTTGTGAAGGTGTTCCTCAGCAGGCTTCTCTGTGTAAACGATCACCTGTATTGATCATGTGGGTCTACTCTGGTCTGGTCTGGTCTGGTCTGGTCTGATCTGACAGAAGCCCTGGGGATTAAAGAGCTGGTGCCTCAAAGAACAGATCTGAGAGTCAGTGAGAGTCACTGACTCTATCGCTAGGAAGGTTTTTAAAGACTAAGGTATGTATTTTTTAGTTAGGCTAGCTCTTAGAACATCCTCAAGTTAATTGTAATGGTACACTGTCATATGAAGGGGGATAAAGAGATATAATCATTATCATCATTGTTTATTCAGGGGGAATTGACTGAGCACAGGGCTCTTTTGCAGCAATGCCCTGACTGAGGCTTCATAATACAGAAGAACAATAAATAAACAAACCATAACAAAACAAAACAGACAAAATAAATAAACAAAATACATTAAACAACTCAGAAATGAAGTATACAAGAAAGATATGTTCCCATTAGCCACCCAGGAACTTTACTTTTGATGTTACAAAACCCTGGGGAAATATATGAACAATTTAACAGATTGACATTGCCAAATATGTTGAAGTGAAATACGTGAGTTGGGTGGCTAGCTAGCTTTTGTCGGTGCTAGCTGTGCTGATATTTGCAAGGCAAAGCTGTGATCTTTGATTGATTTATTTATTTAGGCCTCGGAAGACACATTGAGGAATTAAATCCTCATTTTCAATGGTGCCGAGGGTACAATGAGAGTTAATACACAGGATAAAAAAAAAAATTATAATATAGATAATATAAATATGCATATAAAATAGTCCAGGAGTACAAGGGAATGGTCATAAATAGCATTTTTGAACATCCAGTAAATCCATTAAAATCAACAGTTACAATCACTGCAAGAGAAGTCTGATGTACATTTGGTTAGGTTTACGAATTCCCTTACTGAAATAAATGAGCACAACCTTAATGTTTTTTGGAGCTCATTCCAGATGTAGGGTGCTTTAAAACAGAAGGCTGTCTTCCCCAGTTTTGTGTTGGCATGTGGCAGATGTAATGAGAGCAAGCTTTGGGAGCGTGTATTGGTGGTGTTACAGTTCCAGCTGACCAAAGAGGAGAGATAAAGTGGCATCAGCCCAAAGTGGCATCTAGTCAGCACACTAATTTTAGACGATAACCTACTTCGGCCATTTTACAATGAGCTTGTATGCTCTGAGTTTCCAGTCAAGCCATCTACACAATGTACTGTAAACGGATCCGATGGACTGACCGCTGAAAACCCTGTGATCTTTCAGCATCTCTTAACTCTTAACTCTTAATGTCTCTCTGAAACTCTATGATTCCTGGACAGATCAGATCAGCTTGTGCTGCTTTTGTTCCCTAGAAAGGGCTGGCAGCGCTTCACATAGCAGACCTCCAAAGTCCTCCACCCCTGGCTTTGTGTGTCCTATGAAACGGCTCCCCTGTAGGTGGCACTTAGGGTATGAAGAGACACCTGAGTCAGCGTGAATTATTGATCTGTAAATAGGAGGAGGCCAGCCCTGATCGCTGCTGATAGCCTCTATAGAGACGTCTCCATTTAACACTACAGACACTTTACCCACTACTGCGTCCTCTCCTCTTCCAGCAACAGAGCACTAGTGGTAGACACAGTTCTAGCGCACATCTGAACCCAGGCCAGCTACAGAGCACTAGTGGTAGACACAGTGTTTGCGCACATCTGAGCCCAGGCCAGCCAATGGGCTGCCTGCCTGCCTGCAGAGGGGCGCTGACATGGAAGAATGAACTGAGTTGCTTGATATGGATGATTTGGTTTAGTTTTCTCAGTGGCAGAGTAGTACAGCAGTTAGTGGTAGGCTCACTGTTACTAGAAGTGAGGTTCATTCGCAGGGGGCCCGGTTGGACAGCGGTTGGACAACAGGAAGGTGGGACAACAGGAAGGTGTTTATTGTAGGGCACAGGGGCTGGGTGTCCTAGATCTATATTTGTTTTAGGTGATGGAAACACTAAAATAACAACAGCTAGGTCAGAGGGGACAGGAAGAGAAATGAGGGGAAAGGTGGGTGAGTGGGTGAGGAGAGGAGAGGAGAGGAGAGGAGAGGAGGAAGGGAGAGAGAGAGGAGAGGAGAGGAAGGGAGAGGAGGAGAGGTGAGTAGGTGTGACAAGGAGGGATGGGGAGGTTAGGAGATATAAATTAGAAAGAGCAAAGCAGAAAAGAGTTTGACCTTTTCCTGTTAGAATGGACTCGAAGGCTTGGAAGTGATATTGGATCTGTATAGATATACTCTGTAGTATACATTAGTACATTTTGGTGTACACCTGGTGTCCTTTTGCCCTGCCTTTCTCAAATGACGCAGAAGATCGAGTCAGTTTCCATACACACAGGGTAAAGCTAACAATAATGTGTTCATTTGCTTGAGTCAGTTTCCATGCACACGAGGTAAAGCCAACAATAATGTGTTCAATGGCTTGAGTCATTCAGCCTTGATAGGAGATCACCTGATAAAGTGAGACCAGAGTTCATTTTACAGGAATTACATAGCTGACTACGTAACTCACTACATCTGCATCATTCTAGCAGCTGCACACACACACACACACACACACACACACACACACACACACACACACACACACACACACACACACACACACTATTACTGGTAGACAGTCTGTCTTCACTGGTCTACATGTCATGTAAATGAAATGCTTTGTGCAAACCTGAATTATGGAGTTTGGTAGTTCCTTTTTATGCCAGCATAATCAGTACAGTTGTACGTGAGGGCAGCCAGTTGTATGAGCCGGGCTGGTTGTAGTGACAGCACATTTATTACGTATTGATTACATTTACGTCTTTACAGTTTCTTTCTCACTCAGCCACCCAATCGCTCTCCTTTTCTCTCACTCTATTTGCTTTTAATTCCACACCTTCTCTCTCCCTCATTCTCTCTCTCTCTCCATCCCTCTCTCTCTCTCTCTCTCTCTCTGTCTTCTTCTCTTCATCCCTCTCATTGGGTTAAGGTTGATGCATTCTGTACCACGACTTGGGTTATTGTATGAGAGAATCCAAATGCCTTTGATTACTAATGAATGTGGTTTGCAAGGGTAGAAGTGGAGGCAGCCTTAACGAGTAGATAGGTGCCATTTCCTCGCTATCGCACATCGACTCCTCAGGGACTCCATGTTCTGTGAGGTGAAACAAGTCCACACGGGATTGAGATGAAATTTGTTCACCAAGGCCTTAGTATTACAGCTAGCTTGCTACCGATTTACTCAAATGAAAAGACAGATTATATTATCATTATGATTGCATCAACCCCCTCCCCCCCCCCGACACTGATTTCCATTGTGATAGATAGATAGATGGATGGAGAGATGGATACTTTATTAATCCGAGGGAAATTAAGGTCATCCAGTAGCTTTTACACTTAACTCACAGACATACATACATGAATCACAATAAAAACAATACACATAGGGAGAACATGTACACAGGGAGTGGGGTGTTTACATGTACAGGATAAATCTGGCCCTATATAACAGTGTTCATTAATTGTGATAGTGTTGAAAGTAGTGGAGAGTAGTGCAAGGAGTGCAGAGAGTGTTCATGTGCATGTGTGGATAGTGCAAATAAAGTACTGTGCTTGTGTGTGTGAGGATAGTGCAAAGTCATATAAGTAGTAAAGTAAAGTAAAGTCTGTCCAAGGGGCTAGTATAGCCAGTAAAAGGATGGGCAGTGGGATGGAATATAGTGAGGTGAGAAGAGGAGGGCAGACTAAGGTAGACTCATGCAGAGAAGTCCATCTCCCTCCCCTTCTGTGTGGCGTTATAGAACTGAATGGCCCTGGGGACTGAGGACTTCCTCAGCCTGTCCGATGAGCATGACAGTGACAGGAGTCTGCCACTGAAAATGCTCCTCTGTCCATTGAAAGTACTGTACAGTGGGTGGTGGTCATTGTCCAAGATGGTCAGCAGCCTACTCAGGGTCCTTCAGAATTCAGAATTCAGAATTTAGAATTCAGAATCAGAATCAGAATCAGATTTTTCTCTCCGTCCTTCTATTGTGCACTGCCAGAGACTGATCTGTGATCAGTGGACGGAGCGTGTAAGTATTTGTAGGAGTCCATCTGTGCTTGTGTGGCCAATGGTCTGTGCAAGCAGTTGAGTGTCAGTTTGTACACATGTGAGTCAATGGGCCTCATGCAGCAACACTTATATTTACCTCCGCCAGGAGGTTATGTTTTCGCCCCTGTATGTTTGTTTGTTTGTTTGTTTGTTTGTCAGCAGGATTACGCAGAAACGCATGGACCGATTTCCATCAAACTTTGTGTGGAGATTGGTTAATATAATGGCAATAATTGATTCGATTTTCAGATGTCAAGGTCAAAGGTCAAGGTCACAAGGCGGAGGTTTGCATTCTCTGAATGCTCCCATTCTTGTTCTGTTCTAGTTTCTCCTCATTATGAGAGAACAGAAGAGATATGCACCGAAAGGGCCTGGGTTGTGCTGTGTACACAAACATTGGCACGTGCCCAAGACTAGGACTAGGAAAATTAGATGTTTTTATCTGATCTTCGTAAGAGTGCTCTCGACAATAATCTCTCATCATTTTCTTTGTCTCTTACCTAACAGAAGAGCAAAAAAAAAGAAAACGTTGGTGAGTCCCAGAAATCAGCGTGTACTTACAGAATAAGAACACATTGTGAATACAACAAAAAATAAGAGGAAATGTGTTTGTACATTGCTTCCTACATGAGGCCCATTGTTTATCACTGTGTGTATTAGTGTGCTTATGATTATACACGTATACACGTGTGGGATTGGGGAGTGAGGTGGGGTGGTTGTCCAAGGCCCAAAGAGACAGTCTGATGTTAAATACATGTTTGTCTATACATCTCTGCTCTTAGACACTGCTATAATACATTAATTCAGCCTTGCCCTCCTGCCTTTGGGATGCTGACCTCCTGTTTGAGCATTTGTACACTGTATTAGTGAGCCTGAACCACACTATACACACACACACACACACACACACACACACACACACGCAAACACACACACACACACACACACACACACACACACACACACACACACACACAAACGCAAACACACACACGCACACACACTCACACACACATATTGCCTCTAAAGCCCCTTGGCCTTTAAATCAGCTTTGCTATCCATGCATGTGGCTGTGTGGGTCAGAGCTGGTGATTTCCTTGGGTGGTTTGCTACAGTCAATAGTTGATCTTACTGTAGTCCTTCATCTGTAAATCTTAATACTCCCAGTACTCGTCATTATAACAACTTGTCTCATCTACATTTCGATTGTGTATATGTGTGTGTGTTTGCAATGTTTGTACTTTGCTACCGTGCGTCCATGTATCTGGTTAGAGCTCTGGTTAGAGATGAATTATATGCTAGCTGCAACGCTCAGCAGATGAGAGAGGAGATTTAATGACCTGAATGGGCTCAGTGCGAAAAGAAATATGGCCTTTAAGTCTATGGCTTAATTAGCATATTACTAAAAGAAAGACATACTGTAAATAATAAAGACACAGAAGAAAAGAACAAAAGGAAAAACAAGCTATGATGTTAGTGTTCAAATTATTATCATTCCAAAGACAGAACATGAAACCTTCATTACTCCCTCAGAATGAAATTCCAAGGACAAAGTTTATCATCAAACTCTTCGAAAAGGAACGTATAATCATTTCAGAACAGAATGCAGACTGTTTCCCAAGACTCATGCAGGCTGGTGTATCACGTTGTCTTGAAACAGGTTTGTATAGGCAGACAGATTGAGAGAAGATGGTCTCTTACACCCACACATCATGGTCAGGACAATTAATTCGCCAGTCATGATTTTGACAGACATAGTCTTACAACTGATATAACAGGTAGAATTTCACTATATTGGTATTTTCTTACATTTGATGTAATTATTTCATTTTCCTTCCCATAGATGCACACACAGTCAACACCTAGATCAGTGTATTTGTTGAGAAGGTCAGAGCAGGGTCTGTAAATGAGCAGTATTAGCCCTCTCCTTTGTGCCTGGTGCTCAAGGCGCTGTGAATGGATGCTGGTATTCCCTATCTGACTGACCCACATAGAAATAGAGAAGTCTTCAAAAGCTCAGAGTTCCTCAAAGGAAGGCCTACCCATCACAACTGCCTCACTGCATGTTCTGCTTAGTGGCGCTATGGGAAAAGGAAGCATTGACGTGAGTGGCATGGTGAAAGAAAGACCTTTTTCAAGCTGGATCCCGTGTGCACACTGCTTTATAGTCACACTCGCAGCTGTGGAGGCCACTCTTAATAAAGGGGTTAGGTATGATACACCGGCAAACTTTGAGATACCCAACTTTGAGAGCTCCATTTCATGTGTAGTTAACATTACGGTACATTTATTATCCCATTCACTGTATGGACATGCAAACACACTCATGTATTATCACACTGGAACATGCAAACACACTCATCAATTATCCCATTCACTGTAACATGCAAACACGCTAATTTATTATCACACTGTAACATGCAAACACACTCATTTATTATCACACTGTAACATGCAAACACACTCATGTATTATCCCATTCAATGTAACATGCAAACACACTCATTTATTATCACACTGTAACATGCAAACACACTAATTTATTATCACACTGTAACATGCAAACACACTCATTTATTAACCCACTGTAACATGCAAACACACTCATTTATTATCACACTGTAACATGTAAACACACTAATTTATTATCACACTGTAACATGCAAACACACTCATTTATTATCATACTGTAACATGCAAACACACTCATTTATTATCACACTGTAGCATGCAAACACACTTAATAATAATAATAATAATAATAATTCATTTTATTTGTTATGCACTCTTCATTCTAGGCAGAATCTCAGAGTGCAAAAGGACAAAAGGACAGTTTAAGAAAATATATACATTTTTTTAAAAGTAGGAAATGCCTTTATGAATAAAAAGGTTTTTAGGCCAGTCTTAAAACAGTCTAGTGTCTGTGTTGCCCTTAAGTGGTCCGGGAGGCTGTTCCACAGTCGAGGGGCTGCAGCGGCGAAGGCCCGGTCGCCCATGGTGCGTAGCCTGGTGTTTGGGATCTGCAGGGACAGACTGTTATTGGATCTGAGGGGGCGGGTTGATGTTTGGGGGGTGATGAGTTCTTGCAGGTAAGGGGGGGCATGACCATTTATGCATTGGTGGGTGAGTAGGAGGACTTTGTAGTCAATGCGGGATGAGACAGGGAGCCAGTGCAGTGAGTGTAAAATGGGGGTTATGTGGTTGTATTTCCTGACTCTCATCAGGATCCTGGCAGCGCTGTTCTGGATGTACTGCAGCTTTTGGATGTTCCTGCCAGTGATCCCAGTGAACAGTGAATTGCAGTAGTCCAGTCTTGAGGAGATGAAGGCGTGGACGAGCTTCTCAGCATCTGGCAGGGTTAAAGTGGGGCGGAGCTTGGCGATGTTTTTGAGATGGTAGAAGGAGATTTTGCACAGATGCTTTATATGTTCGTTGAAGGTGAGGTGAGGGTCAAACCTAACTCCTAGATTTGTGACTGTGGTGGAGAGGGGTATGACCTGACTGTCGAAGGTGAGATGAGTTATGGAGGATGACTGAACCTGGTGTGGAGTGCCAACAAGAAGGGCCTCGGTTTTGCTGCTGTTTAGCTGGAGGAAGTTGTTTCTCATCCATGCCTTTATCTCCCCAAGACAGGCAGTGAGACATGACATGGCAGCAGAGGGGCTTGGGGCAGTTTTGATGTACAGCTGTGTGTCATCGGCATAGCAGTGGAAGGACATCCCATGTCTGCTGACAACACAGCCGAGGGGGAGCATGTAGATAATAAAGAGGATGGGGCCGAGGACAGACCCTTGTGGAACACCACAGGAGACAGGGAGCTGTCTGGAATTGCATCTTCCCAGTGAGACATACTCAGTTCTGCCAGATAGGTAGGACTGGAACCACTTGAGTGCACTTATTTATTATCATACTGTAACATGCAAACACACTCATTTATTATCATACTGTAACATGCAAACACACTCATTTATTATCCCATTCACTGTAACATGCAAACACACTCATTTATTATCACACTGTAACATGCAAACACACTCATGTATTATCCCATTCACTGTAACATGCAAACACACTCATTTATTATCACACTGTAACATGCAAACACACTCATTAGGGCCTTATACATGTGCCACTGAGATCAGATCAGTTTATTGTATCGTATTCGCGTGTAGGTGTGAAGATTTTCAAGGGAAACGGCTCTTGTCGTTACCTGTATGTGCAAAATGTGAAGCTGTTACATTGCCTCGGGCATGCGCAAAGACCACGGAGATGTGCTCCCACCTGGTTTGTTTACTAACAACATCAACGTGGATCCGCATCGGGCACAGGCAGTGTAGTGGCTTAAAGTTCCCTTCTTTCTATCAGCATATAGTTCTTAATATTTTCTTTGAATAACCACTCTCGGATGGAAAGAAAACGAGTCTACGCGTGGATGTGTTTCAACAACGGTAGAAAACTGTGTTTGCTCCGTCTTTAACTGGACTCATACAGTTGAGACACCCGAAATAACTTGCATGCGCAGCAATCCTGAGACGTGATTTTTAGTTTGCACATGAATACTAACGTCTTCTTTGATCCCAGGAAATTTGAGCACATAACCCATCTCCCTTGCGGAGATATTGGCGAAAGTTGTTTAACCTACTTCATTGCAAACGTCTAGTTTTTCAAACGTGTCTAGTTTTTGTGCAGTAGTGAATAGAGTCTCAGTCTACTACACCATACATAGCATATCATGTTTGTAGAAAATGATTAAGGTGCAACAAATGCCAATAAGCATATTTAAATTAAATGATTCACATTGCAAGCAAAATGGTGCGGCTGGAGCACAGGGAGGGACAACGGTGACGCAGTTTGGATGTAGCGACAAACATTTATGTGCTGTAACAAACAGTGTTAACCAGTATGTGAGTAACGTGGCTTTTATTAAAACATAGCGTGTGTAATGTGTAGCTATTTGATTCCGTTTATTAACCTTTCCGGCTGTCTGTATTACTAGCCAGCAGCAGACGTAAAGGAAAGGGAGCATTTTACTCCCCGGCAATCTCTCTACAAACTTCCATAGACGCGGGATCAGCAGAGGAAAATCTACTTTCCTTTTGTGAGAAACCAGGCCAGTCGTTCCCACGACTACAGCACCTTGCAAAACGAATTATATGCGTTCCAGCAACAGGTGCTGCGAGTGAGCGCTCCTTCAGTGCAGCAGGGCGCGTTATAGAAGCCAGGCGCTCTCGCCTGAATCCTGACACTGTAGATGCTATTTTATTCCTGCATAGTGCTAAGACAAATTCTAAATAGAACGAAGGTTAGGCATATCAGCAGAGGTATATTTTGGTTACATTAGGATGGCTACGTTTATAGCTTGCGTTTTGGGCGCACCACAATGCCAAGAAGTTTGTCGCGACTGTAATGGCATATTTCATTGTGGGGGTGATTGATAGCTTAAGGCTTACGAGACACTGTGTTTTCCGATGTTTTACTGAGTCCTCTCTGTCTCTATCACACACACACACACACACACACACACACACACACACACACACACACACACACACACTAAAGGAAGCAAAAAAGGTTTAAATTAAGTGACATCCCTCAAATGTCGCGTCTCCCGCAAACCTGCAAGCTATGAGTCAGCTGTCAGTATTGGAAGAAGCCTTAACGTCTCGAAGATGAAACTTCCTGGGTTATTTTGTTTCGTTAGGCTATTAGTTATATTTTAAAACAGCCAGTCACATTGTAGCCTACCACTCATGGAATAAGGAATTTCAAAGAGATGATGGAGTGAACTTTCTAGCCTCTAACTTTCTAGCCTCCTGTCACCGTCTCCCCCCAGTCACGCACGGCCTCCCCCATGACACATCGGCCTGATTTGACACGCCCTTTTCTAAGCCGAACGATCGTGGTAAACCACCTCTCTCGAAAGCTTCAGACGGAAAAACGAACAGTTCACATCTAGACCCCTTCTACATGAGGCAATTGTAACACGTTCGCGAGTTTCTATCGTGGTAGAAGCGATGTAACAGCTTTACATTGACGCATGTATAAGGGGCTATTTATTATCACACTAACATGCAAACACACTCATTTATTATCCCATTCACTGTAACATGCAAACACACTCATTTATTATCACACTGTAACATGCAAACACACTCATTTATTATCACACTAACATGCAAACACACTCATTTTCAATATTCAGTGATTTTACTGAATGTGCTGCCAGGATCAGTTTCACTGATATGTTGTACATTTCTCATTAGTTAACAAATACAGCGATGTGACCATTAAAACAACTGGCAGGCAGGGTTAAGGTGCTGCACAGACAAAAAAAACTGTTGCACACGCTTGCGAAGCCTTCATCGATGCAGACTCGCTCAGACATGCTGATCAAGGGCCTTATCACCCTCTTCCACTCTCCGCTCATTGGTTTGGGATGGCACTTAAAGAAGCATTATGCAACAATTGTACCTCAGGATTGGGGTTAGGATGAGCAGTTTTACCTTAAAATAACAGCCTGAAAAATATTGGGGCGCTACAATGACGTTTAATATGGAGAATCGCCACCGTGCCATTAGCTTATTTGCTGTCTTGCTTTGTCTTGTGTTGCACTTGCTTGATGTTTGACTGTGTTAGGACAGTTGTTGAGTAACTAGTTTGTCATAATGTCAAAGTCAGCACATTTCAAGAGATTTCGTTAGTTTTAGCCGCTAGCATATCGTTAGCGAATAGCAATTGATCCGGAATGCTTCTTTAATGTGGCGGGCCCTCCACTTGAACGCACGAGCGGCGTGGAGGTGGGAAGGGAGAGGGTTAGGGCCAGTTTGGAAAAGGCCCCAGTTGTTTGATTCAGAGCTACAGGGTGAGGTCACAAGGTCACCTGTGAATATTCGGTGTTTGAATCTGAAGAAGGGTTTTGGTGTCTGTTGTGATGGTCTTGAGTTTTGTTTGTTTTGTTTTCCGATGTTTACATCATGAAGACAGAGCTGAGGGCAGATTTTCACTTCAAACTTGTGTTGCTGGGCTAATTGCAAATGCCCTCACTTTTTACAAATATATTTAAGGACTCAAATTTAGCAGATGCGTGAATTGCTCAGACATGATTCAAACGTTCCTGAGTCAGCAGTAATTATGCAGCAGCACAACCAATCCCATGGCTAAATACATACACACACACACACACATACACACACACACACACACACACACACACACACACACACACACACACACATCTTATGGGTAAATACAGCAACTTCTCCTCCAAATATGTCAATTTCCAATTATGGATGAGATGGAACAGTACTTTGCCAACTGTTTTGGTTTCATTTTTGAAAATACAACCATCTCATGCACAGGACCAAAACTGCCAACATGAAGACGTGGACATTAATAGCCAACACCAGAGACCTGCGGTACAGGAGAGTTGAATGCATGAATGAAAAGGGCAGCTTATTTATGGCTCTTATCGATTATAGCAATGTCAGTTCTAATGGCATTTACAGCCGCGGAAAAAATTAAGAGGCGACTTTTAAAAAATGATCAGTTTTTCTGGTTTTACTATTTATTGGTATGTGTTTGAGTAAAATTTACATTTTTGTTTCATTCTATAAACTACAGACAACCTTTCTACCGAATTTAAAATAAAAATACTGTCATTTAGAGCATTATTTGCAGAAAAATTACAACATTTTGAAGTGAAGAGAATATCTGTGGTTTAACTAAACAATTGGTACGAATTGACACTGTATGAGGAAAGATAGATGATAAAAGTTTTTTATGTCCACAATCCTATCATGTCTGGAGATATACAGTTGTGTATTGACCTTACAGCCATTCAGTATATGGGGCATGGATGCTGTAACCTGGCTGTACATGGTGAGCACACAGTGAGGAATGAGAATCAGGGGAACAGATGGGAAGATTAAGCTGGGTTGGAAATCTGGCTTTGACTGTTAAGATTTGGACATCCTTGTCAATCGAGGTATTTTGGAGAATGGTGTGAGACATGGAATGATGGAGGAGCTGCAGGCTGGCTTTCCCTGCAGTTTAATCCCAGGCCAGTGATTCTGGCATTGCCCATGTTTGGCTTACATCAGGAATGCTCAGCTGCACAGAGAAGTGATTGTGTAATGTAGTCCATCCAGTGTAGTTGCACTCACGGTGATGTAGTCCATCCAGTGTAGTTGCACTCTGGGTGATGTAGTCCATCCAGTGTAGTTGCACTCTGGGTGATGTAGTCCATCCAGTGTAGTTGCACTCTGGGTGATGTAGTCCATCCAGTGTAGTTGCACTCTGGGTGATGTAGTTCATCCAGTGTAGTTGCACTCTGGGTGATGTAGTCCATCCAGTGTAGTTGCACTCACAGTGATGTTTCTATTGTTTGTCACTGAGTCTGAGGCTGACTGCACTCGTCTCTACACTGCTGGAGGCAGCAATAAGAAGAGGGAATGTGCCTCCAGACAGCTCTAATGTACCAGCAGAGGACATTAGTCATGCACACATACACACATACAAATATATACATACATTGGATCACAATCACAAAGTAACATGTGGAGTACTATGGAGGATTTGAACTCATCGGCTCATAGAGTGGGCAGTGACGGTATAAAAAAAAGGACTGTTATCTGAGTGGAAACTATCATTCTTTATACATTTCATACTTGCTTTAATTAGCTTAAAGGTGTGTCCAAACTTTTGACTGGTACTGTATGCATTGACGATTACTTTGTGTCTAGTCCATACGAGTATGTGGCAGTGTGTACGGTCTTATGTGTTTCTCAGCCTACCTGCTTTGATGATGATAATTTGGGGGTGTGTGTGTGTGCGTTTAAGATTAGCTCCCTGATGAAGCCCAACATCGCTACCTGCTCTGATGATGGTGTGTGTGTGCGTTTATGATTAGCTCCCTGATGAAACCTAACATCGCTACCTGCTCTGATGATGATGATGGTGTGTGTGTGCGTTTAAGATTAGCTCCCTGATGAAGCCCAACATCGCTACCTGCTCTGATGATGATGATGGTGTGTGTGTGCGTTTAAGATTAGCTCCCTGATGAAGCCCAACAGCGCTTGCTGTTCTGGAAGTTTCTCTCACAGAGGACACAGCCTCATTCCCTCATTCTTATTTTTACCACCTTCATTAGCGCTCTCTTTCTCTTCACCTTTCTCCCTCTCCTTCTCTTCACCTCTCTCACTAACTTTCTGGACCTACATTTCATCCACCTCTCTCTTTCTAATCAGGCAAGGCTCTTGCTGTGATATCTCTGTTCCTTCTATCTCTTCAACCCTTCTTTCTGCTGATGTCTTTCTGTTTCTTTTTCCTTTCCCCCGGGTTTCTTTCCGCCCATTGAAGCTCTTTTCTCCAGCTGTGGTATGTCTGTGTGTGTATGAGTCAGTTTATATGTACAAACATGTCAATATATCTGTGGTGTGTGATCCTGTGCCTGTGATGCAAACTCTGTGTGTGTGCGTGTGTGTGTGTGTGTGTGTGTGTGTGTGTGTGTGTGTGTGTGTGAGTGTGTGTGTGCGCCTAGAGAATATTTTAATTGTTATTGGTGCTGTATGATTCAAATTGAATTCATTTGAATTTAATTATGTTCTCGTATTAACAAAACATGAAAAACAGATTTTCAAGCTTCGAGCTAAACATGTTTGCTTGTGACAAAAGTGGTTAAGCATCTTTTAATTCTCCCAGCTGGCAAGCATAAGCTAGGTCACTGACAGCAGGGTATTATCGCAATCAGTGAACGACCAAGTTTGAGCCTGTTTTTACGTTGCTTATTGACTAGCCAATAGATTACTGCAAGGGTCTTGTCATTGAAATGAATAAGAAGCATACCAATGGGAAATAATCGGTAGCATTTTTTTTGTAACACTGATAAAGGTGATAAGGAACTACAATGAATATGTTGTGTAAATGGCATCACCGGTTTGGAAACTCCTTGCTTGTGTGTGTGTGTGTGCGTGCGTGCGTGCGTGCTTGCTTGCGTGTGTGCGTGCGTGCGTGTGTGTGTGTATGTGTAAATATGTGTAAAGCTGGTTCCTTCATTCACAGCTGATTGGCAGACACAGATGTTGATGACCCACATTGCATCTGTGAACAGATGCTGTGGATGGGGGAGGGCATACTGAGGCCTGTGTGTGTGTGTGTGTGTGTGTCTGTGGGATCGCATCTGGATGTTATCGGACACACATGAGAGCGTTGACTTATAAAAGGGATTTGTATCGAAGAGTGAGTGTCTGTTGAGGAGGCACAGTATGGCTAAGTGTGAGAGAGTATCGTGGGTGTTTCCCATCCCTCTGTGCGAGCACAGGTAACAGTGACAGGCATTAGGGTGTTTCCAGTCCCTCTGTGTGGGCGCGGGTATCAGAGGCAGGCATTAGCTGCTCAATGAAAGAGTGAAGGGAGCCTGTTTTTTTTGCTGCCATGCTGAAACAAATCTACTAAGATGTATTTTCATCATTTGTCAGTGCTGGTACACTTTCATCCCCTATCAATCTTTTTCTCAATCCTTTTGCATCTCACTCTCTTTCTCCCTCCCCCTCTGCTGTTCTCTCTCTCTCTCTCTCTCTCTCTCTCTCTCTCTCTCTCTCTCCCCTCTCTCTCTCTCTATCTCTCTCTCTCTCTCTCTCTCTTTCTCCCTCCCCCTCTGCTGTTCTCTGCTGTCTCTCCCCCAAATGAAAGTGATATGCTTGCGTGAGCATTAGCCTCTAATTAGAAGCAATGATCTGACAGGCAAGAGGAGCATCACAGCAGCAAGCACAGGGATCAGTGCAGTGACAGGCAAGGCTCCTGCTGTGATATATATATTGAGGACCATATAAGACTTATTACCTCTGCCAAGGAGGTTATGTTTTCGCCCCTGTATGTTTGTTTGTTTGTTTGTTTGTTTGTCTGTTTGTCTGTTTGTCAGCAGGATTACGCAGAAACGCATGGACCAATTTCCATCAAACTTTGTGGGTAGATTGGTTAATAGAATGGCAATAATTGATTAGATTTTCAGATGTCTAGGTCAAAGGTCAAGGTCACAAGGCGGAGGTTTGCATTCTCTGAATGCTCCCATTCTTGTATGAGAGGGATTCAGGAGAAGTGGAGAACATAGGGGGTTAACAAGAGAGTCACTTTAAGAGGCAGTAATTAGGCTACTATTTTTAATGAGCAGGCATAGCCATAATTAGCAGCATCATGTCAAGAGAGGGAGGAGAGAGCGGGGGTTGGCTATGGCAATGCCCACACACCCACACACACACCAATGTCAATGTCAACCAATCCTTTTTTATTTATTGTATTATTTTAGTAAGTTTCTAATACGTAGACACTCTGAGATTCTTTTGAATGAAAAGTGCGTTAAAAATAAAATGTATTATTATTATTATTATTATTATTATTATTATTATTATGGTTGTCATACTGTTTCTGGGGGAAACCAACACCAGGGCATTTATGTGTTCTGTTTTATAACATAAGATAATTTACTTAGTATTTCTAGCAAATCATTTTTGACTATTAGGTCCAAGTTATGTTTTGTTTGACTATTATGTATCTTTAACTGTGCCTAGAGATCTGTGGAGTTAAAATTAGTTTGCATTGTTTCATTTCAATTGGATAGTCAGCCTACAGAAACACTTGGTTTGCTAAAATTATCTGTTAAGCTCCTAGAGGCAATTGTATTGTTATGGCGCTATACAAATAAAATTGAATTTAATTGAAATTCAGTCTTTCTAATTGTTTACAGAACTTCACCTGAACCGAACCCAGCCCCTAATATTAGCCATAAACTGTAGCTAACAGGGTTACAACTGATAGTTTCTTTATAATCTCATCATCTGTAGATATTTTTTTTCCCCTTTTTTTTTTATTTATTCCCCCCTCTTCGGAGGACAACTTTATTTTTAATACATCATAATTTTGTTTTGTTTTTTCAATACAGTACAATATAATCAGGATTTACATTCACTTCATATTAACATGTTGTCCTACCGTAACCATTTTTAGTGTGACCCTAAATCCCTATAGCACCACATTCATCATCTGTAGATAGGGGAACATCCAAATAAAGTGTGACCATCGTTTTTGTTTGATGTTGAACTGTGACATCACAAGTGGTTTGAGATAAATACACCAGCCCTACACCGGATCACTGGGCCTTTTCAAGGGAAGCCAGTTTTCTTCAAATTGGAGAGAACATATTGTTACCTCCGCCAAGGAGGTTATGTTTTCGCCCCTGTATGTTTGTTTGTCAGCAGGATTACGCAGAAACGCATGGACCGATTTCCATCAAACTTTGTGGGGAGATTGGGTAATATAATGGCAATAATTGATTAGATTTTCAGATGTCAAGGTCAAAGGTCAAGGTCATGGCGGAGGTTTGCATTCTCTGAATGCTCCCATTCTTGTTGGACATATTATAGGACATATTATTCCTGCTCTCTGAGTCTGTGCTCATCTCCCTGATGGTTAAGTAACACTAGATTGGTCAGTGCTAATGTCTGGTCTCTTCCTCTCTCTCAGGTTTGACCAGAGCTTCAGTGCTGTCACTGTGATCACATAGACTCGACACCATGGGGAAGCAGAACAGCAAGCTCCGCCCAGAGATATTGTCGGACCTGCGGGAGAACACAGAATTCTCTGACCACGAGTTGCAGGAGTGGTATAAGGTGAGCACAATGGTTCCCTAGGTGCAGGGACATGCACAGGAATTTTGGAGGGCAGTTGCTCTGCCCTGGAAAAAAGGGGCAACACATTATTTTTTGTCAAGGCCGCTGGCACACCCCGGTCATCTGATCGCAAATTTTGCCAATATCATTTTAAACTCTCACTAACAGTTGCTGCCACGCCCCCGTCCCCTGAGCGCAAATATATATTTTTCAATGATTTAATTTCAAAGATCTTTATGATTGGGTTGAAACAGATCTTGGAATATTTAGATTTATTGTGGGTTTAATTTTTAAATCAATTTACTATACTCAAAAAATCATGTCCCTAGTTTTCATGTCACTACCGAAACACAAGAGTTTTAGTCCATTGGCTGAGCCTGTGTTTTAGCCGCGACTCTGCATTTTTGACCATGCAGTGACACTGCATCTCTGTCCCTCATGGTTGAATGGTAAGTAGCTAAATCCCATAGTTTTTATATAAATGTGTTCCAAAGTCTGAAAATCGACGTGTAACCTTAAGAATTGTCACTACCGAAAGGCATGTTTTCTTCAATTAAGTAAACCTTTTGGGGTTTCATGGAAAATCTTATGTGTGTATGTGTGTTCACCTCTTCAAAGATGTGTTTGAAAGCCGTGTGCTTGCTAGAATTCTTTATTTATGCTTAAAGTTAGCTAGAATTGTCACTACCGAAACAGTCACTACCGAAACATATGGTAGTGACCAGATGATTTGGGTAGTGAAAAAATGAAATGGTAAGTAGTTCAATCCCATAATTTTTAAATAAATGTGTTGTGTGGACTAAAGGGCGGCCCAGAGCACCTTTTGGATGATTTTGGGAGAAAAATGAACATCCATCCAACAGTGCAGTCACTACCGAAACAGTGCAGTCACTACCGAAACAGATAAATTGAACTTGAAAATTTGGTAAAAAATTAATTTCTATGGATTTCATTGTGAAAACCTTCAAGAAATATTTGTAAAAATACACTTTAGAGAAGGGAAGGAAACACAATCTGAACAGGTCAATAATAATACTTTTTTACTATAGTAAATGTGATGTTTCGGTAGTGACAATTTTTGGAAGAGGAAAAACATTCCGACACATTCTGAAAATACAATATAAAACTTGACTGTTCTTTTACTAGATATGTGTACTTTAGATATGGTACAATATACATACGGACAAAGTTTTGGGAATAAACCATAAAAAATTTCAAAATATATCCGACATGACTTTGCATCAATTCGGTAGAATGGCCCATATATTTCCTTCGGAGGGGCACCTTCAGTTAAGGAGGACAAAACGGCGGTTGCCCGGGCAACCTAAGCCCACTCCTGTGCACGTCGCTGCCTAGGTGGATGGGAGATCACAGACCTGCTACCAGGCCTCTGACAGATCAATCTTAATCATTCCAAATTAAGAACACACACATACATTTCTTTATCGTAGGTTGCAGAGACTTTTTGTGCGAGTGACAGATCATCTGAACCTGATATCCAAAGTGTGTGGTACTCATTTAGAGAGCCTGTGTGGAGGTTATTCCACTTTTATACACAGTTCATCCCATTTAGCTGTCTCGCTATGTATGTTGTACCACTCTGAATCTGCTTTGACTAACTTGAACTGTGCAGAATGCTTGTACGTACATCAGACAGCAGCACACGCAGCCAAACACACCCTTCCCCCATAGAAAGAGATAAATAAAGTGAAAGTACATTTGAATGAGAGGCTCTGCGGGTCAGGGATTGCCAGAAAGCTGTACTCAGTGTGTGGTAAACTGTCCCCTCAGTACCACAGCCGTCCTATGGATTAGGCTCCCACGGATGCATAATCCCTCTGAATCAGTGGATGAGGGTGTGTGGAGGGGCTTCATATCCATGTTATGACCTGGATTGTATCTCGCAATGTTTGTGCTCAGGGTCATAGGTCAAATGTATAGTGTCAGTGTCTGTGGATTCTAATTCTTAAAGCAGCAGATTCTTTTTGGCCCCCATTTTTTTTTAAGAGAAGCTTTTCTACACTCAGGAAGGTCATGCATCCATTGTATCTCAATAGAAAACAGTAAAACCAGAGCTGACCTTTAAAGATGTGCAGAGTAGCACATAGCGCACACACACACACACACACACACACACACACACACACACACACACACACACACACACACACACACACACACACACACACCTCCTGCTGCCAAGGGACTATTACTGATTTCAACCAAGATCTTTTCTGCTGTAAGTCTTCTTTTATTTCTTTCCCCTCTTGCTCTCTCTCTACCTCTTTCTCTCACTCTCCCCCTCCTTTCTATCTCTCTCTCTCTCTCTCTCTCTCTCTCTCTCTCTCTCTCCCTCTCTCCCTCCTCTCTCTGGCTTCTTCACTTTTCTAGGAGTAGCAGAAGATATGAACAGCAAGTTGATAAGCCCTCATGTTTTTTCCTTCTTCCCAGGGATTCTTGAAAGATTGCCCCAGTGGTACACTTAATGTTGAAGAGTTCAAGAAGATATATGCCAATTTCTTCCCATACGGAGATGCCTCCAAGTTTGCGGAGCATGTCTTCCGCACCTTCGACAGCAATGCTGACGGAACGATAGATTTCCGGGAGTTCATCATTGCACTCAGTGTGACATCACGTGGGAAACTAGACCAGAAGCTGAAGTGGGCCTTTAGCATGTACGATCTGGACGGCAATGGCTACATCAGCCGCGATGAGATGCTGGAGATTGTGCAGGTGAGAGGGGCTATGCTTTTTTTGCTTTTAAGTGAGGTGTGTGTTACAAATAAGAGAGTGAGAGACAGAGATCTCTATCATTGTGAGGGTTAGGGTTTGCGCCTCTCTCTCTCTCTCCCTTCCTCTCCCTCTCTCTCTCTCCCTCCCTCCCTCCCTCTCTCTCTCTCTCTCCCTCTCTCTCCCTCTCTATCTCTCTCCCTCCTTCCCTCTCTCTCCCTCCTTCCCTCTCTTTCCCTCTCTCTCTCTCTCTCCCTCTCCCTCCCTTCCTCTCCCTCTCTCTCTCTCTCTCTCTCTCTCTCTCCCTCTCTCTCTCTCCCTCCCTCTCTCTCTCTCTCTCTCTCTCCCTCCCTCCCTCTCTCTCCCTTTCTCTCTCTCTCTCTCTCCCTCCCTCCCTCCCTCTCTCTCCCTCCCTCCCTCTCTCTCCCTCTCTCTCCCTCTCTCTCCCTCCCTCTCTCTCCCTTCCTCTCCCTCTCTCTCTCTCCCTCCCTCCCTCCCTCTCTCTCCCTCTCTCTCTCTCTCTCTCCCTCCCTCCCTCCCTTCCTCTCCCTCTCTCTCTCCCTCCCTCCCTCCCTCTCTCTCTCTCTCTCTCTCTCTCTCTCCCTCTCTCTCTCTCTCCCTCCCTCTCTCTCCCTTTCTCTCTCCCTCCCTCCCTCCCTTCCTCTCCCTCTCTCTCTCTCTCCCTCCCTCCCTCCCTCTCTCTCTCTCTCTCTCTCTCTCCCTCTCTCTCTCTCTCCCTCCCTCTCTCTCCCTTTCTCTCTCTATCTCTCTCCCTCCCTCCCTCTCTCTCCCTTTCTCTCTCTCTCTCTCTCTCTCTCTCTCTCTCCCTCTCTCTCTCTCTCTCCCTCCCTCTCTCTCCCTTTCTCTCTCTATCTCTCTTTCTCTCCCTCCCTCCCTCTCTCTCCCTCTCTCTCTCTCTCTCTCTCATGCACCCAGATAATGCGCTTTACACAGGGCGCCGGATTCACTGATGTCTACCGCCCTCAGCAGTCTGTCCATGACCGCATGCCATTGAAGTATTGCAGTCTTGAGCTCCGGGGTTCTTCACATAGTTTGTTTTGTTATTGTTGGCAGGACAGAGTGCTCAGGAAAGGGGCCTGTGTCAGTTAGAGTGATGCATGCTAGTGTCTTGCTGTCTCATGGGATAGGGTTTGGATCGGTAGGGGTCTTTTAGAGATGATGTGTGACCTCCGTGGTAACCTGATTGTCTTAGCGAGACTTTAAATAGACATTACAAAGTTTTGTCTAAAACTAGCTTGCTAATCAGCTAACAAGTTTGATTTGCAAACACCAACGGCAGGAAAGTGGCTCTGATAACTGCTAGCCGACATTCTTACATTTGTGTGGGTTTTATGTCTCACCAAACTACATAGTGATGAGCCTGGGTGGCTAGTGGGATAAACAGGTGTGTTTATATCTTACTAACAAGACCATTTACCATCAGAGTAATGTGCGGATGTTATAAAACTAGCAGCCTACAAAAGCATAAGTATCAAACAAGGTGAAAACCTGCATACTGTCACTTTGAAATATATTTATCAGGACAGTGATGATGCTAAAGCACCAGAGAGTGTGTGTGATTTAGTGTGGGCCTGACTTCTTGTCAGCATATATTTAAGCAATATAGTACGAGTGCGAGTGGGGTAGGTAAGGGATATTCCCACGTGTGGTGTTCGGCCAGCATCATTAAAGCAGTGGTCAGTTTGATCTTTTGATCTCACCAGAGATTGTGTGTGATTTAGTGTGGGCCTGACTTCTCTAAGCAACAGTAGGGCTACGCAAGAGCTAATAGAAGGGAAGTAGAGTGCCTTGAATGGCAGTGACAAAAATATAGTTTATATATAGTATATATTATAAGGTGAAAACCTGCATAATGTCACTTCGAAATATATTTATCAGGACAGTGATGATGCTAAAGCAGTGGTCAGTTTGATCTTTTGATCTCACCAGAGAGTGTGTGTGATTTAGTGTGGGCCTGACTTCTTGTCAGCATATATTTAAGCAATATAGTACGAGTGCGAGTGGGGTAGGTGAGGGATATTCCCACGTGTGGTGTTCCGCTGTCATCGCGGAGTGATTTATTTTGGCTGTGAAAAGTCCGAGTTGGATGTTCTGGGATAATCCAACTCATGGAACGTCTCTCGTCCAATCAGAAACAGCTTAATAACGCAAAAGAACCCAATTGTTTTATAACAACAATTTACAGCTTTGTCAACATTGAGATGTTTGATTCTAATTAAGCAACAGTAGGGCTACGTAAGAGCTAATAGAAGGGAAGTAGAGTGCCTTGAATGGCAGTGACAAAAATATAGTTTATATATATACAGCCGCGGAAAAAATTAAGAGACCACTTCAAAATTATCAGTTTCTCTGGTTTTACTATTTATTGGTATGTGTTAAAGTAAAATGTACATTTTAGTTTTATTCTATAACCTACTGGAAACATTCCTACCAAATTTCAAATAAAAATATTGTCATTTAGATCATTTATTTGCAGAAAAATGACAATTGGTCAAAATAGCAAAAATGATGCAGTGTCTTCAGATCTCGAATAATGCAAAGAAAACAAGCTCATATTCATTTTTAAACTACACAATACTAATGCTTACACTTAGGAAGAGTTCAGAAATCAATATTTGGTGGAATAACCTTGATTTAAGATCACAACTTTCATGTGTCTTGGCATGCTCTCCACCAGTCTTTCACATTGCCGTTGGGTGACTTTATGCTACTCCTGGCGCAAGAATTCAAGCAGCTCGGCTTCTTTTCATGGCTTGTGACCATCCATCTTCCTCTTGATCACATTTCAGAGGTTTTTTATGGGATTCAGGTCTCGAAATTGGGCTGGCCATGACAGGGTCCTGATCTGGTGGTACTCCATCCACACCTTTACTGGCCTGGCTGTGTGGAATGGAGCATTGCCCTGCTGGAAAAAACACTTCTCAGAGTTGGGGAACATTGTCAGAGCAAAAGGAAGCAAGTTTTTCTTCCGGGACAACGTTGTACTTTGCCTGGCTGAGGTTTGTAAAAGACCATAAGGATTGAAAAAGCGGACTGGAGGTTCTTCTAAGTTCGTCTTCTCTGATGAGTCCGATTTCACAGTAGGTGCAAGACTCTCTGGCTGGTAGGCCTCTCCAGGTCTCCGTCTAACCATCAGATGACCATGTGTTGGGCAAAGCTGAAAATTGGACTCATCAGAGAAGACGAACTAGAAGACCCTCCAGTCCGCTTTTTTCAATCCTTATGGTCTTTTACAAACCTCAGCCAGGCAAAGTACAACGTTGTCCCAGAAGAAAAACTTGCTTCCTTTTGCTCTGACAATGTTCCCCAACTCTGAGAAGTGTTTTTTCCAGCAGGGCAATGCTCCATGCCACACAGCCAGGCCAGTAAAGGTGTGGATGGAGTATCACCAGGTCAGGACCCTGTCATGGCCAGCCCAATTTCGAGACCTGAATCCCATAAAAAAACCTCTGAAATGTGATCAAGAGGAAGATGGATGGTCACAAGCCATGAAAAGAAGCCGAGCTGCTTGAATTCTTGCGCCAGGAGTAGCATAAAGTCACCCAACGGCAATGTGAAAGACTGGTGGAGAGCATGCCAAGACACATGAAAGTTGTGATTTTAAATCAAGGTTATTCCACCAAATATTGATTTCTGAACTCTTCCTAAGTGTAAGCATTAGTATTGTGTAGTTTAAAAATGAATATGAGCTTGTTTTCTTTGCATTATTCGAGATCTGAAGACACTGCATCATTTTTGCTATTTTGACCAATTGTCAATTTTCTGCAAATAAATGATCTAAATGACAATATTTTTATTTGAAATTTGGTAGGAATGTTGCCAGTAGGTTATAGAATAAAACTCAAATGTACATTTTACTTTAACACATACCAATAAATAGTAAAACCAGAGAAACTGATAATTTTGAAGTGGTCTCTTAATTTTTTCCGCGGCTGTATATTATGTATATTAGTGTTGTCAAATGATTAAAATATTTAATCGCGATTAATCGCATTTATGTCGTAGTTAACTCCAAATTGATCCCGATTAATCACAATTTTTTAATCTATTCTCAGTTGTTTTTTTTCACATTTTTTAATAATAATGCTCTTATCGACATGGAAGAGTGGATTGGCTTGCTTTATGCAAATGTTTTATTTTATTGAAAAACAACACTGTCAACGTGGAAGGTACAAAATCAAATTATAAAGTGCACATTTCAGATAAACAGGACTCAGCCTATAGTGCAGTTAAACCATGGCTTAATATTTTCTTTTTTGCAAGTTTGCAGGGACATAGTAGTCAGGCCTCTTATTTTAGAAACAATGAACAGTAACAGATAGGTTACCAATGAAAGGTAAGCCTACCACTTCTTTACTTTCAGCCATGACGCTTGAACGACGCGCCTCAATAACAGCTTCTTCCCCTCTGCTATTAGACTCCTGAACTCCCAAAGCTGACCTGGACTTTTCCTATTTAATTTTTCTACTCCCATCTCCCCCCTCCTTACTGGACTGAGCTACCTCTGACAAAAGAATACCACCAACATTGCTATGTGGCAATAAAGATTTATCTTATCTTATCTTAGTGGCCTCTGCAATAGTAGTGCCTACTTAAACACCACTGTTAAATCAGTGTTATGCTAATCACTTAAGTCCTGCTATTGCTACCACTTCTCCTATTCTGTTGGTGGCACCACCACTAATGCGTGTTAGCCTAAAGTGGTCTTTGTTGGCACAAAGCCACAGGATTTATAATTGCCCTCTGTTTGTTGAAGCCAAGTAGCTGTGCTTTCCCCAGTACAGACACTATAACTGCCTGACCCCTGGTGTTTGCAGGCGGTTCTGCAGCTTTTAAGACAGCCCATTTGCTTGGTATCTGTTTGTAGCCTTGGGCTAGAGGAGTTCAGTAGCTTTGGGCAAGGAGAGTAGCATGGCACATGTCGAAATGGAGAAAGAGAATTGGATAGAGGAAAAAACACAAAAGAGACAGAGGTGCTTTGAGACAGGTGCAGAAAACAAAAGTTAGAGTGAGTGAGTCAGAGAAAGGAAAGATAATAGGCCGACTGTGCTCTCTACGACCCCAGTCGTTTTGGCTCTCGGATTAGTGAGTTAAATTTAACAGGGGTTTATCTTGAGTGTGCACAACGGCTGGATTATCACCAGTGGCTCAGGGAGGTTAGTGACTGCTGCCACCCATGGGGAACACATGGCATCCTCGGAAGGTGGGAGGGTGGAAGAAGAGCCATTGAGAGATAAAAGCTCTTTTTATGAACGATTATTTTCCAGAGTTTCCAGAGTTTCATAATCCATCACTCATGAAAGACAGGGTCTTTACTCACACTCATACCACAGGTGTTCGCCAAGAGTGAGATGAGAGAGTGGAGAATAAGATGAGACAGTGGAGAATAAGGTGGAAAACTCAACCTGATCAACTTTTCTCATGAAATACTTTTCGTCTCGCAGTGTCAGAATGGTTGAGATGGAGAAAAGAAAATGAATGAAGCAACTATAATTGTCTATTTTTACTTGGTGAGCCCTGTCAAAAGGGAAGGCAAGCTACTTCCACATTCAAACTGGTCTTCATCCTATTGTCCGATCTCCTCCCCCCTCTCTGTCTCCAGGCCATCTATAAAATGGTGTCCTCTGTGATGAAGATGCCAGAGGACGAGTCCACACCAGAGAAGAGAACTGACAAGATCTTCAGACAGATGGACCTCAACAATGATGGTGAGTTTACACACACAAAAAACATATTGAAAGAGCAATAACTAGATAGATAGATAAACACAGAATGAGGTTATTTAGAAGCACAATATATCTATCTATAAATCCAGAAATCTGTGTGTGTGTGTGTGTCAGTCTGTCTAGGGCGTATCTCCCTGACGGTAGTTACGTTAGTTATGAGATTTCGCATGTAGCTTACGCATGTGACGTGGATCATACATACAGTACAGTACATACATTCATTAAAATTAACCTACATTTGAGTCCAACTGTATGACCATACTTACCCTACACTTACCCTTACAATAAAGAAGTGATCCTATTTCAACCATAACTTCATTTAAAATTATTTCTTTCTTTATGACATTTAGTTTATAGTTTAGACAGCAACTTTGACATCTATATTCAACTGCATCCATACATAATCTCAAACTTTATTTGTTGGTGTATCTCCAAAAAGGCTATACAACATTAAAACATTTCTTAATGAAAAGGAAACATGCATCACAATAATACTTCAGTGTAACCTGTACCTATGTGGAGTGCAAATATGTCTTGCTATTACACTACCCAACAGCTACACCGACGTCTGCTAACACTACAGAATGCATAATTCCTACGGGCACTGCACTAGTAAACATAATATGTGTGTGTGTGTGTGTGTGTGTGTGTGTGTGTGTGTGTGTGTGTGTGTGTGTGTGTGTGTGTGTGTGTGTGTGTTCTATATACATACATGTTACAAGGACACGCACACACATAGTTTTGTGTGTATATACAGTATATACAGTATATATATTGTGTGATTGATTCCTTAGGATCATTCTGCAAGGAAGAGGTGTTGAGGTGTCCTTGAGCAAGACACTGAACCCCTTATTGCTCCTGATGTGCAGTGTGCAATCAGTGTAAATGTAAAATGTGTATACATTGTAAGATGCTTTGGATAAAAGTGTCTGCTAAATGACAAAATGTGTCTGCTCCTCTCCCTCAGGTAAACTCTCTCTGGAGGAGTTCATCAAGGGTGCCAAGAGTGACCCCTCCATCGTGAGGCTACTGCAGTGTGACCCAAGCAGCGCCTCGCAGTTCTGAGCCACAGCGAACACACACACACACAACAACATGCATGAAGGTTTTCATCTCATCGTTCTCTTTTGTGTTCCTGTGGAGTTTGAAGACAACAGCATCAGCGGAAGGAAGCGCAGTGATTTTTATGAAAGGACATGCTTATAGAATAAAATGGAAGAAACACACACCTGTCAAGCCATCTGTTCCGCCGCATGCCACTGGTATGGTTCTCTTTACTGAGGTTTCAAGCTTAAAGGTCAGCCCTGTGCTTAGCGCCTCCCCCGCCGCGGCCTGCAGTCAATGCCATGACACCCCGATATCCATCTAGATTTGGATTCTTGGAGGAGCAAAAAAGACAACTCTCCCTTGGGAATCGTGCATGTACTCCCCCTGCCTAGTGTTTCAGATAAGACCTGATTTTCTTTCCTCCAAATGCATGGATCCCCTCTTGAATGTTATATCCAGTGTTGCCGAATATGCACAACCAGTAATGAGAAGCAAGACAGCAATGAGAAGAAATTGCAGACGTCCAGGATCCTGTACAGACCTTCAGAAGCAGCTCTCCGCAGCAGTATTATGTAGCTCCAGTCTGGACACCTTTCCCAAACCTGCCAGTCAAACGGCATGGATTAGAACGGACCTCGTTGGACACAATGCCAGAATTTCTTTCATTTCAAGATGCTGATGATCTATCCTTAGAAAATGAAAACGCTTAAGATTCCTTTTTGTTTGTTTTTTGTACATATCATTTTTATCCTCTTTATTTATTTCTTTTGGCATATTCTGTATTTGTATTTGTCATGGATGGTGAGATTCAGACAGCAGTTTAGCTGAGATCAGTGTGTATCAGTGGTCTGGGTTCTGTTCAGATTTAATCATTCAGTTCATCGTGGAATGTTAACATCCCAAATGTTTGCAAGGAATTGGTAAAGGATATTTGCACCAGGGAATGCATTGCTTATTTCTGTTGCTTTTGCATATCAATCTCTGCTGTGAGTAACCATATTCCAATGAGTATGTGAGTGTGTGAGTATGTGAGTACACTTGTGCATTGGTGTGGATGTGTCTGAATGGAGGTTGATTTTTTTTGGGGGGGGGGGGGGGGGTAATTTGAAGTATTATCAATTGTGTTGTTTAAGGTACTGTATATGTAGGCATCAGTATTTCATTTCCCTACTATGAGCAACTCTAGGCATACTTGAACACCATTTCTGTTAGTTTACTCAGCGCTAGGCATACTTTAACACCATTTTGGTTGGTTTTCACAATTCAATGATTATGAAATGATTATAGCTAGGTCCCGGCATTTAACAACACAGATGGGAATGTGCTTCACATCTCAAGTAAAATTGTAGTTTCACATTTTTCCACCTTAGTTACTTTCTTGCTCAAAAACACATCACTTTGACATTGCCACCAAGGGCTTACTCCACTCCACAAAAGGATAGAAAATATAACTGCTTTCATCATTAATTCTCTTTAAACAGCGACTTGCAGTCGCAGAACCTTCCTCTCCCCTGGCATAACTTTGTTTAGGCCCTGCAGTTCTGTAGTTGGTCCTGCCTCTTGTTTTCTGCGATGGTTCTTTTGATTGCAACCACAGTTCAAATTCTCTGTCATCTCTTTTGTGTAGTTTCGAGGTTCATCATCACGTTGCTTCCATATTTGTACCAAGATTTCTGATACCTATGTTGAATATCTTGTTTCTGATACCTATGTGGAGTATCTTATTTTTCTGTTGCATGAAAGTCCCCTTTTCCCTCAATTAATGACAAATATACTTGTGTTTGACACTCCAGGTGTGCCTATGCTTTATCAATAGGTGGTTTCCGGAATCTGCTTGTGTGTGTTGGTGTTTAGTTTTTAATGTTTGAAAATGATACCCTAAAACATTCATGCAGATGAATCAGGCGACAATTCTGTTTTATTGAACAAAAAAATGATCATAGTAATTTAAAACATAGTATCAAACAAAGTGCGCATGCCATTCAATGAATTATAAGACACCTTATTTTATCGAACCTATATCTAAACCACTCTTACACACTCCCACTCAGGGCAGTTTTTGATGGGTGTTGGACCAGAGTCCTTAGATCAGTGGTTCTTAACCTGGGTTCGATCGAACCCCAGGGGTTCGTTGAGTCACTCTCAGGGGTTCGGCAGGGGTCAAGACACACACAGTATAGCCCGGTTCACACTAGCAATGTCGGGCCGTTTTTATACATAGGCTACCTACGTTTGAAGAAATCATATTTTATTTTTCAAATTACGAAGGGTTCGGTGAATGCACTGATGAAGCTTGCAGGGTTCAGTACCTCCAATAAGGTTAATAACCAATGCCTCAGATCCAGAAGCCGTCTCGGCTGAGCTGGGACGCAGGGCTGGGCTGTGAATGTGTTGGAGCAGAGGAGACTGGTGGTGTTGAGCAAGGAGCTTATGCTGTTCAGGAGGAAATGCCTGATTCCCATTAGGACACTGGTGACCTCTGAGGGACTGCAACAAGGTGGAGAAAACAGCAGATGGCACCTCTGTTAGTCTTGACACCCTCTCTCACACATACACACACACAGACACACAGTTTCACATACTACAGTAAGTCTGTTTTATAGATAGATAGATAAAGATAAACTTTTATTAATCCTGTGAGGGAAATTCAATTGTCAAAGCAGCAAGGTAGTAGGAATAGGATTCAAGTATACTGTATACATAAACATAACAAAATAAATGTATAAAAATTTGAAAAATAAATAATAAAAATGAATAGATCAAATAAATAGGCAATGTAGTACAGCTCCACTGGCGTACATTATTTAAAACTAAATGTTTGGTTGTGTTGGTTGTGGAGTCTGATGGCTACTGGCAGAAAGGACTGGCCAAGGCGCTTTGTGGTGTGCCGAGGAGGGATCAGTCTGTGGCTGAAAGTGCTCCCCATTGCTGAAGCTCGTCATAGAGGGGATGGGAGGGGTTCCTCAGGATAGCATCCATCTTCCTCCTCGTCCTCTCCTCCGCAACTGCTTCCAGGTTGTCCAGTTTTATTCCCACCACGGAGCCAGCCTTCCTCACCAGCTTGTTGATCTTATTTGCTTCCCTTGTGTTGATGTTACCCCCCCCCCCCCCCCCCCCAACACTTACCGCCAAAGAAGATGACACAGGCTACTACAGACTGGTAAAACATCTGCAGCAGCCTATTGCAAACTCTAAAGGACCTGAGCCGCCTCAGGAAGAATAAGTTGCTCTGCCCCTTCGTGTAAAGGGCCTCAGTGTTGTCAGTCCAGTCCAGTTTGTTGTTAATATGTACACCCAGGAACTTGTAGTTGTCCACCTCCACCTCCTCCCCTCGGATGGTGATAGGGGTCGGGGCCCTCTTCTTGCTTCGCTGGTAGTCCACCACCAGCTCTTTGGTCTTCCTGATGTTGAGCTGGAGGTGATTGGTGTCACACCACCCTACAAAACTCTCTATCAGAGCTCTGTACTCCTCCTCGTTGTCGTCCGTGATGCAGCTGACGATGGAGGAGTCATCGGAAAACTTCTGTAGGTGGCATGTACTTGAATTGAAGCGGAAGTCGGAGTTGTAGAGGGTAAACAGGAAAGGTGACAGCACAGTTCCTTGGGGGGCGCTGCTCACCAGCACATCCGACCAGTCACAGAAGATCCAAACACAGATCTAAATGAGGCTAAAAGCCCACTCCAGACGGATCAGAACTACTGGAATCTTTAGTGTAGACATCATCTCCACATGCAAATAAGCGTCTTTGAGTGTTAGAAAAGCGCTATATAAATATATATTATTATTATTATTATTTATTAAATACATCTGCTCAGGCAGCACAGGGCCGGCTGAGAGGATATTGCACCATGAGACTGCAAATTCGCAATTATGCCCTGCTGTCAGCATTCAGTCTCAAATAGAGCAGGGTCATTGGAGGTATCTGCTGACGGTGTGCACAGGACTATGAAACAGGCTTCAAAGAATGTGTGAAGGGTTGAACTCAGCCGTTAAGATTGGAGGTTAAATCACTCTACATCAAGCTACACTCACACTGCAAGGTTACATGCACAATTAGGATGTATTGCACAGATTTGATATTCCTTTTTTTAACGATAAGAGTGAGTCAAATGACTAGACGAATTACACCAATTGCATACACATCTAAACACATCTAAAACCGTATTCCCCCTTCACAATTAACTGCAGTCACAATTTTTCAATGTGTGTGTTTGATTCAAGAGCAACATGTCAAAACCATGTATGCCAAGTCTGAAAGATGTATCAGTCACTGGATTCTAGCATCACACATACAACTTCAACTGAAAACATTATGTTCAATGTGAGATTGGCAAATAAGATTTCATCAAATCTGTGCCACGTTTGTGGACATATATTAGATATGCAGTCTGAACATAACATTAAAAGCACTGAGTTATGACACAGACAGACTCACATATTAAAAGCATTGAGAGATCACACAGACAGACTCACATATACAGCCGCGGAAAAAATTAAGAGACCACTTCAAAATTATCAGTTTCTCTGGTTTTACTATTTATTGGTATGTGTTAAAGTAAAATGTACATTTTAGTTTTATTCTATAACCTACTGGCAACATTCCTACCAAATTTCAAATAAAAATATTGTCATTTAGATCATTTATTTGCAGAAAAATGACAATTGGTCAAAATAGCAAAATTGATGCAGTGTCTTCAGATCTCGAATAATGCAAAGAAAACAAGCTCATATTCATTTTTAAACTACACAATACTAATGCTTACACTTAGGAAGAGTTCAGAAATCAATATTTGGTGGAATAACCTTTATTTAAAATCACAACTTTCATGTGTCTTGGCATGCTCTCCACCAGTCTTTCACATTGCCGTTGGGTTACTTTATGCTACTCCTGGCGCAAGAATTCAAGCAGCTCGGCTTCTTTTCATGGCTTGTGACCATCCATCTTCCTCTTGATCACATTTCAGAGGTTTTTTATGGGATTCAGGTCTCGAAATTGGGCTGGCCATGACAGGGTCCTGATCTGGTGATACTCCATCCACACCTTTACTGGCCTGGCTGTGTGGCATGGAGCATTGCCCTGCTGGAAAAAACACTTCTCAGAGTTGGGGAACATTGTCAGAGCAAAAGGAAGCAAGTTTTTCTTCCGGGACAACGTTGTACTTTGCCTGGCTGAGGTTTGTAAAAGACCATAAGGATTGAAAAAGCGGACTGGAGGTTCTTCTAAGTTCGTCTTCTCTGATGAGTCCGATTTCACAGTAGGTGCAAGACTCTCTGGCTTGTAGGCCTCTCCAGGTCTCCGTCTAACCATCAGACGACCATGTGTTGGGCAAAGCTGAAAATTGGACTCATCAGAGAAGACGAACTAGAAGACCCTCCAGTCCGCTTTTTTCAATCCTTATGGTCTTTTACAAACCTCAGCCAGGCAAAGTACAACGTTGTCCCGGAAGAAAAACTTGCTTCCTTTTGCTCTGACAATGTTCCCCAACCCTGAGAAGTGTTTTTTCCAGCAGGGCAATGCTCCATGCCACACAGCCAGGCCAGTAAAGGTGTGGATGGAGTATCACCAGATCAGGACCCTGTCATGGCCAGCCCAATTTCGAGACCTGAATCCCACAGAAAAAACTCTGAAATGTGATCAAGAGGAAGATGGATGGTCACAAGCCATGAAAAGAAGCCGAGCTGCTTGAATTCTTGCGCCAGGAGTAGTTTAAAGTCACCCAACGGCAATGTGAAAGACTGGTGGAGAGCATGCCAAGACACATGAAAGTTGTGATTTTAAATCAAGGTTATTCCACCAAATATTGATTTCTGAACTCTTCCTAAGTTAAAGCATTAGTATTGTGCAGTTTAAAAATGAATATGAGCTTGTTTTCTTTGCATTATTCGAGATCTGAAGACACTGCATCTTTTTTGCTATTTTGACCAATTGTCATTTTTCTGCAAATAAATGATCTAAATGACAATATTTTTATTTGAAATTTGGTAGGAATGTTGCCAGTAGGTTATAGAATAAAACTAAAATGTACATTTTACTTTAACACATACCAATAAATAGTAAAACCAGAGAAACTAATAATTTTGAAGTGGTCTCTTAATTTTTTCCGCGGCTGTATATGCAAAGCATTGAGGGATCACACAGACAGACTCACATATATTCAGGTAGGATCACACAGACAGACTCACATATATATCTAAAGCATTGAGGGATCACACAGACAGTCTCACATATATTCAGGTAGGATCACACAGACAGACTCACATATATTAAAAGCGCTGATGGTCACACAGACAGACTCACATATGTTAAAAGCGCTGATGGTCACACAGACAGACTCACATATATTCAGGTAGGATCACACAGACAGCTTCATATATATATATATGCATTTAGGGAATGAAACAGACAGACTCACATATATTAAAAGCACTGAGGGTCACACAGACAGACTCACATATATTCGGGTGGGGTCGAAAGGGCACTCATTGGTGACATAGGAGTAGTTTTATTTAAATTATTTCATTACTGAAATAATAAATAAATAATTATTGAAATATCCACTGTGGTTTTACCATCAAAGACTTAAATGGCATATATTTTTACGATACCTTAAACATACACTGTGTAAATTGACTACAAGGTGGCAACAAACACAAAACTTCAAGTCATTTATGCAGGTACAACCCAGATTCCACAAACAAAATAAAGTATTGATAACATGGAGAGAGCAAGAGTTAAGAGGTGTGAGTGACACCAAAGGGAAAGGATTCACTTCAGACAAAGGGTGAGGGTGAATAGGAATGTACAGTATGGACATGTAACTCTATTGTAGTGGACACCAAAAGTAAAACTATGACCAGTGAAAATAAGCATAATAGGTCCTCTTGAGTGGGGGCGTCCCAGATCCCCCCACCTCCACAGTCACGATGGGTTAGGATATACACACAAGCTTTACACAAGCTCCCAAGACAGACCGTCCTCAAAAACCATAATCCAACATTTAGCTACAAACACCTATCTCCACTGGCTTCCTCAATCGCATCTTCAAAGCAAATTGTTACCTTGATGTCTCAAGGCAACAAAACACTATGGGACTTGGGACATCAGCCATACAGACTGTGACAGCCATCTGGAGACTTGTCTTACTGCATCTGAATTCCTCAACCAAACTGGCCATTGGTAACTCAGCATAATAGTAACAAGGCAAACTTGTTTATCATCTATTTGAATTGGTTCTAGCAGGCTGAGTAGCTATTTCCCTAAGGCTTAAAACAGCAGTTGTAAACAGACCTAAATTATTTAGTTACAAATGAGTTTCAAGTCTATGATCAATGTCACTGCATTAGATTATATGTGTGAGAAACACCACAGCAATTCCTATTAATGCTTAACTACCAAAGTAATCCACAAGTCTGGCATGAACCTACTAATTTGCACTCAGTTCATTTACACTATAATCTATTGAGTGGTATCCGTGTCATCTTATGAGGTGAAGTTAACTAATCCTGTTAAAGAGGAGGACCTTGTGTATCTGGCTCTTCAAGGTTAAGCCTTTACAAGAAAAAGACAGATTTAAACTAGATGACTTCAAGAGCTGGCAAGTGTTTTGCAATCATTAAACTGGACCAACGGAGAAAAGCGGAGTCAGAATGGCAAGTGACACAATACTAAACTACTGAGCAAGACCACCAGAAAGACAGACCTACAGATTATATAGTGCCAATAACTATTTAAATTGGGCAAGGAAAAATATCCTTTTAACAAGAAACCTTGACCAGAACCTCAGCTCAAAGGGTGGATCAATGAATAAAAGAAGAATGAGGAGCACTCAGATGAATTCATACACCAATCAGAAGATCAAATCTATTAGCACACATGTGGCTTGTTTACATGATACATACATGATACATACATGATTCCATGAAACATAAATATCATAACGGGTTGAAATTAAAAACGTTGCTTCTCCCATGGAACTCTCTCTAGTATGGACTGAACTGAATTGAAAGGTGGGCAGGATCCTAGCTGCATGGCAAACACACTTGAGTTCAATTGTCTATGGCACATGTGTCAAACTCAAGGCCTGGGGGCCTGATCAGGCCCGGCAAGCCATTTAATCTGGCCCGCCAGCTCCTCAGAATGTTGCAGAAAGCTCTATTGATTTGAATGAGCAACGGTGAAATTTTATTTGGTTTGCCTAACTCTCAGGATTAATAAGAATCCATCTATCAGAGCTTGTCTGCCGCGGCCGCAGGTATGTCGAACGCACCACAAATACTGCAAGTCCCACAATGGACTGTCCCCGCGTTGGTAGCATACGTCAATTTAGTGAGCGCTTGCCCCACTGTCCGGCCCTCGACTTACACCCATTTTTTTTTATTTCGGCCCTCTGTGTATTTGAGTCTGACACCCCTGGTCTATGGCTAGCATGTTGTTTAAAGGGAAACATAAGGGTTTTTCAACCTGGGCCTTTTTGGGTCCAAACTTTTATTAAGGACGATACACAATCTAAATCATCCCAGTTTTGAGTTAGAACACTAAAACGACAACAGCAAAATGGCTACACAATGGAATCCTTTGAGGCAAGCCAGTACATCAAAGTAAACCACTGGTTTTGCCACAGAAAGACTCTTATATGAAATAATAAGGGGCTGATGACATGAAAAGGACCATACAGAGAGAGTCCTGTGTCTGTTTACCTCAGTAACTTTAAAGAAACTTTAAAATCTAAACTCAGTGTTCTGTGGGTTTCTTTTCTTCCGGACTCTAACACTGCACCCTATTCATTGAGGCCTGTAGTTTCTACAGTTTCTTTACAGTTATTTAAGTGAACAGACGCAGGTGTATCTCTGTAGGGATCCTTTCCATGATGTCAGACCATTATATGAACATATAACAGTTTGTCAGTGGCAAAAACAAGAGCTTTACTTTGACATGCTGGCTTGTCTCATAGGATTCCATTGCACGGTAGTTTTGTTGTTCTAGTTCTAGTGGCAGTTTATCGTTCTAATTCAATACGTTCTAATTTGTAAAGGTTTGGACCCAAAAATATCTAAAACTAAGGGCCCAGGTTGTAAAATCCTGAAGTTTTTCCAGAAGTTAGTTTTACACACCTCACAACTCTATATCCCTGGCCTCTGTTGACAGCTAGAACATCTTTGTATGTACTACGGTTCACAATTATAAGTAAACACCCTGCTGATCATCAACCTTGGGATTCTGGCTGTGAGACAGAGAGCCCCATTTTGTTTTAAGATCTCTTCCACTGTCATTCATTTCCCTCCTTGTCATTCTACTCCTCTGATAACAACACTGATTTGGCAACACTGAATCACTAGGATTGTCGTCAGTGAGGCATAGAGACATAATTAATTAAACAGATCTGGCTGATTCCCATGCCAGAAAGGTAAAAGTCAAGCTAAGGGCAAGCTTTAGAAGATAAGCCCCTAGCTTCATTGCTTCAATAATGACCCCTATCTTCATTGCTAGTGTGCCCTCTTGATGCCCGAGATTTACTAAGCCACTGCCTAATAATTGGGTTACCTCTACTCGGTTACTCTTAAGCCTCTGAATGACCATAAAGCCTGAGCTAATTAAGAGTGAGGTTAACTTGTTAGCATGTTGTGGTTTACTTGAAGGCCTCACCGTGAGTCCTGCGACCATGGGGATGACATTAGAGATGGCGTACTCCATGAGTGGAGGGTGGATGTTGATGTGCCGCAGCACTGCACCATGGACCAGCGCTCCCAACAGGAAGTTCACGTGACCTATGAGCACCACGCTCAGGCCGAACTTCATCAGGGCTTTGGGCTCCTCCAGGCCTCCACCCTCCATCCTCCACCCTCCATCCTCCTGGAAGTGACCGATGACAGGAGGGAGGCAGAAATCCAGAAATAAACAAATAGAAGGAGTAATAAAGAAGGAATTGGTAATGGAACTGAAACTTTAGTCAGTGCAGTAGACCTACGGAATTAGAATCTGTACCAATGTTATCAGTCTGGCATGGTTTTTCTGTACCAATAGTATTTCTACTGCTTCCACAGAGACATTTTAGTCATTGGAGAGGGTCAGTTCAGTTGCCTTCCCTGCTGTGATGAACCCTAGTGCAGCGTCTGTGGCCTAATGGCCCCCTATCTCCATCCCTCCATAACGCAGCCTAGTCAGCGTAGGCCATATGTTTAGTCAGCAATGTTGACTAAATCAACGATTGTAGACAGAAGCAACGCTTCTATAACTTGGACACTGAGGCGTGCATTTGTCAATAACTTGGACTACAAACACTAACTGACCTAGGCAATCAATCAATGAATTAAATACAAATTTGCCAAGAATTTATCTCTGGTCAACCCGCGCAGGAATAAGTTGTAAACAATGTAAAGATAGACAAGTTATTAATTCATCAGGTAATTGAAACATATCTTTATAGCTAATAAGCGTTGTAATTCGCTAATACTGTATATCCTACTGTAACTTTAAGTGAGTGTATGCAATTGTTTTCTAAGCCTACATAAAATGAGAAGATATTATGCTTAATGTACCAGTAGTATTTACTCCTGCATATTAAGCTTAACCAGTAAGTATTTTACTCTCCCTTAATATGTGCACTTTTAATCACATATTGCACCAATCAATGTCAAAGATAATCTGAGTTATGACAAACTGTGGAAATGGTTAATAAAAGACATGGGTATAGTTGTGCTCAAAAAGGTGATTGTGTTTTAAAATAAAAAGCTAACTCAGTCTGAAATGACATGTTCAAGTGAACTGATGGTACTGAAGAAATCAAACTATTACAGTTAAATTTCAACTTTACTGTAATCTGCCAGCTTCCACACTCTTAAATCACCACAGGTCCCTGCTTCATATGCAGAGCAGCCGACCTTAGAGCCTTTATGTTATCGGTGAGGCATTCAGGTTCACTAGTGAATCAACAGAGGAGGCCAGGTAAGATCACCCTGCCCAGGTAAGATCACCCTGCCCAGGTAAGCACACTCTGCCCAGGTAAGATCACTCTGCCCAGGTGAAATCACTCTGCCCAGGTAAGATCACCCTGCCCAGGTGAGATCACTCTGCCCAGGTAAGATCACTCTGCCCAGGTAAGATCACCCTGCCCAGGTAAGATCAATCTGCCCACGTAAGAACACCCTGCCCAGCTCGACTGCAAACATCCTCACTCATCCAAAGAAAAGGTGCAGCTGTGAAGTCACTGCTCTCTTCTCCAGGATGTTTTTGGTAAGGCTTCTCTGACTCAAACATCATGATCCAATCCTCACAGCTAAAAGTCTTCTCGGATAAACATAATTGAATTGATATCAAACAACCTGCAATGCATGGTTGCATACCTATCCCATTGTCTGGGTTGAAACTGTTTAAAATAAATACACAGGTTAATAACCCCAAACTACCGAAAAACAATCAGACTAATGTAACCAAACAAACATACAGGCAGGCTGTGTAAGAAGAAGCACAATGTAGCAAGCATAAAAACATCTGACTTGACGCCAACAGTAATTACTTCCACTGGCGTAGGCTCCTTTATTCCTTATCTCGTACTTTTTACATTTTTAAAAGGTGCCTGCTTGAAAACCACAGCCTATGATTAGGCAGTAGTGTTGTTGTGTTAAGCACTGTTACATAACCATCAACTTAAAGAAATGGTAACCTAACATAAAGAAGCCAAGAGAAATGGTGACGGTGAAAAGTAAATATATTTATTGACAAACCAAGAGTAAACTGATGAAGAAGGTGGTGATGAAAATAACGAGTAAAAAAAGAGAAAGCAAACACTCACACTGTCTGCGTGGAAATAAAAAGGAGAGCTAAACTGCTTGCGTTTAAACAAAAGGACATGGGAATGTGGTGAGTCTTCCGGGAAACTTCCTTCTACTCTAAACTTAAACTGATCTTAAAGCGTGCCAAAAACCCACCACCAAACACCACCAACGCACATAAAGCAAAATTTTAAATCTAGGTTAAACTGCGTCCAAACGAAACTCTGTCAACAACAATGATAAAGCAGGGCGCCAGCAGGGCACCAGCAGGGCGCCAGCGGAGCGCCGTGCAGCAGGCCCAAAGAAATACGGAAGCGTAGACGGGGTGTGGCTGGATGAACGGGGGAGAGCCAGAGAGCCAGAGAGAGCGATGAACATGAAATGGGCGTCTTTTATAGGTGAAGGTCAAACCAACACCTGCAACCCAATCAGACACCAGGTCACCTGTAGAGGGGGACAGAGAACAAGCGCACAGACGAGCACAATACGGCTCCCCACGTAACAAGCACTTATGGGCTACAGACAGCGCATGTTGTACCGTGAAGGAGGGCCCTTACGGCTCCTGAGGACAACATGTGGTAAGTGCTGTGGCCGTCTCCAGACAGTTGTGTGTTGTTGTTGTTGTATCCAGTGGTAGTGGTCCCTGGAGAAGTGGGTATACTCAGCAGCCCATACAGCACAGGATAAACACCCTGTTTTAAGAAGTGGGTCAATGCTGACAGAAAAATAAGTGGGTCTACGCCGTATACCTGTGTATACCCTGGACTACACCGCTGGTTGTATCTATGGTTGGGCAGTTGTTATAATGGTTAGGGTGCTGGTTATTACTGTGACAGTGAGAAGATTGGCCGTTGTGGGAAGTCCTTAACCTGCCTTGGTCAGCTGATAGACCTTCCATGTATATTCATATATAGTTCTCTTGTCATATGCAAATTATATTTTGTACTTTTATTTGGTGTTTAGTTGCCTTTCATTGTTTACCTGTCATCTCTGTTTACTGCTAGTCCATCTTGCCAGGTTAGGTTCAATTTGTGTTATGTACCATTTTAGGTACATAATTTGTATTTTATTTTGAAAAAACTTAAAGGCAACCGGGCCAATATTTTTGTCAATGCAATTAACTTTGAATGAACATTGAATCTAATTCTTGTGACCGTTTTTCCTGGTCTGGTGGCAGAAAGGGAGTCTATCTTGGTATCTTAAAAAAAAAATGCACGATATTATATCTCCCTGCCCAGGTGAGATCCCCCTGCCCAAGTAAGGTCAATCAAATGGGTGAAAAGGTAAAAATCCGCACCAGTAGCCACTTCGAAAAAAAAATGAAAAGAGAAAAGCGGGTTAGATAGATGTATAATTTTTAAGCAAATTCGCTTTCCAAGAGGCATGTACATATTTATTTAGAAATAGCCACTGTGGGGCCCCTTCAACATGTTTTAGCAGGCACATAAGTCTGCCACTGGGTGGCGCTAAATCATCAGTCAACAAGAAAAGAGACTGAAACACACCAGTCATTAGCTGAGTAGCAATGCTAAATTAGTTACACAGGACATAGGAGTAATTAATCAATTTCTGTGTGCTTTAAAATATATATAACTAACTACTTTAATTAATTATATATATATATATATATATATAAATAGAGTTAGACACATTGATCTCCATATTTGGCTAGGTCAAACAGTCTTTCTTACTCAACCCCTCTGAACAGTATGTTATAAACTTGTTTAATAACAGTGCTTTTTGGGAACAGGGATTAAACATATTAAAAGATGTGTATGGCTTTTACTCTGTAATGTTCATGTAAATAAAATGGGACACTGTAGACAGTCCCTTCTCGTGTTATGGAGCTAGATAGCACAAACATCAGTTTGCTTGATAGTAATTCAGTTGTTGCATGTGGATTTCTTCCCCTGGTTATTTCCCTGACGTAATATAGAACACAACATTACAAGACACAAGGGTAATAAGTAACAAGTGACACCATATTCAAAAGGTGGATAAAGTAAATACCATCATTAATAACATCATGGAATTAGGCGACTTCTTATCCCATGGTTGAACAGGGATGAGTGTGAGCTGAGGCAATTAAATATCCAAATTCATTAAGGTACAGGGATTAAAGATCCAAATTCATTAAGGTACTTTAACAAATGTTTGGTGTGATGCATATGTCAAGGTTTGTAAACATCACACAGATCAAACCATGCACAATTTCGATTCTATAGGCTGATTAATGGAACATGCTTCCCACCTCTCACAGCCAGGCAACCACAATAGGCAACAACAATGCTGTGTGCATTTTAGATTGTGTGTAAAACCTCAAGAACCAAATAAAATGTGTTTTATTTCATGACAAAGACCTTGAAGGATAAGGATTCTTGATGCTGTGTAACAAAGAAAAGGGGAAATAGACCCAGTAGAAGGGAGACATGCCTTGTTTTTTTTTTTTTAACTTGTATGGCTGTACTTGTTTTTACATGGTTTATTTTTGTTGTTGGAATGAAGGCAACATTATTTGAAAATGAGCAATTTGCTCAATTAATAACATCAGCTGACCAAACCAGTGGACTACAGGAGTCTGCATCCCAGTTTGTCCTGAACAACAGCTCTCACTCTCGGTTCAAGGGGTGGTGGGGGGGTCCGCTACAGTATGTGCGATGTTGTTTTTCGGGGAAACACAATTTCGTATCGCATTACAAAATATTGGGGGGAAATGCACCAACGCAATTGGTCCACTGGTGTTCCCTGACTTTCCCATGCTTTCTCTCCGTTCACATACATTGCCTTTGTTTCAGGTTCCGGACAACCCCGAGAAGCCACTCCTTCGAGTCTCCGCCTACTCTCTCGACAGCAGCTGTACACTCGCTCAGTGCTCCTAGCCACGAGCTGTACACGCGCCGCTTCTGAACGGTGATTGGTTGAAGACGGTAAAAACAACGAATTTCGACCAATCCGCGCGATGTGCACGCGCTGAGCCATGCTGTGCATTCCTCTACCACATGCACAGTTGAGCTGATAAACAAGCCCTGTGAATCACTGGCTGAAGCGTCGTCGTATATATACACTGTGTAGCTCAAAGCTCCTCATACAGAAATGACCAGAGGATACAGTTGAGCAGACAACCTTAATTAGTGCGTTTAGCACACGGTTGCGTGCATCATATCCGTAGACTTATCAACTGCTGTCTTCAAAAGACAATCGATATTATTGACTTCACTTGTTGAATGCGTTAAGCGAGCTTTTTTTTGCTCGATAACATATCGGAAACACCTTTTTCTTATCTTGACTTGGATATCCATCAATTCGCAACCATGGTTGCCATGACCAAGAGAGTGAAGACCTTCGAAATCATCTTCAGCGATCCTAGCAAGGCTTTCTACTGCAGTGGAGACAAAGTAGCTGGGAGGGTCGTGGTTGAGGTGAACGAAGTAACTAGAGTCTCGGCAATGAGAGTGTGCGGGGTCGGATGCGCTAAAGTGGAATACGCCAAAGGCAAGCAGCGATGCCGAGAGGAAATTGACTACCTGAAGTATGAAGAGGTGGTTCACCTTGATGACCAGCCAGCTGGTAAGTGTGGTTTTAAGTTGTGTAAATGTTAATGGTGGTTGTGTCGGAGTCTCTGAGACTCAAATGTCATCGTGCTCTTTTGCTAGCTAAGTTAGCTGACGTTAGCTTGTGCATCTTTAGTAATGTAAACTATGGGTAACATTAGCCATTAGCCTGCTAGCTATCTTGGTGAGTAACCTTTGACCAACATCTAAGATAACTCCCTGTTTTCTTTGTGGACAGTGCAGTGTAAAACATCTTTTTGAATAGATGACTAGGCTTAGATTAATTGACTATAGTAACTTGTAGTGAGTAACATCAACTGATGCAGATCAGTGACATTTTACTGGAAATTGGAGTCAGAACACACTTGATCCTGTCTGTGTTGCAGATGAAGATGTTTATGTATGAATCCCCATTCATTAAATGTTTACTTTTTCTGTACAGATACTGATGGATCTGTCATCCTGAGACCTGGCAACAAGTACGAGTACATGTTTGGCTTCGAGCTGCCTCAGCAGGGGTAAATATCTGCCATACTTTATCTCATTATTCCCCTAATAGCAAACAATGCCTGATATAAAGCCATTTAATGTTTAGACTACTAATCATTAATTTCAGCCAAAATAATGTGTGCTTTTTCATTTTTTCAGGCAAATCGTGTCTTCCTACAAGGGAAAGTTTGGCTTTGTGCAGTACTATGTCAAGGCTGTGATGGAGAGGTCCTCCCAGCCTCCTCAAGAGTGCAGGAAGAACTTTGAAGTGGAGGAGCCCCTGGATGTCAACACTCCAGACCTGCTGGTGAGCACACACTACATCTATGATAATGGCAGCATGGCTTCCAGTGACCACACATGGTGCTAGTGGCAATGGCGGTAGTTCAGCTGATAGTAGGAATGGACTTGACCGCCCTTGGCGTTATCAGCCTAGAGGGCTTTAGTGGGATTACCTGAGAGGCTGGAGTGAGTTTTACCTGTGTCACATCCTGCTCAGTGGAGTTCCCAGAAAAGCCTGAATGGGATTGGTTAAAAATGGCACTGTCATGAATGTAGTTACAAGTAGTGGAGATGGGTAAAGTGAAGGTGAAATGAAATGGCACCTAATGGTGTTTAGTAATTACATCTTATGGTTTAATCGTTAATTGTGAATAGATGTGTCTCAATGTTGAAAAAAGCATTGTGAATTCAAGTAGTGGAGATGGGTAAAGGGATGGTGAAATAAAATTTAGTAGTTGCATCTTATGGTTTAATTTTGAATAGTTGTGTCTCATTGTTGAAAAAAGCTGTGAATTCATGTGTAATTAACCATGTTCTTCTCCCTCCTCCCTTGGCAGTCCCCCACCGGCGGCATGAAGGAGAAGAAGGTCACCTGCATGTTCATCCCAGACGGCCAGGTGTCTCTGAACGCCAAGATTGACAGGCGTGGCTACTGCGAGGGCGAGGAGATCAGCATCAACGCCAAGTTCGAGAACACCTGCTCCCGCATCGTGGTGCCAAAGGCCGCCATCGTGGCCAAGCAGACCTACCAGGCCAACGGCCGCACCAAGGTCTTCCGCCAGAAGCTGTCCTCCGTCCGTGGCAACCACATCATCTCGGGCATGTGCGACGCCTGGCAGGGCAAGAGCATCCGCGTGCCCAAGATCAAGCCCTCCATGCTGGGGTGTAACATCATCCGTGTGGAGTATGCGCTCATGGTGAGTGTCCCTAACCATGCCAGATACTTCCCCATCAACACCTCTAAACATAGTAGGTCTCTGGTCTCAGTGCCAGTGACATGAGTGTGGATACAGCTATACCACTTACACCACTACAGTTAACACCACCTAACACTGCCTCCTCTCTCTCTCTCTGCCTGTCCAGATCTACATGCACATCCCTGGCAGCGAGAAGCTGATTCTGGAGCTGCCGCTGGTCATTGGTACCGTGCCTTACAACGGCTTCGGCAGCCGCACCAACAGCATGAGCAGCCAGGACGGCTCGGTGAGCAACGCCTCCAACAGCTGGGTGTCGCTGCGTATGCCCTCGGCCCCGCCTAGCTACTGTGACGTGAGGCGCGACGTGCGCCTGGACCAGCCGCTCACGCCCCTGCTGGACGACTACGACGGCGACGACAGCCCCATCTTCATGGACGCGCCCCACTTCACCTTCCCACCCCTGCCTGCCTACTCAGAGGTGAGATTTCAGCCAGAGGACATTGACCCTTCAGGCCCCAGTGTCAGTCACGAGGTGTTTTATGGAAATGGGAGAAGTGTTTTATCACTCCTTACCTTTCTGCAATAAATGTAGGGCACTCTAGTCGTATTTGTTCTGTATGGTCTTGGCGAGTCAACGAGTTTGCTAACGTGATTCTCCCTTTGTTGTCTCTTGTAGGTGGATGAGGAGTTCAATAGCAATGTCCGTATGCTGCAAGTCTGCTGAGCTATCTTCTATACCTCCCACTGGATCTGTGGTGGGGGTCGCCTTCATCTCTAGGCACTTGAACTAGTTCACTTGTACGAGCTCAGGAAAGACGCGCTCAAACAGCCCGTTTTAGGCCTGTGGAAAAGGACTGGTGGAAGTGAAGATTTTCGCTGCCAAGGGTCCGGGGGACCGGTTGAGGGAAACAGGAAGTGAAAGAAGGAAGTTTGTGCTACTCTGTGCCTGCACTGTCAGCAATCATAGTTATTATTTTTTCGCAAAGCCATCTGAGCTGACCACTCTAGCACTCTCTCTTCTGAAAGCTTACTGCTGTTTCTGAGGTTTCAGCACTTGAACCAAGGCCCCGCGAAAGTCGCGCGGTGCGCCGTAGTTCACTGTCCTTAAGCTGCTACCCCTGTGAACTTTGAGAGTTTGGATGAATCCACGTGTACTGCTGAGAATTGGGAGCATGTCCGTCTGTGGTAGTGCTATTCGATCACATGGACACTCCATGACTTTCTCTGCATTTGGGACTGAGCTTTTTCAAGTAGTCCCCATATTACTAAGAACATGCCTACTTGCATTGTTTATTTGTTTTTTTTTTGGAGCATGTCCGTCCTTCATAACCATTCTAGTCATTCCATTTTAATATCATGGGGCATTTCATTTTGAGGAACCTTGAGCTCCATCGTTCATTTCTGTTGTCATTCTATCACTTAATAATGTTTGGTTGCAATTACTTATGACATATACTCCATATGGTGATAAAAGTCCCCAATCTATATAGCGGAAGGGGTTGCTAATGCAGAAACTAGACCATGTTATCTCTTATACCAGTGTTGTATTAAATAAGCTGTCTTGTTTTCCTTTACGATTATGATGCACTTTTTTTGTAATGGATGCAGATCATTCTCTCAATGCCTACAGAGAGATGTTTCTGTTTTATCTTCGTTTTTTGTTTTCTTCCCAGTCTTCCATTTGACTCTTTTCCATGCACTGTAAGTTTTGATGAGTCTAACAAGCTAAAGCACATCGTAATGATCTACCCCATGACCTGCCACTGTATGGTGAGCACAAACCTCTTACTAGCAAGGGCTAAAGCGATCGTCTCGGATTCTGAACAAGGGCTGAATCACTAGGCCAAAAGACGAATGTTGACACTAAAAGTGCCAAAGTGGGTTGCCTGGAGGTGCACTAAAAGACAAATTAGGGACGGCACCTCCACAAAAAGAAAAGTTCAATTTTTATTCAAGAAATCATTTCACTCAGGACACCATTGTGATTGTATTCTGATGGTGAATGTTCTTTTTGTTTCTTGTGTTAAGTCTTCAAACTTCATTGCGCGAAAAGCTTCAAAGACTGATCTGTGAAATGCACATTTTGTTGTACATGTCGTGGAAAGTGTTTTTTTTGTATTGGAAAAACCTATGGGTTAGTTTTCTATAAAATAAAAAGTTTCAAATGAATTTGACATTGTTTGTTGACTTCTTCATGCATACGCTTCCACATAACTAACTACTCGTGATATTAAAAGACTCAGCCATAGCAAGATGAGATGGACAAATACAACATCACAAACAGGGGAATACAGTGTCAACATCACTTTAATGACAAATCACATTTTATCACATTTTTAAAGGAGAAGTTATTTGAACTGCTACCTGAATAGGATTGTGAACACCCCAACCAAGCATTTGGTCAATGGCAGGACATGCCAAGAAAGTCTACGCTAATGAATCAGAATTTATCACATATTTAAAGGAGAAGTTATTTGAACTGCTACCTCCACATAGCTACTCGTGATATTAAAAGACTCAGCCATAGCAAGATGAGATGGACAAATACAACATCACATACAGGGGAATACAGTGTCAACATCACGCTGATGAATCAGATTTTATCACATATTTAAAGGAGAAGTTATTTGAACTGCTACCTGAATAGGATTGTAAACACCCCAACGAAGCATTTGGTCAATTGCAGGACATGCCAAGAAAGTCTAGTGTGAGGGTCCTGTAAATTGTGTCCAGAGGCATTCTATGATACGTCCTGTGAAAATGAATTGTGAGTTATGGATATGCGGGCCTCTGGAAGCAGTCAAGATCAATAGTCTCATCCTCTTATCTCATTTCACTCCAGGAAAATCCATGGCCATACGCCAGTCCACACTTAGTAAGTGAGAATGTTCTGATAGACAGTGTGAATAGTGGCCTTTGAAGGCTGTCTGTATCAGATAGCCATTGCCCTTCCTGAAAGGATTGTTTGTTCAATCGATGCGAACACATCGAAAACGCAGTTGTAATCGGTTAATTCATATCTATACAAAAGAACAGAATTCAATATCTAAGATCCCTAATACCTTATTGGCAGGAATGGAAATGTAATTATCAGGGGTGTCTTTGCCAGCTAAACACTTTTTGAAATCTGATGAAGAGGCTTCTTGAGGAATCAAATCCACAAAATGGTATGAGTAGTTAAGATATGGAGGTTCAGTTGAAATGGAGTTGATTCTAACCAGTAGGTCAAGCCTTTGTCTGGGGGTCTGTTTCTGTATCTGTGCATGATCGGTTTGTCATGGTCCAGTCAGAATCTCATGGTCAACATTGTATTCAGGTTTCTCCACCAATTCTGTACTATTACTTGAGATTCCATTGCCTTAACCTGAGAACTGATGCTAACTTTAAGCTACAGAATCTGGATTTTTTTTTCTTCTCCTGTGGACGTGCCGCTGCAGCTATAAGGCCGTAAATTGTTTATCTCTTCTAAACCAGACCGGAAAATTCCACGCCCATCCTCTCTCATACCAGCAGCTACAGGCTCCTCTCCACTTGGCTTGTGTGTGGTGACGTGCTGAAGCTTCTTTCGAGCTAACTATCTGTAGCTGATTCTGTCCTGACAAATATCACCCCATCTTTGCCAGAGTCTCTATACGTAGCCTCTCTCTGTCCCTCAACAGAGAAGAGGTCGGTTTACGATAATACATTTGGAGATGCCGGGGATGTTGAAACATAAAAACAGACACACATATTATAAAAACACACATAAAAACAGGCACACATATAAAACCACATATAAAAACAGACACACATATAAAAACACATATTCAACAATAGACAGGCATATTCGCTTCAATTTGTGAATACAATCATATAGTTTCTGTATGTGTATTTATTTATATTTCTTACAATTTTTTTAGCAGTTATGTTTAGTAGGAGAGGGAGACTAATCAGGAAGGAAATTAGTTCTTCTGTTGACACATCTGGCCTCTCTCTTCCCACTTACCTAAGGTACATTTGGCCTTCAAAAGGGGAAACTGGGTTTTAACTCTCTTGTTCTGGTAAAACAAACATGCACAACTACACAAATCAACATTTACCCGAAACATTTCTACAGCAGAAGTGAGGGGAAAGCCTTCATCTACGTCTACGTATTTTCTCAGCACATAAACCAGGAGGATAACAAGTTAGAGGAGTTTCTACCGAACTCAACACACATGGGCAGACTTTAGGAAGGTCCTGACCCCCTCCCCCACAAATAGCTGACCAGCTGTCCATAGGTGACATAACCCCATACGAGTGGTGCTGAGTGTCTGTGGACAAGCCTTGGTTAGGCTGCCCAGGATCTTAAGAGTAGTTTATACAGCCACCACAACAAGTAGAACTCAACAAGTCAGTACTTGATCTAGTACCAGAAACAATGTGTTAGACTGAAAAACAAGCGTAGCCGTTCCATTGGCGAGGTTGTTTCATAATATGAATAATGTACTGCTCAGTTATGGACCTTGTGAAGCAAGATATGTACAATCCATCAGAATAACTCTGGGTAAATTCAGCACTGGCTTGTGGGTAACTCCCAGAAGACCCATTTGTGTTACTCGTCATCCCCCCACCAAAGATGTCTGACTACCTGCCCTTCAGGCCATTCAGACTGATATACTAGGTCTGCAGGCATATTACACCGCCTGAGGGAACACCTGAGTGTAATCCACATGCAATAAACTTTATTACATTACAAAGCATTCAGACAGGCAAACCAGCTCTCGTTGGCTGCATAGATTTGTTGCATGTTTTTAGAAAGAAACGTTCAGTCTCTATGCATAGCCTAACTTGTGAACTTTAATGTCAAAATTAACACGGCTATTTAAACAATCAAGACATTTTCAAACATTTTCAATTGAGGCCTCAGTGGTGGTGGAAAATCATCTGGGTTAATGAACTACCAGGAGGTAAGCAAAAGCAGAACTAAAGTACTCGTGACTCTCCAAGCTTATCTCCTAATGACTCTGTCTCTAGGTTGGTTCCACTCCAATGAGGTGTCGCTGCCAAGTACGCCTGACCTGTTCTTAACATGGAAGGGCAGGAGTCATTGCAGTTAATGCAAAAACAGCAGCAGATAATGACCCTGTGAAGGGCAGAAGGTGCATGATTTAAAAAACCACCATCACTGAGTAAAGAGAAAAAAAAGATTGTGGGCCATCAGCTAAACAGTGAACATGGAATTGGGCATGACAAATGAACGAGAGGAAGATCTTATGTTGTTTTTTTGAGAGAACAGTAGCCAGATTAAACAAGAAAAAAAGTATTTCTATCAAACTGATCAGCAAATGTTTTCATCAATAGAGACACATGGACATGCATTGCTGTGCTCCTGTCTCTCCTGTAAGAGGACTAAAGATTTTGGGCCACATAATATGGGGTGCCAGCTTGTGGGAGGATTTTCCCAGGACACTGATAATAAGTGTGAATCCATGCTTAGTTTACATTATAACATGACACAGAGGTTGGATGCTATAATATTGAGGCTATAGTCTGGATAATATGCGGTTAACTGTATCGGTTACTTTCAACAAGACTGCATGGAAAAATATCTGTGTTTTTTCAGTAAGTCATTTTTTTTTAAGTTCCTGTCAACAAGGAGATAGTTAAGGTCTACACTGTCAAAAAGTGTTTCTATTTTCGTATGTATCATAAACATCTGACAAAGCAGAGTAGAGGCAACAGTTTGTTACAAATTGAAGATGTCTTTAAACAGTGTTACAGTTAGAGGGCTTGTAACAGTTGAGTAGTTTTGTGACTTCCCAACTAAGGCCAAGGCCACTCTAAGCGGATTTTCATACTTTCCGGAACGTATTCGGGGTTAGTCAATCGCGGCCAGACAAAGCTGTGCTGCGCTGTTCTACGGCCACACACACCCATTGAAACTGGTGAATATGCTGTAGTACATGTGCTAGGCCTGTTGGTGGCGCTGTGAATGGTGCTACCAGAAATGGAGAAGAAGACTCGGAGAAGAAGAAGACGACAAGTTACAACTAGTTAAGTTAGTGACAGTTCAGTTTGTCGCCAAGTAGTTGACCATACTGTGCCTTATACATTTCCTATGCTTAAATCATCATTGTTCGACCTGTATGTGATGCATTATGTGCATACCTAATGAAAGTAAGGGCTTTCATGGAGTTGCTACTGTGATAGATCATGTGTATTAAATACCACATTTTGGGCTACCTTCTAGTGCTATTAGTAGTGATTAGCATGCTAAGCGGATATTTAGCTATGTTCTGTTCTTATGTTGATACCCTGTAATAAAGATGTGTTCAATCCTGCTAAGATTTCGACTGGATGAGATATGAATGAGATCCATGTTGCCAGTGTAATGTCCACTATATGTATCTAGTAATATTAGTTGTGTAATTCAGTGCAGTGCAAATTAGTCCCCATAAAGAAGACTGCTTTGGTAACTCAGTGAATAAAACATGCCCTTCTTAGATCGTTGTTTGCCAGCCATAAACAGAACAGAAGACTTACATTTTTTTGTTTTTATTGCGATTGGGAAGATGTACGTGACTACTTGACAGCTTCCAGCGTTCACGTGGGATAATTACGTCATCAGATTGGCGGATTCAAACCCGATTTGCGGCCAGACAGGCCCTGATAGCAGGGTAGATTGCAACCTTCCCACTCTGGAGAGGGGATTCTAAGGCCAAGGCCAGACTAAGCGGATTTTCATACTTTCCGAAACGTACCTTGACAAAATGGCCTCCCGGCCAGATAAATCTGCCATTTGGAGCGTCACTTACCGTCAAGGTTAGAATCCCCTCTCCAGAGTGGAAAGGTTGCAATCTACCCTGCTATCAGGGCCTGTCTGGCCGCAAATCGGGTTTGAATCCGCGAATCTGATGACGTAATTATCCCACGTGAACGCTGGAAGCTGTCAAGTAGTCACGTACATCTTCCCAATCGCAATAAAAACAAAAAAATGTAAGTCTTCTGTTCTGTTTATTGCTGGCAAACAACGATCTAAGAAGGGCACGTTTTATTCACTGAGTTACCAAAGCAGTCTTCTTTATGGGGACTAATTTGCACTGCACTGAATTACACAACTAATATTACTAGATACATATAATAGTGGACATTACACTGGGCAACATGGATCTCATTCATATCTCATCCAGTCGAAATCTTAGCAGGATTGAACACATCTTTATTACAGCGTATCAACATAAGAACAGAACATAGCTAAATCTCCGCTTAGCGTGCTAATCACTACTAATAGCACTAGAAGGTAGCCCAAAATGTGGTATTTAATACACACGATCTATCACAGTAGCAACTTCATGAAAACCCTTACTTTCATTAGGTATGCACATAATGCATCACATACAGGTCGAACAATGATGATTTAAGCATAGGAAATGTATAAGGCACAGTATGGTCAACTACTTGGCGACAAACTGAACTGTCAATAACTTAACTAGTTGTAACTTGTCGTCGTCTTCTTCTCCGAGTCTTCTTCTCCATTTCCGGTAGCACCCTTCAAAGCGCCACCAACAGGCCTTGCATATGTACTACAGCATATTCACCAGTTTCAATGGGTGTGTGTGGCCGTAGAACAGCGCAGCACAGCTTTGTCTGGCCGCAATTGACTAAACCCGAATAAGTTCCGGAAAGTATGAAAATCCGCTTAGTCTGGCCTTGGCCTAACCTTGACGGTAAGTGACGCTCCAAATGGCAGATTTATCTGGCCGGGAGGCCAGTTTGTCAAGGTTACGTTCCGGAAAGTATGAAAATCGGCTTAGTCTGGCCTTGGCCTAACCTTGACGGAAAGTAACGCTCCAAATGGCAGATTTATCTGGCCGGGAGGCCAGTTTGTCAAGGTTACGTTCCGGAAAGTATGAAAATCCGCTTAGTGTGGCCTTGCTCTAAGATACACAAATGAGTGGATCACTTCATTTTTTACATTCCGTTGTAATGGTCTGCTCATTTATTTGTAATTTAATCTAATTTATACATCAACTCACAGTGTTGGTTACTTGTTGCACACTGAAGCTTTGTATATACAGAGAAACCTTTTGGCACAGTTTGCAATGTGGAAGCATTCACATTCCGCATATACATTCCTAGTGAAACACAATGAGCCTTTGATGGACACAGGGTACGATTCTCTCTAGCAAGCGATGGAGCAGTGAGGAGAGACTTGATCGCTACTTCAGACAGACTGAATTTGTACGCAGAGGATTCCAATAGTTTTTCTGTTACGTATATGGTCATTCATGGTTAGAGACACCACATAAACACTATAAGCTATGCAGTAACATGGTAAAAGACACCACCTAGACACTATGAGCTTTGCAGTAACATGTTGTTGGTAATGACTGCAAGTGCTTTATCACAATGGAAAAACTCCAGACCGCTCTGCACTGTTTTGAGTTTCCTTCTAGAGCTGTACAAATATCTGTTCTGCAACGCCACAATAAATTGGGTACAAGGAAGTCATGACTTGTACCTCCATAAAAGGTAGGCCTTATGGTGTGATGTTGTTGCCTTAGAGCCACAGCCTGTGACTTTCTATTTGGTTTGGATAACTTCTCACAAATGTATCACTGTTGTTGCTCTTGTTGTAGAAGGGTGGGGCCACAGAGTCAGAAGAACTGTGTTGTTTTGCCCAGCTACAGCAGCACTAGCATGAGCTGAACACATGAGTCATGTGGTGGGATTCCCTACTTGGACTCTTCTTACTGTGATCTTCATCTCCGCTGACCTGACCTGACCTGACCTGACCTCTCATAAGCCTGGAATGTCTCAGTCCAGAGGTGAGCCCTCGGGCACTAAGGTGATCACTGACACCTCTTACCTTCTACTGTTAGAACACTGACACCTCTTACCTTCTACTGTTAGAACACTGACACCTCTTACCTTCTACTGTTAGAACACTGACACCTCTTACCTTCTACTGTTAGAACACTGACACCTCTTACCTTCTACTGTTAGAACACTGACACCTCCTTCTACTGTTAGAACACTGACACCTTTTACCTTCTACTGTTAGAGCACTGACACCTCTTAACTTCTACTGTTAGAACACTGGCACCTCTCACCTTCTACTGTTGTACTCGTACTCTTCTACAGCATGGGGAGGCCACATGAATCAATATCCAACTTTTTTACATCTGAAATGGCAATGCTGCTGAAGTGAGCTTGTCTTGACAGACAACAATATCATTACAAGTCAAACACAGTTCAGTGTTTCCAGTTTCAGTTTGCAGTGTTTCCAGTTTCCTGTTGTCACAAAATGACTTAAACCCATAGAAAAAGGGGACTGAGTGATGAAGAGGTTTTGGAGAGAAGGACGGAAAAAGAGAAAGACAGCAAAACTGAAAACTGAAATTGTCTTATTAAAAAAAACAATCTAGAAAATGCCAGGGAAAGTATTCCTACGTGGATCTGAAATTGTAGGTGTGTTTGTCATACAGTTAGAGAGGCTTGTGCTTGTCTCAACCTGTCAGGGTGAGTCATGAAATCCCTGATAACAAAACATCATAACAGGACTCGGGAAATCGTGATACCAGGAAACCCAAGCTGAATGTCATGTTATCAATCACACTTGTTGAAAATATACAGTTTTAAATGTGACATAAGTATATATATAAGTAAATACTAGTCTAAAGTTTTTGAATTCAAGTCCCAAATTCAAAGTATACTGAAGTTAGTGAACAGATTTCTTGGTTCAAGGCTGACATGAACGTATCGTTTCTATTATCACACAAAGTGTTTAAATGGACTGGTAAATGGACATGCACAGGTGTAGATTGTTCATGTGAAGTGATATCCGTAAAGTGCATATGACCTTAAAACTACTAACGTCGGTTGTGCCACACCCTAATCAATTTCATCCTAGGTGTGGCTAGGATCCACACCCCCACTCTCCCCTGCGGCAGGCAATTGATACTGTTGCGGGAAGACTTGGCAAGCCCTTTGACGAAGTTGGGTTTCCCTGGGAAGGTGAATTGACAGTTCCCAATGAAATGCCCACAGGGTGGTATTGTAAAGTACACTAATCACTAATCGACTGCTAGAAAATGAAGGGTGTCATGTTGTCTGAGTAAGGAGACACGTCAACCATGACTAATTCTGCTGGATGCCTGAGGATGCCTGTTGAATATTTAGATGTCACGACAAGCAATCTTACATCCTACGGAAATAACCGAATTGTTACTGCCAATTGATGCCATGTCAAGACAGTTAAAGGGCAGAGGATTCACAGGAATGTCATCCTGTGCCCCTTTAGGTACAGTAGTAGTCAAAAGTTTGGACACACCTTACATTTTAAAGTGTTTTCTTTACTTTTATTATTTTCTACATTGTAGATTTATACTCAAGACATTTAAACTACGAAAGAACACATATGGAATGATGTACTTAACAAAAAAAGTGTTATCTACCATGTAAAAAATAATAAAAGTAAAGAAAAAACTTCTCTAAAAATGAGAAGGTGTGTCCAAACTTTTGACTGGTACTGTAAATGTCGGGCCTGGACATATCGGTATGGATCAGGTGGAATTCATGAATGGAAAGTAGCCCACTGGTCAGGTTACAACAACAACCAATGGCATTCAAAACTTGTCATGCCCATGACCTACCAATCAGAATGTTCCATTTGAACATTTCCTGCACTGTACTAAGTTAGTATGTACACTTTAGGTATAGCCTCGGAAGTATGCATGTGGGTACAGTATAGTATGCATGCTTTTGTTGGCTGGCAACCAAATCTGCAATGGAAAAAACTCAACAATAGAAAATAGCTATCAATAAGTCTGAAAGCATGTGCTAGGAGATACAGGAAAGCATCACCGGACTTCACACAGACTTATCACAGGGTAACAAACGCACCCATTCCCATAACCTACATAAAGCTTCCATTCCTCACCATGACAACTAAATGATGAAGTTTTGTAGTGGTGTGATACCTGATGCACAATGACTACTAGCAACATCACTATGCGGAGCACGCATAGACATAGGAATACCATGCCTGAGGGTGCAATTAAACCACACACTGCCATTTCACAAGAGGCGGATTGCACAGTGGACCGAAGCTGTCAAATGTACGCAACAGGAATTCCATTAAGCAAGATGCATGAAATGGTAGGTAATGTAGCTAAGAATGATGACTTACTGATTACTAACGGCATAGAAATGTCAGTAAGACTTTACAATAAGGTTACAAATCGTACACTTAAGGACTCCTGAACTAATGCCTGACTAATGATGATTTAATGCAACATATATCAGTAATTCCTGTTGTTGACCATGAACTGATGATAGATAAAAATAGATAGATAAAACTTTATTGCCAATCAACAATGTTGGTGGTATTCTTTTGTCAGAGGGAGCACAGGCCAGTAAGGAGGGGAGAGAAGGGGGTAGGGAAAAAAATTAAAAATAAAAATACTCAAGGCTTTAGGAGTTCAGGAGTCTGATAGCAGAGGGGAAGAAGCTGTTATTGAGGCGTGATCAAGTCACTGTGGCCTTATGTGATCATACAAATAACCATCCTACTCATAAAAGCCCTGGTGCAATAACAAAGCCCCGTTCGGACCAGGCTGCTATGCCTGTGTAAAATCATGGATCCGTGTGAGTGACTCATAAATAGAAAGAGGCTAACATGGTCAATACATGAGGTCCAGCACCAGTGGACACTGCCATTCAGAACATTCTATAGAACATTCAGAACATCCTATAGCACCAGTGGACACTGCCATTCAGAACATTCTATAGCTGTGCCTCATCCGTGCCACTCCCCACGTCTTCAAAGCCACCGTCCGCCTGGCCCAAACTTGTTTACTCCGAGCTGATTGGTCAGGAGCGAGGCTGGTCGGTCAAGCGTTAGGTAATGGTATAGGGGGGCTTCACATGCTTCAAACGGTGGTGGCAGCGGGTCACACACAGTGCTTTGTTGGTTCCGAGAAAATCTCCACACATGCAAACTCACATCCTTCTGTTGAGCATGCATGGAAGGCATTCTGTGGCTACGTGTAGTGTAGATTTGACATGGAAGAATGGAGACGGGGGGTAGGGTCGCTTTGGGTAGAGAGAGTGGCGTGGCGTAGTGTGGTGGAGGGTGGCGTCGGGCGGGGTGTAAGGGTAGTAAACTTTCTGACAGGTCAAAATGGGGTGCAGCAGGCAGCATGTTACAACACTCAACATGTGACGGCCTTATGTGAACAGAACATGATGAGAATCTCTGTTTGGGTTCAGGGTGTTGGCACAACACACAGATCTGTGGTACACACTAGCCCTGTATACATGAAAACACAGCCCTCAAACGGTACGTATGTCTTATGCATCAGGTCACATAAACTAATCAGTTATCCCCTGCAGAGGATCAAAGTACCAGCATGCTGTCTGACTTTGACACACATTCTTTAGGAAGTTGGACAGGCCTGCAAGGACGGATGTTTAATACTGTGAGGCCAGCTATTAGAGAGGGACACTAAACAGGGAGATTTCCATCCTCCCACACTGTCTGATCAGAGCAATAGCCTGTGAGTTTAGCTATAACAGGTTACGGATATAGAGAGGGTGTCTTAATACCCCCCACACCCACGCTGGCACCCACACACCTCTCTCTCTCTCTCTCTCCGGGGTGTGTGACATCACCCTTCCTAAGGACACAACTCTATTCTTAGGCCCTAAGCCTCACAGTGAAAGACAGCTCCCTCCTGCTCTCTCCTCCTCTGTGTAAGCATTCATTTACAGTGCCCACTTTAGAGCAGAGAATGGAAAGCCAGCCCTGAATATACCCAATAACTAATACCCGGAACTTCACCCTGATGGGAGGGCAGATACAGCACATACAGTATCTGGGTACACACAGTCTTCAGTTGGAAACGGATACCACTGCACAGAATGATGTAACCTAGAATATAAAATCATGCAATATATCTGGTGCAGCAACTCTTTCAATTTAGTTCAAAAACCCATCTAAAATGTATACACCTGTGTAAACTAATTACATTAAACAGACACCTAATGTATGTGACGACAATCTAAACAACAACAAAAAGAGAACATTTAGCATATTTATGTAGCACATTTTGCAGAAGTAAGGCCTGTTCCTCTTCCAGGGGCATTGGTTTTTGTTTTAAAGAAGAGGAAACCTGACTCCCAAGAGGTGTATGGGGAGCGTGGGTGAGGGTAAACTTGTTCGTGTTTAAAAAAATGAATGAAAACATGGAGGAAAAATGCTTGAGATACTGCTTGGGGTTAACCTGTATTGTGCAATTCCTTCAATAAAAAAATAATAAATAAAAATGAATAAATAAAAAAAGAAGAGGAAACTACCATAGCTGCTTGAGCTAAACACAGACATCTTCCCCTGCTGCCTTTCCCCCACTTGGCAGGTAGTGCAGCCCAGCCCAGCAGCTCTTGTTCTGGAGATCCCAGATAGCTAGTAGGGCTAATGTGCCCATGCCCACAGTCTGAAACCCAACACTGTTGTTTGTGTGTCCAGCAACAGCTGCGTCTAAACACAGCAGGGAGGGGGGGGGGGGGGATATGGGCCTACACGGAGGTGTGGGAAAAGGGGGAAAAGAGGGTATCTGACAGATAAGGAAAGAAGGAGTGCAATGTCATGAATTAGAGAGATATAGGGGAGGAAAAGAGAGTGAAAAGGCTAAAGA
>NC_137918.1:13948583-13956083 GCF_963457725.1 Sprattus sprattus | reverse complement strand
AAGATTGTTTACCAATCCTTTCTTATTGCCAATCCAATTCAGTTAATGTATTGTTCCGGATTTTTCACCACTCTGCAGTGTGACAGATGTACCCAAGTGTCTCTTTCCTTTATCCTCACAGTCGTAGATGTAGATAACAGTACTTCAAACGGTCCTCGCCACCGCTCTTGATCCCAATTCGTCCTTCCTTAAATCTTTGATCAGAACCCAGGCTCCTGGCTCAACTGGGTGTGTCCTTTGGAAACTTTGTGGAAAAGCTGACGCCACCTATTGAGACACAAAAGACAGAGCAGCAATTAGTCCTCGCATGTAACTAGTCATTTTTTATTTACATCCTCTCAGTTAGGTGGATTAGTAAACCCTGGAGCCGTCAGAGGACGTCCAGTCAAAATTTCAAAAGGACTGAGCCCTGTTGATCTTGAATGAACGGCCTCTGAGGTAGAGAAGAGCTAAAGGAAGTGCAGTCACCCAATCCATCCCTATTGACACTGTAATTTTAGCCAATTTTGCTTTCAACATTGAGTTATTTCTCTCCACAGCACCTTCACTGTGTGGATGTTATGCACAATGGGTTCTGAAGTCCATTTGCAATTTCTCAGACAGCATTTTAATAATTTTGTTGACAAAATGTGCTCCATTATCTGAGGTTAGTTTCTTTGAACTCCCCATCTAGGCACAACATCTCTCATTAAAGCCTTAGCCACTGATATGGCATTTACATGCTTGACTGGATAACATTCAGGCCATTTTTGAAAACATATCAACTATGACCAAACTATATTCATATCCTCTGCATTTGTTCAATTGAATGAAATCCATCATAATGTGTTCAAATGAATTTTTCAGGTGATGGATGATGCCCTTCCTTATACTCTCATTGTAACAATACATGGCTGCTACTGTAGTGAATCCTGGTGCAAAATAAATTTTGTATGCTACAAACATAGCATTATACATACTGTAATCCCATACCTCCCATAAATAGGGTGACCATAACCCCATATTCAAATGTTTTTCTTATACCCACCTTTGCACACTGAAAATCAAAGTGTGCACAAAACAACAGGGCTAATAACATGTATGAAGTTACCATGTGGCCATCATAGCACATTCATATTTTATCATGCCCGCAGTTTATCCCCTTTTTTTTTTCCAATGGTCTTATCCAATAAACTAGTTTCATCACATATTACAGATTTGCCTTTTGCCAAATTCTATGCTCCCACCAAGGCTACCATTTCAGCTGCTTTAGCAGAAAAATCCTGTGAGGGGTGAGTTTATCATTTCAAAAGGATTCACTACAAGCAATTCTTCCCCACTCTCCGGACTCCAGTTTCATAGATGATCCATTAACAAACAAGATTAAATCAGGGTTAGAGACAGGTGTTTCAGAAATGTCAGGTAAATCACTATTCTCGGCTATCGGCAGCAGAGACACTGGATTAAGTGTTGTGAAACATGTAAGTGTTACACGAGAAAGGGTTAATAACACATGCTGATAAGTTAAGAGACGCGCCGGTGTAAGATGTGCTGTTTTTTTCTTCTTGTAAAAGCAATGAATGTACTTCATGTGGGACATTCACAGTTAGTGAATGCAACAATACTATGTCTGCACTACCTAACACTGCACTGGCAGCCGCTGCAACTGCTTTTAAACAAGAAAACATTCTTCTAGCAAAGTCTTGTAATTGTTTAAATAAGTATACCACATGTCTATGCTGCCCCCCCATATTGTTGACCTAACACCCCCTGCATGTAACCTAATTTCTCACACACATATTAAATGAATGGCAGGTCATAATTAGGCAACCCCAGTGTTGGAGCTGATACTAACGCCTATCTTAAATCAACACAATTTTTATCAGAGTTGTCAGTCCAAGTCAATTAGTCAGTCAAGGTTTTACAATTATTTGCACATGCTTTGAGAGGCTGTGCCCTCTCTGTCTAAGTTAATATACAAGCACATAATGTCTCAGAGTTGCTCTTTCCTCAGCAGACAAAGTTAAAGTCTCTTGCTGTGGTAAATAGGAAGGTTCAGGCTTTACAAAAATATGTCTTTGTACAATTAAGGAGCTCCATTTTTGAAAAAAGTATGCCTCCAGAGAGGATGAATAAAACAATCCAGGGGTATGTTGAATGGACACCCAATTATCAGCATGTACACATGCTTCAACCAAAAGTCCACAATCACACTATCCCCTTTTTTCTTTCTAAAGGCACATGGGGAGAAAAAGTTGAGTTTGCAAACAAAAAAAACTCAGACCAGGTCTCAGGTCTACTACAGCTGCAGTGTAGCGTTTGGTCATAATAATGCTAGCTTATGTCAATTTTCTTTAACGATATGATTGACTTGGTACCATTTCTCCGGATTTGTGATATCTGAGAAAGAATTTGTCACACATTGCAAACACTCTGGAAGTTCCTTATCTCCCTGGACCAAGACTGGTGACTTTAAAACTCCACTTCAAGTTGGGCAAGTTATCTGATAATACAAACAAAAGAGACCCCTCTAAACCAACCCCATTATGTGTGAGTGAAATAGTAAGCTGTAGTTTACAAATTAAGTCTCGGCCCAGTACATTTTCAGGGCAAACACTGCTGAGGATGAACTGGTGTTGTAATGCATTGTGTTCCTATTGTAGTAATATTGGAGTAAAAACTGACTTTGCTATCCACTGACCTGATGCTCCCATAACGGTCACTATTCTGGTTCTTTTCATACACTTGTCATACACTTTCATACACTTTCCACTATCCTTCTTTCCTAACATACTAATACCTGTCCCTGTATCAATCAAAAAAGAAAAAATATGTCCATTCAAAGAGAGAGAGAGTTTCGGCTGGGCTGCAGCATTCAGACAATCCAATCAGTAAATCAGAAGTGTCAACAAAGGTTCCAGTGCCCCAAGGGCTGACTGTTGTCCTCTTCTCACTCCCTGTCCTTCCCTTCCCCCCTTGCCTCCACCTGTTTGCCCACTTGTTTGAAAGTGCTTGAAATTCATCTGGCTTCTTTTGGTCACTCTTCTCACAATTTTCAGCATATTATAACAGTTCATTGGGAGGTGCAGTACTCCAAGTAACAAGAAGACTTTTCACATAGTCCATGAGCTCTTTTTTTTTTTTTTTTTCCTAGGATGAAATATTGTCTTATCAATGCTTCCTCCTGTGCTGCATTTGTAGTCCCTTCTCCATGTCTATTCCCTGCCTGTGCCACTCTTCCCAAGAATTCTCTAGCTGTTTGTTTTAAACCTTGAGATGGCCATTTTAGTCCAATCTTCAGTGGCTGTATAACAAGTTTACAGTTCAGTAAACAAATCAGCCAAAGCTTGTTGCTATCCACTCCTGCCCCCCTTTTCTTCCTTGCCAGTCGCCTGCTGTGAGACTGTGTTGGTCTGGGGACAGTGGCCTGTGCAACAGCACCTGGTTGTGTAAGCTATGTGGGAGGCTGTGGCACAGATAGCTGGAGTAACTGAGGATGAAATGATTTCAGGAATACCTGAGGCTGAAATGACTGAGGCCAAGGTGGCTGGGGTGACAATGGATATATCAAGGCCCACATAGCATCATAGTTGGGAGGTCTGGGCTGAACAGGGAGTGTGGCTGTTGGTTCTGGTTCATTCTTCTGCACATACATTTCTGCTGTCATGTCTGTAGTCCTCTGGGCAGCCATTTCCCCTCTCTCTCCTGTAAAAACTCTTCTTTCCCTCTGCTCTCTGCCTTTTCTCTTCTCTATCCATTGCTTCCTTCTCCCATTTTCCATACACTTCCACTTTCCATCATAGCCCTACCTTCTTTTTACTTTCCTACACTTACGTTTCATTCTTTCCCTCTAAAGGAAATTTCCCTTCTACACATTCAGGTCCATATTTTTTTATACATGTCCCTCAAACATCCTGGTCTCTCTACTCCTCTAGGTGTGTTAATAGTTTTACTCTTATTATTCCCCATATTTGCAGTGTCCCATTGATATTTTTTTCCCCAATTACCTCACGCCTAAATCAGAGTAAAGCAAAACAAAGTGTGACAAATTCCTTATCAAATACCCCACATTTCCTACCAGTCTATTTGGCAGGAAATATATGCATATCTTTCTGTACCAACCCTTGTGGTAACTATCAACCCTTGTGATAGATTTCCTTTTTACCAACCCTTGTGGTAAATGCCAACCCTTGTGGCAGCCAACCCTTGTGGCAGAGCTCAACACTACCAACCCTTGTGGTAGTGACCAACCCTTGTGGTAAAGCTCACTTCTACCAACCCTTGTGGTAGGCACCCCTTGCACATAACAACCCTATTTTAGTAGCATTTGTTAAAGTAAAATGAGGGACTCACCACAGTTGTCTGCAACCACCAAGCTGGTGATACCGTATCCAGGTCACAGGAGGAATTCCTCTGGCCAGGCTGGGTGCCGCTGGAGCATGTCTTTGTTGCTATCGACGGCCTTCTCCCAAAGATCAGAAATAGATCTCCCTTCATCTGTGTCGGGTCCTGAGCCTTCGGTCTTCCTCGCTGTTCCTCGGAGATAGGTATCCCACTTCTGACACCATTTATGTGGTCAAAATTACTTACAGACAACTGGAGTGGTACTGCAGATTTATTAACGATATCGGGAGCATTGTTACAAGCAATCCATGTTCATGAAATGTCCCACAACAATGCCCACAGATCTCTGGTCAAACCCATCTCTTATACCTAAAACCCCTCCCTCGGACTCTTACACTGTGGCCACCTAGTCCTCCACTATAGATAAGAATATTTACATAGGATCCCCTTACCCCAAGCATTGAGTAACTCTCTTAGCTCATCAAACCTTACCCAACAGGTCAGACATAATACATGGCCACACTAAGTTACCAATTCAATTTATGTTATACTATGGAATCCTATACTAACTTACTTAATTAAATGTGAAACATATATTTTTTATCCCACAACAGAATATAGGGAGTGTATTCTGTCTTACACAGTTTCGTACTAAACAAATAACAAGAATGGGAGCATTCAGAGAATGCAAACATCCGCCTTGTGACCTTGACCTTTGACCTTGACATCCGAAAATCTAATCAATTATTGCCATTATATTACCCAATCTCCCCACAAAGTTTGATGGAAATCGGTCCATGCGTTTCTGCGTAATCCTGCTGACAAACAGACAAACAAACAAACAAACAAACAGGGGCGGAAACATAACCTCCTTGGCGGAGGTAATTATGAAAGAATACTGCACGCTTTTACAATAGGAATAGAGCAAGAGATGTTGCACTACTAAGTTATTGTCAACACATTCTTCAGTTATGCTGTAAATGGTTATGCTGCGTGAGTTGTGCATAACATGTTTGCTCTCTCTCTCTCTCTCTCTCTCTCTTTCTCTCTTTCCTCCCTGTGTATGTTATCTGCAAAAGAGTCACATGCAACAGCCCAGAAGCACTTTACCACCCTGAACTCATAAACATTTTCAATAGAGGCGTGTGGCCATGCCCTACTTATCAAAATCGAGAAAAAAAAACACTTCTCTGGCACTTATCTACTGTATAGCTCAAAGGTGTAGTGGTCCCTGCAGAAGTGGGTATACTCTTAATTTTGCACATTTTGTTTATCCAGCCAATACAGCACAGGATAAACGCCCTGTTTTAAGAAGTGGGTATGCTCAATGCTAACTGAAAACTAAGTGGGTATACTCCGTATACCTGCGTATACCCTGGACTACACTACTGGTATAGCTTTAGTTAGAATTGCATCATGCTTTGTTGTTCACCCAGTCTAAACTGTAAAAAAAAAAAAAAATGTCACCGCTTCAAGCCAATTCCAGGCAAAGGAATCAAAACAACGTGGTGTGAAAAAGAACGTGCTGGAATGCACGAAGAAGGAGCCGTGTGTGTCTCCTCCCACCAGAGAGCACAGGTTTGCACAGGGCTCAGCGTCTGCACTCTGTAAACATGCGAAAGGCCCTCCTCCTCCTCATATAGTCTCTAGATCAGAATGTGCCGTACCCTCCAGCAGCTTCAGAAAAAAACTGAGGAAGTGGAGGTAAACAGACAAGCTCCAACCGCTGACCTGCTTCCACTGTAACTTACCACGTTGTCCTTACGAAACACAGAAAAACAGGTCTGTGTTTACATCCTAGACCCAGATCTCAGAGCTCTATGAAGCCAGCCATTTTGAAACAAGGATTGAAGGTCATATCAGTGGTGTACTTGAGGGTGTGTATTAGTCATTTCTTAATCGATAATGGCACCGCAACCCAAAACAAGCCTCAGTGAGAGTCAAGGGACTGTATGAATGATATAAACAACCCGGAACTTCCCGACATAAACATTCACCACCACTCAGTCTGAGTCACGATACAGATTTAGTTTTGACCACAGAACACTTTTAAAAGCAACTGATATGCTTTGAATAAATGCAACTGATATGCTATGAATAAATCTTACTGCCGCACACTAGACAACCCAAACAAACATCATCCGTCAAACCTCATCTTGTGGATGCACTTTAAAGTGAACTCATCCCCCAGTTGGCAGTAGATAGTTGGTATGCTCTCTTCATTAACTGCGTGCTATGCTAGTATGCTATAAGCGTCTATAAGTTATGACCTGCTGAGCTGAGCTGGCAATGCACCTGCAGTCCTCTGGCCCTCTCTCTTCCTCTTCCTCTCCTTCACAGTTCTGGGCACTGATGGGCCCCTGATGACCTGCTGACAGGATGTTGACTAGGGGACAGAATTGCTCCATGGCTCTCTTCCATAACCCCGGAGAGACACCAGGGGAAAGGTATTTGAGGTTGCAGAGGAGGGAAGCAGAACAAAAATACGTAATTAACGACCCGGAGATTAAGTTCATCAAGTGCTGGATTTGGGTTTTGCTTTGCAACAGATACAGTATGAGAGGGATAGGGATAGTATGTTGTGGAAATGCACATAATTAGCATGACTTTGCACTGTGAAATTCCTCACGGGTGAAATACAAGTAAATCATCTGACTAGATAGAATAGAAATACATTAAATCTGTCCTTGACCCTGGTATTACTCATTCTCATGATCAACTTGGTTTCCACTTAATTGAAGTTAATTGTGCTCGATTTCACAGAGATCGATTGGAGGTCTGATGTAGCCAAAACCAGGATCCCCGGAGGAGGAACAGCAGTCTCCAGGGGGTTCAGGAGGAGTATTTGGGGCATCCCATAATGAAAGCCATACGTAACCAAGGGCATCAGCACAAACAAGCCCATCCATCAAACCCTGGCCTCTCACCCCATTCTGGAGCCTGCTGAGTGCAGCGAAATGCTGCAGTGTGGTGTTTATGTCTCAGGTTGGGTTTCACAATGCTGATGGTAACAAGGATCTTGTGGTTGATGATGTGCAGTTGGTTGATGTCTGACATCAAAATGTTGTAGTAAGAGGATGTGTATGAAGGAGCTTTACTACTGTAGATCTCTGCCAGTGTTGCAGAGTTGTTGTTTCATTGTTTACAGCCCTGACATCAAAACGTTGTATAATAAAG
>NC_137918.1:13893583-13943583 GCF_963457725.1 Sprattus sprattus | reverse complement strand
AACAAATGTTTTTTTTCAATTGTCCTCAATGATGGCATATACTCCAAAAAGGGCTACTGACAATAACATAAATATGTTGGCAGTCTAGACCCATATTCACTGCTCTTTGCCCTGTGTTGGCAATCTGGAGACACCAAGACAAATTCCTTGTTTGTGCAAACTTACTTGGCCAATAAAAGCTGATTCTGGTTCTGATTCTGATTCTGATTCTGATCTGGCATTCATTACAGGCATTTCCCTAGCAGGAATGTACAGTATGTCAGGTGTTAGAGACGTGGTCAACAATGTCTATACGTAACATGTTCTCATTCACAAAAGCACACTGCACCATACCACAGTGCTACACATCCATTCCAATACCATATGTGCACATTGTGTTGCACCATCACCTTGTGTAGTCACCTTCACTCGACCTGTTGCAAGTGGCGCATGATGGCGGTTGTGTAACGTGTTTACTCTTTCGAGGCAGAAACATTCCATGCTGGATTCAGCCTGAAGCTACACACCCCCACACACACACAAACCTGTTATGGTAAAGACAGAACACACCGTTACAATTTCATTCATGATGTTAGTTTGTTTATAGTCAGAAGGTTGTCTTCCCCTTATGTCACCAGCTTACATGTACAGTCAGATAAACAGATCTGTCTACACAAATTATGTTTAGTGTGCAAAAGTCTTAATCTGAGCATTGTTGGTCAATTATATGTTCATACAATACAGGTCAGTTAAACTCAAGTGTACAATTGAGCTCAATTGTGTTAAACATTAAGAGCTTTGTTTTTAAAGTGTGTAAAACACACTGATTATATTATCATATATAGTGATGTGCACTGCCAAAAGAGTAACCTACTCTTTTTCCATTTAGGCACGTCTCAAGTTTTCCTCATTCATACCAGCACTGTGACACCATGACCCCGTGGGTGGGGATACAGGTAGCATACTCTTTGAGAGACGAAAGTAGGTCTGGTTGTGTATGTGCACATTTTCACACCCGCACAACTGCACATGAACCGAGCCATGAAGAACTGTGGTGTATCTGAACATCCTGTTCTGAAAGGAGATGTTGGCGAGGCAGTTTGCGTATGATGCAATTAAAGTCATGTGCAAACTGTAAATATACCGAGCTGGACGGAGAATCAGGCTGACAAAGGAGAAAGTACTTCCTGCACTTTGTAAACATTGAAAAGCATTATTGGAATGATCTGAAATCCCCCCCCCCCCCTACACACACACACACACACTGACACACACACACACACACACACACACACACACACACACACACACACACACACACACACACACACACACACACACACACACACACACACACACACATGGAGCCATGTCAAGTCTGTCTATTAATGTCCAATGGTACACAGGTCACTTCTGGAACAGTCTGCAACACACACCAGTCCAGCCAACGACGGACACCATACAATGTTTTTACAAAGTATGCATAGATATGTACTTCAGTTCAATCTAAACATGACACACACAGGTTTCACTTTGTTGAAATCTTTTGTCTGATATCCATGCGTACATGCACACTCTGAAGCTCATGAAAGACACTCAGTCCAAATCCATACTCAATGACTTATGCCACATGTGGCAAACTCAAGGCCCGCGGGCCTGATCAAGCCCGACAAGCCATTTAATCTGGCCCGCCAGCTCAGAATGTTGCAAAAGGTTCCATTGATTTGAATGAACAACGGTGACATTTTATTTGGTTTGCGTAATTTTCCCTCAGGATTAAAAAAGTATCCATCTTTTTATCCATCAGAGCTTGTCTGCCGCCGCCGCTGGTATGTCGAACGCACTAAAAATACGGCAAGTCCCTCAATGCACTGTCCCCGCGCTGGTATCATACATCAATTTAGGGAGCGCTTGCCCCACTGTCCGGCCCTCAACTTACACCCATTTATTCTATTTCGGCCCTCTATGTATTTGAGTTTGACACCCCTGACTTATGCAGAGGAAACCATAGACATTCTCCTACAGTCTCATGAAAGACAATCAGGCCAAAGCCACACCCCTGACTTATGCAGAGGAAACAATAGACATTCCCCTACAGTCTCATGAAAGACACTCAGGCCAAAGCCACTCAATGACTTATGCAGAGGAAACCATAGATATTCCCCTACAGCAGGGGTTTTCAACTGGTTTTGTCCCGGGGACCACCATTCTGACTTGAAAGTAATTTGTGGCCCACTGATGTGCACGTGCATGGTCCGCCGCCGCCACGGCCGCAAGCCCTGCACAGATATTCTGCCTATAAAACAATATTTTCACTATATTCAAGAGTAATCTGGAAATGTGTGTGATGTGAACTATCAAAGCAAATTCATAAAAAAAAAAAAAATCCAAGTGTCAACAAAGGCTCATGTCGCAGACCCCCTGCAATGCTGTCGCTGACCACCAAGGGGCCACGGACCCCCTGTTGAAAACCCCTCCCCTACAGTCTTACTTGAAGGCCATGCGGTACAGTGGAGAACAATGGGACTCCACTGGTGCACTGGAGCCAGAGACGATCATATGAGTGGGAAGACCAGTCAGTGGTTTTGGAGATTAAAAAAATAACTTCACTACATGTACTACATCCACATCACAGGTCGCTGTCACTTCTGCCTTGCATTAATGGAGCACACCCAGTCAGCATTAGACAGAACACTGCTTTGGACAGAAAATAATAGTGAACTGTACAGTATGGTAACTGTTGAATGAGCCATAAAGAAATGGACCCGTCAGTAGAAGGACCAACCATAAAGCAAACCAAGTCTAGGGATTACCAACAACAAAACAACATGTTTAACAAAAATGTAATAAAAAGATGTTGAATGAGCCACAAAGAAATGGACCTGCCAGTAGAAGAACCAACCCTTGTTTAACAGCTTAGGAATTATCAACAAAACCAAGCCATGTTTAATAAAAATGCATGCTTGCTGAAACTGCTTAAAAGTAAAATAACAGAATCAAGAAACAACCATTGATATTATAGAACATGCTGTGGTACATAATACCTCTTAGAGATGTTTCATCTCTAAAGCACAGTTCTTCCTCTCATACCGCAAGGGTTCCTCAGTGGTTGTGAGGATGACACTTGCCAGAAATAGATCTGTAGTCCAGAATGCCCAGAACCAGAACAGCCTAACCACGGACTCCCCTGATGACAGCGGCAGCTTCTCCTTAGCTAATAACACCAGATAATCAAACCACTAGAGGGCGCTGTGTGATACACTCGTAGACAAACCTGAATGCATTGACTAACTGTTTTTTTCCTTTGTTTTCTTATTTGTTTGTTTCATTGATTTTCTTACTGATTGATTGATGAAAATGCATTGAAAAATGTGTCTTGATTCAAAAGCACTGTAAATAAACTCTGCATTCTATTCTAATTTAAAAATGTGTAATTGCGAAATGCATATCATCCAAATGCATGGGTCCTGACAAAAAACTATGAGATTTAAAAACTTTAAATGTTGATAATTATGATATTCTCACAGTCTAAGATGTTCAGGCACACAGCAGTATAAGTATCCTGTTATTACAATGAGGACTAGGCCTACTTCAACTGTCTGACAGTATTAAAACAATACTGGTATGGTAGAGTCAAACAGAGGTTCTGTGATGTTTTTGAAAATGACACTGAGACAGTCTACCGTGAGACCTATAGCTAAGGCATATTATTCAGACATTTTACAATCAGAGGCCGATCCTATTTATATCTATAGTGTGGTCTACTGGATATTTGGAACCTTCACATTTTGATGGACATACTTCAATATGTTGACAGCATGACAGCTGTTAGCTGATACAACACCACATACAAATATAAAATTATACCATTATCATTACTATTTCAGCAGGTAAGTGATATAGACCCATCAGAGCTTGACAGTAAGGTTCATCCACTTTTCTTTGCAGGCTACACAAAACTAATATCATGGGATAAGGTATGATATAGTTCTCTGTAGACTATTTCAATATTCAGATAAAACTAGTCGATAGAATGTTTTGATTTGACTCCACCCAGCATTCATATGTCAATCAAATGGCATATGCCAATTCCTTGGAAAATGTCTTTCTTTGGAAAGTGACGAGTAGGTAGTGATTGTTTGACAGAGCTATTGTAAAGATCTTAACTGATTGAATTCAAAACTTTTAGTCACCCGTGTCTAATCATTTTAAGTCCTTAAATCAAATCAGTTTGCTATCAAACCCTTATCAAACATTGTTAGGTTAGTTACCTCAGGTATCAATAATAGCACGTACTGATACAGGCTCGTTTCATTGGAACACAACTAAACAAATGTAGTTCTCTTCCAGAGAAGTAATCATAGGGGATCGGCTATTGTGCAGTTTTTGGGGTGGATCTAAAAGCTTGCTTTTATCTCTTTAAAGTCGACACTGTGCAAAGTGTTTTAAAGACAAAAGCAATAGTTTAATTGGTGGTGGAATAGTTTAATTTCAAATAGCTGTCTGTTTTGAGTTTACAATATGGCTTTACTCTGTGTAAATGTGTAAATATGTGCATAAAAAAAAATCGTATGACATCCGAGGCCTCTTAAGGTCAACAGAACAGCTTCATTCTTTGATATAAAACTGCCTTGTTTCTTCACAGAACTGGTTATTCTCCATCAGTTACACACAACATTCCATCCACACCTAACTGCAACCTCATATGTTTTCTCTGCATTGCTTAGACGAGGGAGATTATTGTGCATGTTTTTGATTTACCTGTAACTCTGACGTCTGAAGGGTCTGACGATGGCACAGCCTGTAAGTCTCAGGTCAATCAAGACTGATCCTGTGTGTCCTGATATTCCTGTCTCCTGATGGATATTGAGATATTCCTGTCTCCTGATGGATAATGAGATATTCCTGTCTCCTGATGGATATTGAGATATTCCTGTCTCCTGATGGATAACGAGGTATTCCTGTCTCCTGATGGATAATGAGATATTCCTGTCTCCTGATGGATATTGAGATATTCCTGTCTCCTGATGGATAATGAGATATTCCTGTCTCCTGTTGGATATTGAGATATTCCGGTCTCCTGATGGATAATGAGGTATTCCTGTCTCCTGATGGATAATGAGATATTCCTGTCTCCTGTTGGATATTGAGATATTCCTGAGATATTCCTGGTCTCAGGTGTGTTCTTCCAGCTTGCAGTGTCTTTTTTTAACCTTAATAAACTAATAATAATAACATGACTAATAATAATAATTGGGTAATTCAGTGAATCCTAGCTAGCGATCTATCTTGGTCAGAGACTTCCACCCATAACATGTGGGATCCATCTGGAGAATAGGATAATTAAGCAATAAGCCCCAAGAGGCCGTGGTTTGTGCTCTGATTTTAAAACAGGTAAGGGGAGTTGGCACGACGTGCAACCCTTGAAGCAACGCAACAGCCAGATGGAACACTGGGTATGAAATGCGCTATATGAATACACAGCCTTGACTTTCCATTCGCTGCGCAGTAATATGGAATGTTATCATAGAATGTTATGAGGACAAATTGTAAGGTTATGCTGGATTTTACAACGGCTTTTAGCCAATCACAATAAAGGATTTGAACAATCCGTTTTAGAATCCAATATAAGTAACATACTATAGGTATGTAACCTTGGCCTGCCCTGATTGGCCCTCATATTTTGCGAATGGAGATGTTGCAGGCATAACCTTCAAGTTGTATTACTTCTAATAACCACACTGGTGAATATTTTGAGGATACAGCACAAGATAGAAAACACCCTTGAAAGACCTTGAAGCCTTGATGAGGGGGAGATGGAAATATTTTCAGCTCTACACAATGACTAGCTTTGGGCTAACTGGTCATGAAAGTGTTTAATGGTGGTAGCTTTCTATTCTTTTTTCGTCACATGCTTTTAAATAGTTTAATAGGGGTGTGGTACCATACAATTAAATTGCTATTATTATTATTATCTACAGGCAGTATTTGTCAATATGGGCGTTATGGTGACATAACTACAGATCATTAGCCTGACTGTGTCATACTCATAATTCTAGTCAGAATATGAGTCTGATACTGCTCCATTGGGCTGTGATTATGAGGCGTGTCTCAACAGTACCAGGGAAAAAAATGCCTCACAAGACTATAAAAGCAGCATGACCCTGAGCAAGTTTCACCAGCAAATCACTACACTGAAAAACAGTGAAAGAAACTGCCAAGCTTCATCACCCTTTAATCTACCTAACAGAGGCTATAGTTTACATGCTTTAATCTGTATTCGTGATTGAACTCGACCTACAGGTGTTGAAGATGGCACAGCCGATGAACCAGTGGTCCAGGGTGATCCTCTTTGCTTGCCTCTTGTGTGTTGGGACGTTCACGGTTTCAGGTGTGTTTTTACGCTTTATGTTTGTTCAATCTCAATTTAGTAGACATTGACTTCAGGTCAAGTGGAGGAGATAAGAAGGTTTACGCCTTGGAATAATAGATAGGTTATAAGCTTTTTTGTGTTTGCCATAATGTGCATATTTAAACTCTTTCAGCTACATCAAAATAATCAAAAGGACTTGGATTATCCAATGCCCTGGTCTGTGATTACCATCCAGTTAATATCTATCTAGAATATTCACTAGCTTTGCATGAACAGAATACAGTATATAATCTAATATTCATTTTGCCTAACATTGAGGATAATATGACCATTACAGGCTGTGTTGGAGGTAAATGTTAGCAAGCATTACAGGAAACATCAAAGCATTACCACCTTTACTTTACTTTACTCTGCCTTAGCTAATCCACTGGCTGCCCAACGCTCAGTCAAGTCAGCTTTTTCCTTCTACATGGAGATCACCAATCAGCGCTTTGAAGACTCACTCCTGGATCCCTCTTCCGACTACTACAAGAGCCTGAAGTCTGAGGTTGAGGATTTGGTAAGTACCCAATAGAAATAGAAATAGAAAAGCCTTTATTGTCATTGTATTTACATACAACGAAATTTGGAGTGCTTCTCCTGTTGGTGCGACAGTGGACAACATATAATACAACAAAAACATATAACAAAACAATATTGCATATCTAAAAAACGGTAGGAATAGCATAAAATATATATAAATATTAAGTGTGCAACAAAGCGCCGTGGAATATATTAAAGTACCTATGTATATATTATCATACAATATATACAGCAACAGCACACAGCATAACAGAATATATATACTTATATACAATATATACAACACCAGTACACAGAATAAGAATTACAGAAATACAGAGATGGTATGTGTGACTAGCAGTCAATCAATAAACTGAAGTTTAGTGCATGACTGTAAATAGTGTGTACTCAATGTAGCCATGTGAGTGTAATTTAACTCTCCCTTGAGAACTGGACAGGCGGGATGTGTTAAACACTCCCAAGAGTGAAGATGTAGGTTATTAAGTAGACTTAACCCTTTATAAATATATAAACATAAGTTCACAATGTATCATGTTAGTTATTTAACTATTTAGCTAACAATTTGGACAAATAAGTTCAACCTACCAACAGTCATCTGGTCGTCAGCAGCCAGCAGCTCCAGTCTATTCATGCTGCTTTGGATAAATCCAACCATATCAGGCTGAGACCGCAGCTGTGGTGTCTGTCGCCCATGTTTGCACATAGCCAGGTCCAACATCCAAAAAGGCTCTATTCTACTTGTTTTAATACAATACTGAATATTTCGAATTTCTGTGTTATTTATTTACTTTATTAATTTCATTCCAGATGGTTAAGGTCTTCAAATGCTCCTCTTGCCCCTCCAGTAAGACCTTTGCGGGTGCTACAGACATCACTTTCAAGTATGAGCCTCTACTATACAGTCCAGTCCTGTGATTCTAATGCTGTTTTACACTGTATGAGTAAAAGCTAATTAAAGCCAAACATGTCTTGTTGCACCGGCATTGTTTAAGCTCAGTGTACAAGACAGTTCATACCACTACATGTCTGCTAGTTCATACTTCTACATGTCGGCTAGTACATACTACTACATGTCGGCTAGTACATACTGTGCTGCAGTGTTTTGCTTCTAATGCACAGTGTCTCCTCTCCTACAGGGAGGGATCCTCGTCTGTGATCGTGAAGACGAAACTTCTTTTTAACTCGCAGTTCATGAACCCTATTGTGGTCAAATACATGTTCATAACCAAGATCATTGCAGCTCCGCCCAAAGCAATTCAAGTAAACATTGCGTACACAAGAGGTAAGGATTAATCAGCAACATGCTGGTCATCTGATCAACAATACTCTCATCACTAACACAGCCTAGCAACCCTCATAATGAGATGAACACAGAGATGAAGATAACATTATTGTAATAACAATTTTACAACAGCCACTAGGTGCTGTGGTAAAGGAAACTTGACCTTAGAGGTAGCCATGTACCAGCTACAGTCTAACATTAACAGTGTATACACTCTATTTCTAAGTTTAGGTCATTTGGACCTAAACGCTTTGATTTGGTTTTTAAAAGGACATTTCTTTGATTCCAACAACTCTCACATCTATCTATAAATCCAGAAATCTCTGTGTGTCTGTGTGTCTGTCTGTGTGTGTGTGTGTGTGTCTGTGTGTCTGTCTGTCTGACTGTCTGTCTGTCTGTCTGTCTGTCAGTCAGTCAGTCAGTCTGTCTAGGTCGGATCTCCCTGACGTTAGTTATGAGATTTCGCATGTAGCTTACGCATGTCATGAACCTGTGCATCCTTGATTTTGAAGATTTCTGAATTCATAGTTTGCGACATATTTGTATTTTATCGTTTGCCGTAGGCACTATGGGTAGTGAGGCACTATGGGTAGTGTAGTAATTCAGAGAAAGAGGGGCGGACCCGCGCGACGTGAACACTACAGAATGCATAATTCCTACTGGCACTGCACTAGTATTAATAACTAACCCAATAACCCTCATATGATTAACACACACATGAAGATAACATTTTCAACTGTAGCTACATGGAACTACAGCTTAAAGGTACTCATTCCCTCTTCCAGATGTGCAGGTGCCTGTTCCTGCCCTAGTGTAACCTCTCCTCACCCCACCCTTGGAACCTTCACCCCTGTGAAGACCAGCACCTGATAATCTGTCAGGCCAGCCATCACCTCCAGCAAGACTTGGCTTCTTCACAAAGCGCAGCACATCCTCAGTCGGGGAAGCCTTTCTCTTTCAGCACATCTACCTTCTCAAGAGGGTCTACGACTCCCTCAGCGAGCTACATCACCTTATATCACCACCAGAGGTTCCAACACTAGTGTTCCTCTTCTACTGCTTTTAATAATAATAATAATGCTTTTATTTGTAATGCACTCTTCATTCAGAATAATCATAGAGTGCCAAGGTTGACTAGACTCCCATACTATTGCAATACTCACTTTTCATGATCACACTATAGTTTCCCAATAAAAATTGAAGCTTTCATTGCAGTCAATATGTGGTGAGATGTGAAGTTTTTCCAATGCACCAACACACTTTAGTTTCCAGTCCTGGTTCATGTGGAAGAAAATGCTCCACATACAATAATGTATTTAGTGCAAGCAAGCATTACATGCACGTGTGCAAATGAAGCCTATGTATCTTGTTTGAACACCAGTTTAGTCGTAATTTCAGTTTGGCCAAGGATATGTTAATGGTCTCAACTGAACTACCATAAATATATTCCAGGGTCTTGAACATTGCTCAAGGGTAGCCTTAACCTTTTCCTAAAGTCAGCCATTCAAGATGGGAATAAACCTAAAATATCTGGGAATGAAACTCCGATATAGATTCTTTTACATAGTTATTGTGTGCGTGAGTGTGTGTAAGTGGCATGTTTTTTTTTTTACAAAAGTTAGTTATTCACTTCGGTTCACAAACTGAACAGAACACCTCCTGGTGAAATATGGAAGAGGCAGTTTATGAAGGATCAGAGCCAAGCGGATCAGAACATACATGACGACATGGATGACTAAATGAGACTTGCTACTAATTTTGCAATCATGAAAGAAGTGACAAACCGAATAACCAGTATTAGTAGAGAAAACTAAGATGGCGGCGCCCAGTGAGGCTGCGGCCAAGGCGACTCCCGATAGCAATGTGTGTTTTATGTTAAATGTACCGTCAAAATCGTTTGTAAATGTCTTATTTAAATGTTTGTGTGTGTGTGTGTGTGAGAGAGATTTTGTCAATGTCTTATTTAAATGTTTTAAACTGCACATTGGAGACTGGTCAAACGCAATTTCAAACTTCTGTGCTAACCCTGTTACATAGATTTTTGACAATAAAGTACACTTGACTTGACTTGACTTGAAAACACTGCACAACATTATACAGTGAAGATACTGTCAACCATTCAGCAAATAACTCACAAGCATAGTATGAGAATGATATAGTGACACATTTTACTATCCAACAGCATAGGTGGTTTCACTGATTTTCACTCTTCTTCTGGATTTATTTACACTGTGGAGAGTCAAATGTGAGTCACTTTTAGTGCCTCTATACACTGAAAGACAGAGGTCGCCATCTACTGCTGACATGATGTCAGTACATGACAAATCTCCACATGAAATCGTAAAAACATGAGATGATATAATATCGTTTTAAAACAATTAAAGGACATGTTTTGATACAAACACATACAAACAAACACTTTTGAACACACTCAAATTAAATGTAAAACCACACACCCTTTCTCATACAATAGTGACAAGGTTTTTCATTCAGACATTCACGCTTAAAGGTGAGTCCACCGTCCTTACTATGTTCTCTGGTCTTCAGTACTTCTACATATAAGGGCAAAGTGGATAACTTAACACCATGACCTCAGGACAATGAGAAACGCACACTCTCGGGATAAAAAGCTACATTGAGTGGTTCGTAAAAACATTCTTTTTAAATACAGGCACATGAAATAAGGTCTGAGTCGTGAGGGCCTTTGTGACCCCTATGTGAATTAGGATTTTGGCATGTTGGCAAAAGGGTTTTTTTGTACTGAGAGAAAACTTAAAATACTTTCAGGCTACGGTTGCTTCAAGGAATGATCTAGTAAATTGCAAATCTGTTTACGTTCCAAGCAGCAAGACGACTTATACTGTAATCACTCTAAGGTAACAAAAAGTACTGATGAACACTGAAGCTGGCTCATGTCTGTTAGCAGCTTGGTATACTCTGCCAGGATCAAGTATGGTGGATTTTAGCAGCTCACCTTACAAGATAAAGGTGTTACGGTGTTCTGCCAATATCCTTCCACTCGAATCTGATTGGTCAGAACACCTTGTAAACGATTGGTTGTTCACTTTAACGGTAAAGGTAAACAGGTAAAAACCAAAGTATTAGTTTAGTGGGGCCTCAGTACGTGGCTTCGTCCATATTTTCGTCGCTGTCCGCACCAAACTCTTCGCCATTGTCAAAGTAGGACTCAATGTAATCGGTGTCCTGCAAGGGGGAATCAAAATGTGAGTTAGACATCTTGAATGAGGATTAAGGTTACCATGGAGACAACTTCTCTTGACGTCTCCCGTTACCTCTTCAAAGTCTTCCTCATCATAATCGTTCTCTTCTTCAGGCTCTCCCTCTTCCTCACTCTTCTTTTTCTTCTTTCCCTCTTCAGTTTCCTCCTCTTCCTCATCCGACTTGCCCTCGGTCTCTTTCTTTTCTAGTGTCTGTAGATTCAAAAGCGGTTATTCACATCAAAAGACATACATACACATTCGGCAAAGCACTGCAATGAAACTCTGATGACCCCACAGCTCAAACTGCAGTGTGGAATGTGTTTACTCTGACAATGTCAGTGGTATAATGACTAAGGATCACACACACACACACACACACACACACACACACACACACACTAAAATATGTATGCCCCAAACTAGAGGTCGACCGATATATCGGTCGGCCGATGTATCGGGCCGATATGTCATTTTTTTATCTATCGGCATCGGCCGATTTAAAAAAAAATATATATATATATATATATATATTTTTTTTTAAAACATAAAATGTGACGGATTCAAGTTTTACAAAGAATTCTCCCTTCCCCCCTCCCCCCTCCCCCCTCCCACGGCCCAGACAGCAACCCTAAAATAGAGACAAATCATAGTCTGTACACATACATATATGTATATACATTGAAGAAAAGAATATCTAAAATAATAATAACAAAAATAATAAATAATACATAAAAAAAAGAGGGGGGGGGGGGTTCTCTGGATTCCTAGATTATGGATGTTTGTAAGTATTAGGCTGTGTGTGTGTGTGTGTGTACGGGGGCACGGACTTCAGACTTAAGATACTAGTAGGGGAGTAAAATTGTGTGCATCTACTTATTATTAGTGTGACGCTTTAGCATGCAAATTAATGGGAAACTTTTAGATATCGGCCCTAAAAATCGCCCCAAAAAAAAAATCGGCAGCCTGTATCGGCTATCGGTTAACCCTGACCTCTAAGTATCGGCATCGGCATTGGTTATAGAAAAACCCATATCGGTCGACCTCTACCCCAAACCCATTTTCAGTAGTGTGCACTCAGTAGTAAATATCTTGTGAAATGCACTGTAATTACATTAATCTTGTCGGATTACGGTGTGAACAGGAAGATTGTACCTCTAGTGTCTGGATAATGTCTTGTTTCCCCATTTCAGACTGCTTTTTCCTCTTCGGCGGGCGTACCCCTGAGTAACACAAGATTGATTCATTTTAGAGGCGATGTGTGTCAATACCCATGCATAATACACACACACACACACACACACACACACACACACACACATACATACACACACACACAAACACAAAAACACACACACACACACCTCAGATAGATAGATGTGAATGTGATGTGAATAAGGTTCCGACTTACTGGCTTTCTGGGGCTCTCGAACTTTGATGCAAAGTTCCTTAGGCAGTCGACTCCAGTCTGTAACAGGGACAGCAGATGAGTCACCACGGTAAATGTGATCTACTCTACTTCACTGCAACAAGTCTTTGTCACAGACTGCACAGTGACAATCTGCATGTTAAAAGAGAACAATAGAGGCCGCTCACCTGGGGTCCATTCAATGGTATTGTTCTTGGGTTCTGAGGACTGGTACTTGTCAGTGTATCTCTCCACATCTGCCAGAGAGAACAACCAATTACAGACTGCTGCCAGAGAGAACAACCAATCACAGACTGCTGACCTCCACGCTCCACTCAGCCATCCTATTGTGTTTCTAATAAGCCCTATGAGGCTCCACTAAAACTCAACGTAAAAACACTTACAGAAAGTCGCTGGATCGGGAATGCTGCCACTGTTAGACACACACACACACTCTCTCTCTCTCTCTCTCTCTCTCTCTTTCTCTCGCAGGCACACACACACTTACAAACACACACACACACACACACACACACACACACACACACACACACACACACACACACACACACACACACACACACACACACACACACACACACACAAATCTCCCACTCACCCCTCTTGGCTCTAGCAGGTAGAATGTGGAATGGCAGTTTTTTTGTGGAAGCTCTGAGCTCTTGCTTGAGGGCAAGCATGTACTCCACCGCCTCTCCCGTCTGCAAAGGCACTGGCTGAAACTGCATAGGCTGGAAACACAGAGGATAATAGTGGCGTCAAGATCGGTTTCTGTTTACTGTCATTTTGGTGTATGTTCAAAAATAACGTTTCTCCTGAAAACAACGAGTTTAAAACTGTGCAAAGAAGTCAATATATAACAATTCAATAAATAGTTAATAAAGCAGTCAGTAAAACAAGTCACATTGCTTAAAACTGAAAAACTTGCACAAGACAAAATAGTTCCATACTGCATAGTTCAGAATTGGGAGAGTCCGGTGTTTAAAAGGTACAGTCCTTGTTGGGGAGTAAGGGGTAAGGAGTTAGTGTGTGTGTGTGTGTGTGTGTGTGTGTGTGTGTGTGTGTGAGAGTTGATGGATAGATGGGGGTAGGCAGACTGAGGCTGCTGTGAACACAAAGTGTCTGACTGCCTGGGGGGGGGGGGGGGGGGGGGCTGCAGTTTAGTTGCCTGGTAGTTGTTGGGCAGATGCTCCTGCACCTTTTTTCAGACTGCATGGGGGGGGGGGGGGGGACAGACTGTGGGAAGGGTGGGAGGAACCTCTGGTGATGCTGGAGGCTCTGTGAATGCAGGGTTGGTTGTTTATCTACAGCAAAGATGGCAGAGGGTCACCATAGTCCTCTCAGCTGTCTATACCACACTATAAAGAAACCATGACAGTATTTGAAAGAATAATGACAAGGGGTCTTACAGGAAACAGGGGAGAGGGCGTGTTCATGGAAGGAGGCAAAGCCTCCCCTTTTTTGAGACCAAGGGCGTCAACATTGAAAGTCAGCTGGCCTCGTCCTCTGCCTCGCCCAGCCATCGCGACACCTACCAACCGAGATTGGTTACATTAATCGCATATCGAACTGAGGGAGTTCGAACTGTGTAATAATATGGCATTAAAACAACACACAAAACTAGGTAAACTACCGAAACACCGAAATGATAAAAAAAAACAGGAAATACTAGTAAATCCGTTCCAGCAATGACAAGTGATACAACGTAATTAGCTGAACAGCTAACGTTAGGTCGGTAACAAGATCGACTGATAAGGACCATGCTTACAAAAGCTTAAAGATCACAGTTCGGACATCCCAACATACAGGCAACAAAGCATATGCAAAAGCAACAAGGCATCAAGAGCTGTCACAAAAGACTTATATTCAATTACATAGTTCTCTAAAACCTAAAATGGCATGCGTTAACGATACCTGTAGCCTAATGCTCCAACGTAGGTTGCACGTTTCCCAGTCAACTCTTATGAATTCACAAGTTGCAATCTGCTGGGCATAAGACAGATCTCCAGACCACTCTACGTCCAGACATCAGCGATATCAGTGTCAGTGGGGCAAAGCTTCTTGAGCGGTGCCGATGCTGCCCACATTCGTTCAGTTGAGCCGATACATGGTTTCAGACCAACTCACTCACACAACTCTCATTCTTTCATGTGCTGAGTTACCACGTGAGTCGGCATGATTACCTCTGAGGAGTTTAGCGCAAGCGCACGTTGCCGTTCCGGCAGTAGCAAAACAGGGGAATCAATTCCTCACAATAAAGGTTCCGATATTATTAAACATATTTCCTCAAAGTCGTTATAAATGTAAAAATTGTGAGATTATCATTCTCATTGGTTATTTGCCTGTCAATATTAATCTGATCTAAAGCTCGCAGTCAGAATGAGGAATTTGATGCCTACATGTTTTGGAAATGATGGAACAGTATATCGGTACGTTGCCAGTTTACTACGATCTTTAGGAGGCGCTGTCGTGTAAGAAATACCTCAGAAGCGTGTGAAGATTGCCTACTGCACACTCGCACCCTACTTTGTACCTAATGTGTAGTGATTTTCCTTTTGGGTGGGTCAGTTGCTGTGCACTTGACTTATTATAGGCCAGGCAAAGTAGCTCATTTTGGAGCTCAAAATAGAATTAGTTGTAAAAGATTTTTTTTTCAGCATAGATCATTTATATGAGGTGTCCAGAACAACATACTAAAAGTCCTAAGAAAGCCTAGTTGAGGACATATGTTTAATTCTCATCAATCTGAGATGTGTGCTAATAATGCATGGCAAAATTACACCCCAAAAATGTATTTTTTTGTAATATGCAAATGAGCTATACACTAATCCAATATGCCCAAACTACACCCAAATAGGCTTCATTTATTCCTTTACTCCTACCACATTTAAACTTTACATAGTAAAAGTATACATGAAAAGTAACTCTTTTTGTATTAGAAGTTTCTTTTAAATTGAATTTGAATATACACATGAGCGTCACACTTAACACTGAATATATCCTAATTTGCATGTAGAAACGCCATACCCCTGGCAGGTACTACCAAGCCAGGCAGTTTTCAGGTTAGAGGCCCGTCTAAAAGCAGCATTGCCATCTCCCATTGGCAGTATGGTAAAGTATTTTACAATTAGTATGTCGTAAAATGCTACTTTGCCGGGACTATTAAAGCCATTCGAGGATTGAGGATGGGCACTGTTTGCTTGGGCATGTACTATACCTGAATTATAAAACCAGTTTCAACTCTCCAGAGCGGTGTTGTGAAATGACTGAAATCTATTAAAGTCCCGTTACCATACCAAAGCAAACATGTAACAATATGCATACGTCAAAGGGGCAGTACAATCTCCTCCGTACATATGCAGTGCCTATTTCAAGTTAAAAAGAACAAGACTCCTTCTTAAAATAGTACCACAAATGTTTGATTAAGATTAACACTGCAAAGATTTACCAGCCAAACAAAAAGATGGTTATTGTTCACTGACATCATTACTTAAGGATTATGAATACTGATCCAGGTGCTCCATGTCCCTTTCTTCAATTTAATCCATATCCTTTTTCTCTCTTTCTCTTTCTCTCTCTCTCTCTCTCTCTCTCTCTCTGTGTCAGTGAGTTTGTGTGTGTGTGTGTGTGTGTATGTGTGTGTGTGTGTGTGTGTGTGTGTGTGTGTGTATGTGTGTGTGTGTGTGTGTGTGTGTGTGTGTGTGTGTGTGTGTGTGTGTGTGTGTGTGTGTGTGTGTGTGTCTGTGTGTGTGTCTGTGTGTGTGTGTGTGTGTGTGTGTTTGCACGCGCCTGGGTGTGTATGTATGTGTGCATGTGTTTTAATGTGTAGGGCAATATGAGGCTACAAACCTGTTTTGGTTAGTCTCTACTACGTTTCCATGTTCCAGTCCCATAGTACGCGCCTGTTCTTCAGCAGTTCTCTCTCTCTCTCTCTCTCTCTCTGTGCCAGTGAGTTTGTGTGTGTGTGTGTGTGTGTGTGTGTGTGTGTGTGTGTGTGTGTGTGTGTGTGTGTGTGTGTGTGTGTGTGTGTTTACGTGCCTGTTCTTCAGCAGAGGTAACTCAGGTCCTGCTGCAGTGGGTGGAGATTGTTTGTGGACAACTATTGTTAAGCATTTCAGTTCATTACATTCAGGCCGTCTAAATCTCTCTGGGATTTGATGTTCGATTGTAATAAAGCCATTTGATTAGTTTGAATTACTTTACAAATTCCAGGCCTTCAGTCGTGTTGCTGGCATTGAATATGTTGACATTCCAAAAGAGTGGACCCTATTTGAATCCACCTTCTCAAACTATTCTACAAAAAATTGTACTTCTAGTTTTAGAGTTGGGATGTTCTAAAATATATGTAATGTGAATGTGGCAAAAAACATGGAATGATTCTCAGCCTAATCAGACTAAATGATCAGCTTTTGCGTTTAAAACTATACATTTGTTCAAATCAGTCAAATACTGATATTTTGTCACACCGTTATTTGGTCTTGAACAAGGCGTTAGTTGGCTATTCTCCCATGGTGACCAACAAAAGAAGAATAAACAAAGCATAATGTTGTACTTGTGGCAGTTTATTCCTCTTCAATAATGCTACACTCTGTGTTGACACAAAGTGCTGACAAGGGCATTGACTCTTTTACTGGCAAGTCTTCTTGCCTTACAATATGGTTTGGGAGGACTGCCCTCTCCAAATAAGGATTAGGTGCTGCACTTCACTTTCCCCATTAAATTCCCAAATTCCAATTAGTTTTTGTTTTTGTATTAGTTTTTCTTTAATATTTTAAAAAGTATAAAGTTTAGAAAAGTGAAAAATACATAAGTGTCCTTTACAAGACCTACGAGCCGAAGTTTGAACGAAGTTTCTAAGTTAAGCTGTTCGAGCTGAATTAAGCGCAGAAGTTCGGTACAAAGAATAATAATAAGATGAAGAAGCCTAACAATACAGGGCATTTCATGCACTGTAATGAGTGGCAGCTCAAATACCTCAGAGGTTAACGTGAGTTGGCAAAGTCCATGGCAACAAGAGCGAGCTTCTGGCAACAACTACAATACTGAGTTTCAAGATTCAGAAGAACATTTATAAAATACAAACAAACTAAAAAATCTTTGAAAGGGTCTGATATGCAGTTTGTTTTTAAGTGGGTTTCTCTGTGGAAATCTTGGATTAAGATCAGAAGGCTATCCGAAGGTTATGATGATGTTTCCATGACAACCCTCCTTGACACACCCATTTGGTGATTGGTTCGTCTACGCACAACCACTCCCCAATATTGATACACAGAAAATGTCTCTGTGGGTGTGTATTATGAATCATGGTTTAAAAAAAAAAAAGAAGAAAATACTTTATGTCTTACAGGAGGCCACTCCCTCTGGCCATGGTCCTTTGCCCCTTCATTATAAGTGTCTTGACCCTTAGCATGTCAGATCAGCTTTGACTCTACACTCCACAAAAACCAAGAGGGTCATTTTCACTGTGTGGCTTTCTTCACAGAGCATAGTCTTCAAAGGAGAAGATTGTTGTGAACTTCTGGCTGTCTTTTCATATTTTGGAACTTTACCTAAAGGCGCAGAAGATGGTCCAAAAGTCAAGTCTGTGGCTGAGAGCGATCCTCTGTGGTGGACTCATCTGTGCCGGAATATTCCTTCTCTCAGGTACGTCTTCTGGGCTGACATGATTTTCTGACCTCTTCATTTACATTTACATTTAGTAATTTAGCAGACGCTTTTATCCAAAGCGACGTACAAGGGAGAGAACAGTCAAGCTACGAGCAATAGAGACCTAGTGTAACAATTAAGCAATAAGGTACGAGAGGCAGTACTGTATCGTCAATAATGTACTGTTCAAGGGTGTTGTTAGGCTCGACGCGTAGCAAACAGCTGTACAGTACATTATCGCTCAATATACAGTACACCCCGTGACCTCCTATCAACCAATCAGAATGCTTGATTTCATCTACCCGTATTATAATAAATACTATTTTACATAAGAACCTCTAGAACAATGCAGACGTTCTTTGAAAAATGACACTTAATATAACTGCGATTATTGATTGATTAAAATAGCGTCGCTATGCGTCGAGACCTTTGTTTGTCTTCAAAGGTTTGTCATCATAGAAATAATCAAATATGCAAAACACCTCCTGTTTGTGATTACTGAGATTTCTGTGCTTCAATCTTCATTTAAACTCAAGTTCTAATATTTGTTCAACTATAGCCTCTTATATTCCCGTCACTAGAGCTGTCTTTCTTGCGTACGGTGTACAGAGAGAAAGAAAAAGAACAAGAGAGAAAAGAAAAAAGTTCCCATAGCTAGAATATTAGACATATTTCAATATTAGAAATGTTCAAATTATAGTCACAACTTGATCTGGATGGAAGATCGAATCAGACCCAACATAAATGGCAAAACATAAATAAATAAAGGGCTTAACTGTAGATATAAATGGCATAACGTTTCTCCTTCTCCTCTGATGAGTTGTGATGCCTTTGTCTTAATTGATAATAGCTGAAGCTGTAACTGAAGAAAGGGCTGAAAGTCATCATGTTGGCATGGCTTCTTGCTCACCGGATAAATATTTAACAAATTTAAAGAGTCTTGTGAAAGGAAATGCTCTGTATGCTCTGGGATACACTAGGCTATGAGAAATAAACACTGGATTACTGAAAGATATCAACGACTCAAATTGATTACGTCAGTAAGGGGTTACAGTTATTGAAAATGCATGGGATTGGGTGGGGGTTTCATTTAAATATTTGCTTAACATTGGTAGGTTTCACGTGAACTATGAAATGTGTGAACATGTGAAAATATCAATATTTAATGGGCTGTAAAGGTGTCATTTGTCCTTTGTTCGAGAGTTTGCATTTAGATAAGGACAAGGCAAAGGTTAAAAAATGTATCGTAACAGTGCAAACATAAAACAAATAGTTGGCTTGCTTGTGACCAAAGCCCTCCGAGATGACACCCAAATCACAGACAAATTAATCAGGATGCAAAGTAACACATCCAAGATAGAAAAATGGGCTATGAGGCATTCCAATTATGGAAAAAGAAACAAGTAAAAGTTTGAGTAACACCCTCCTAACTTTATTTTAGGGAATCATCCGGGTAGATTTGTACACTACCAGCGGTCGGTCGAAACTTCTGAGTATTTCTTCTACCTGGAGATCACCAACCGGACATTTAACAACTCTCTCTTGGATTCCACCTCAGACTACTACAAGAGCTTGAAGTCTGAGGTTGAGGCTTTGGTAAGTAGTGACCTACTCGGTCAAAACCATCTTTGAGTGAAATCTGATTCTTTCTTGTGTTGATGTGGTTGTCTGCATGGTGTTCTTATTACTTTATTCCATCAGGATTGTTTTCTCAGGGACAATGCACTGTATTCATGCTAATAAAAGCAATACACTGTTTTACATAGATTTACACCTGAGTTGCTTCTAAAGACAAATATCAAAGAACTTAATCAATAAATGGCCTCTGAAAGATTGTGGAGCTGGGTGGAAATGTCAACTGATAGATTGTTGTTTTCTGATGATTTATGTTAAAACACCTTTATTACTATAATATAACAAAACTCTATTTTAGCTCTGAAGTTAGTTGCGGTTGCGTGATTTAGCAAAAACTCAATGAAATGCCGGTCGGATGGGTAGGGTTTAGTCTGCATATTTTATACAACAGACCAGAAGCACACACAACATGCTACGAGTGAGAGAGAGAAGGAGAGATGGTTAGGAGATTTTGTCCTAAGTGGGGTGTCTCTTCTGTATTGCCCTTGTCTTGAAAGGCGAAGATATTTCCTCAAAATCCCAGCATCACTCCTTTCTCCATTCTCTCACCACACATAGTAGTCAATAGCCCCTTATACATGTGTCAATGTAAAGCGTTTACATCGCGTCTGCACCGATAGAAACTCGCAAACGTGTTACAATTGCCTCATGTATAAGGGGTCTAGATGTGAACTGTTCGTTTTTCCGCCGATCGTCTGAGCCTTTCGAGAGAGGTGGTTTACCACGATCGTTCGGCTCAGAAAAGGGCGTGTCAAATCAGGCCGATGTGTCATGGGGGAGTCGGTGCGTGACTGGGGGAGACGGTGACAGGAGGCTAGAAAGTTAGAGGCTAGAAAGTTCTTGCCTGTTCTTGAAAGGAGACTCATCCAATAGGCTAGTAGGCCTACAATTTTTTATCAGTAATAAAACGCAATTTGGTACACCATTTTAATATGGTAATATAGCCTACTGTTTTTTGCAAAATGAAAGAAAGCATATTAAGGAAACGCCGACTGGAGCCTATTAATTCCGAAATTTCACCACATTGTAGGCTATATACTGTAACAACCCCAACACTTGCCTGCTTCCCTTGCAAATCAAAGTTTTCCGACTATTTTTCTTACCTTCTTTCTTAGCTGTTGATGTTACTGAGCTAGAAGTTTAACTTGTTCTGAACATCTCGCGCTGCCAATGCCCAATGTCACTTCTGAGTCAAATCACTCCATCATCTCTTTGAAATTCCTTATTCCACGAGTGGTAGGCTACAATGACTGGCTGTTTTAAAATATAACTAATAGCCTAACGAAACAAAATAACCCAGGCAGTTTCATCTTCGAGATGTTAAGGCTTCTTCCAATACTGACAGCTGACTCATAGCTTGCAGGTTTGCGGCGCGTTAAGGAGACGCGACATTTGAGGGATCGTCACTTAATTTAAACCTTTTTTGCTTCCGTTAGTGTGTGTGTGTGTGTGTGTGTGTGTGTGTGTGTGTGTGTGTGTGTGTGATAGAGACAGAGAGGACTCAGTAAAACATCGGAAAACACCGTGTCTCGTAAGCCTTAAGCTATCAATCACCCCCACAATGAAATATGCCATTACAGTCGCGACAAACTTCTTGGCATTGTGGTGCGCCCAAAACGCAAGCTATAAACGTAGCCATCCTAATGTAACCAAAATATACCTCTGCTGATATGCCTAACCTTCGTTCTATTTAGAATTTGTCTTAGCACTATGCAGGAATAAAATAGCATCTACAGTGTCAGGATTCAGGCTTCTATAACGCGCCCTGACGCACTGAAGGAGCGCTCACTGCAGCACTTGTTGCTGGAACGCATATAATTCGTTTAGCAAGGTGCTGTAGTCGTGGGAACGACTGGCCTGGTTTCTCCCAAAAGGAAAGTAGATTTTCCTCTGCTGATCCCGCGTCTATATGGAAGTTTGTAGAGAGATTGCGGGGAGTAAAATGCTCCGCTGCCGAAGTAGATTACATGTTTTTAACTGCGGGGTTAATTCACTTTCCTTTACGTCTGCTGCTGGCTAGTAATACAGACAGCCGGAAAGTTTAATAAACGGAATGAAATAGCTACACATTACACACGCAATGTTTTAATAAAACCCACGTTACTCACATACTGGTTAACACTGTTTGTTACAGCACATATATGTTTGTCGCTACATCCAAACTGCGTCACCATTGTCCCTCCCTGTATCTGCTCCAGCCGCACCATTTTACTTGCAATGTGAATCATTTAATTTAAATATGCTTATTGGCATTTGTTGCACCTTAATCATTTTCTACAAACATGATATGCTATGTATGGTGTAGTAGACTGAGTCTCTATTCACTACTGCACAAAAACTAGACACGTTTGCAAAACTAGACGTTTGCAATGAAGTAGGTTAAACAACTTTCGCCAATATCTCCGTAAGGGAGATGGGTTATGGGCTCAAATTTCCTGGGATCAAAGAAGACGTTAGTATTCATGAGCAAACTAAAAATCACGTCTCAGGATTGCTGCGCATGCAAGTTATTTCGGGTGTCTCAACTGTAACTAATACCACTGTCATATAATTATGAGTTCAGTAAAAGACGGAGCAGTTTTCTACCGTTGTTGAAACACATCCACGCGTAGACTCGTTTTCTTTCCATCTGAGAGTGGTTATTCAAAGAAAATATTAAGAACTATATGCTGATAGAAAGAAGGGAACTTTAAGCCACTACACTGCCTGTGCACGATGCGGATCCATGTTGATGTTGTTAGTAAACAAACCAGGTGGGAGCAAATCTCCGTGGTCTTTGCGCATGCCCGAGGCAATGTAAACGGTTCACATTTTGCACATGTAAACACGTAACGACAAGAGCCGTTTCCCTTGAAAATGTTCACACCTACACGCGAATACGATACGATAAACTGATCTGATCACAGTGGCACAGTGGTATAAGGGGCTAGTGTCTTCACACAGCAAACCCACAGCAAAGCCTACATCTTCTGTATTATGTTAATGATTCATCTATGTGTTTTTTCTCTTCTCAGTACAGCAGACACGTTACATTTCAGTTATAGGAAGCTAGAATACACAACTTAACATAATGAGTGTGTCTGGGGGTCTGATTCAAGGTGTAAGGTGACATGTGATAATAAGGGGAACAGTATGGGTCTACCTAGATATGAAAGATGTGAAGGTCTGGCCGACCAATTGAATGCTAATGAACGTGGTGTGAATGTGACACATTCTCGTGGTGGAGGAGTTGAAACTACTTAGAAAGTATATGAAAAACACCAATATTCTTCACCTCCAAGACTTATTTCTAGACTATGGTAATAACTATTACAGTAATAGAGTGAGGGTTAGAATACTGATACTTGTTTTATACATTTTTTCCAGATGGATACAGTCTACAAATGCTCTTCCTGCTACACAAAAGACACCTATGATGGAGCTACTGACATGTCCTTCAGGTATGCACCTTTAACCCACAGCCCTGCCCCGCCATTTGTTCACATTACACACCAATATTGTTAACCTTCTGCAATGATGACGAGAGATGAATAATATCTTTTATATCAACTGTACAATGCCTCTGCCTTTACAGCAACGGGTCCTTAGTGATTGCCAAGATGACGCTGGTTTACCATACCCAATCAATAAATCCCATTGTGGTCAAGTTTTTGTTCATTAACAACATCATTGCAAATCCATCTGAAGATCTCCATATTAACCTTGAATATACAAGAGGTGAGAATTCATCAGCAATATGCTGGTCATCCTATTGAAATTGAGCATAGCATATCAGTACTGCAGTAATCACAAAGCATGCCAATTTTCACCAAACAAGATGAAATTGTTAAAAGAAACAACTGCATTTGTTCATACAGATGTGCAGACACCAGTAGTTGCCACGACTACCCAGGCCCCACCAACCACTCCCATGCCCACCCAGACCCCTGTGCTAAACAGCACCACCGTCACCGCAGCTGATCCAATCACCAGCCAGAGCGCCACCGTCACCACAGCTGATCCAATCACTAGCCAGAGCGCAGACCCTTCACTGTTCACCAGCCGTGGAGCAACTTCCTCGCCTGAACCTGTGACCCAAGACCCAAATAATGGCAACTGGACCTCCACTGTCTCTGCAACCACAGGGCCCAGTATCAGCATCAGCTCGGTTACCCCTTGGTCTAATGACACTAGAGGTGGGTCCAGTACCAGCAATAGTGGATCAGTCACTTCCTCTTCCAGTCATGATGCAACTGAAAGTTCTGGTTTAAGTAATAGTTCCACTAGCCAGTCAAGTCACCATACAACTAAAGGGTCCAACATCAGCAACTCTTCCACCACCTCCTCACCAACCCACACTGCCACCACCTCCGCCGAGAACAACACAAAGGCCAACCCGAGCCATCCGCCAAGCAACCCCTCAAGTCTTCCTTCAGGCACCCCCGCTGGTCATCCGGTGACAGAGGGCGGCACTTCAACCACAGTCCATGACACAAGTGACCAGTCTGGTGGTCGCAAAAGCACTCCCCAGTCTGGGAACCAAGGGAGAACCACCGCTGGGAATGGGTCCGGCTCCAGCAACCCACGGCCCTACTGGCTGGACTGGGTGCCGGGGTGGGGCATCGCTCTACTGGTGCTGGCCGCCCTCAGCCTGCTTCTCCTCATCATCCTCCTCATCATGCTGGTGAGAACAACAACGACGTATCTAAAACAAAAAAGCTTAAAAGCACAAAAACCTGAAAGCATGTTTTTCTTTAATTTCACAGTGAATGTCCTCTGTCTCTTTTACCATTACATATGCTCCTTAAGTATTACTTCTACTTTGCTTCCAAACAATGCATTTTCCAGATGATGACCCTTTCTTCATATTATTTGAAAATATAAGAACTTCCCCTTTTAAACCTCCTCCTCCTCCTCCTCAGCTGGTGCGATGGTGCTGTATGAAAGAAAAGAAGCGCCCGCTGCCTGTTTCCGACCCATATCAGCCCACCGCCCCGAGTCCTGCGCCTTCTTACAAGTCCCATACTCCAGCACCCGTCATGGTAGGAACAACATGTACATCTGTGCTTATTTAAATATGTTTAGTGTAATGTGTTGTGAGGCGTTATCATCGATATTACTGATAACGTGTTCAAGAATGTCACAAATACATGTAGCCAAGATAACATGTAATCAGCATAAAAAATAATCAGCATGAAAAAGACTCAACGGTTGGTTACTGTTGACAATTATTCTTTACACAAAAGTTATCAACTATGATATGGTAGTTAAAAAAACATCCCTTGTTTGTGTACACAATGGTTATCATTTTTTTTTACCCTGATACAAGCAAAACAATCTTATCACTATATTGACTAAGAGAGCGGCAGGGTCACACTAGTGCTCCACTGTGGTTATGTGAGATAACTTATGTGAGGTAAGGTGAGGTAAGGTGAGGTTACACCACTGTAGTGAGAGTTAGAAGGCAACTACATGACAAACATGTCTAGCTGCAGTGACATAGGCAGAGGTGAGAGGTGAGAGGTGAGAGGTGAGAGGTCACCCGGTGAGGAGCAAGAGGGGGAAATCCCCAAAAGGGTTGAGGTGGCCCAGAGCTCTATAGGGGCCCTCAAACATGCCATGCATTATAGACGCTCTCATACATGCTCTGCCCTGCATTCTGTAAGGGATCATGTATAGTCAGTGTTGGGGAGTAACGGAATACATGTACCGGCGTTACGTATTTAGAATACAAATTATGAGTAACTGTATTCCGTTACAGTAATCCAAGTATTCAGAATATGTTACTCAGATTAGTTAATGTAACGGAATACGTTACAGATTACATTTTTGGGCATGTATTCTGTATTCTGTAACGGAATACATTTTGAAAAGTATCCTTCCCAACACTGTGTATAGTACATAAGCGGATAGGGATGTAAAGTAAACCCTGACAGGATGAACAGGACCCTGATGCGCAGCGTAGAGTTAAGATAAATTAACAGAATACATCAATTCAGTGAAACTCATTGCAGCATTCTGGGGAACCGTAAAATAATACAGATATTTAAGCACTGGATTAATGCCAGGTCAAGGCCAATCTGATCCAGATTCGTTCCAGAACTGTTAACCATCCAGATCCACTGGATCAAGACCAGACAAGGGCCACAGTCTGCTGCGCTTGCGCCTGGTTCTGCTTTTAGTTCATGTCTTGTCAAAATGGCTCACTGTAGTTTTTGAATGTTTGTGTTCACAGAGTGCAGATCACCCAGACAAGCCAAAGAAGAACAAAATGGGCATGTATGTGGTGAATCCTTGAGACGAGAGGGCTGCAGAGAAAAAGAGGTAAAGGTCTTATTTTAAGAGAGTGTTATTCTTAATGTCATTTCCACAAGAGGAGAAACTCTTGTAGCTTCCATCCACGGCATACACACAGTGTAAACTAAGATATTGGCACAGATTTCTCTTCAGTCAGATTTTAATATGCTGCCAAGATTTTTTGGCTCATGTGATCAATAATCATGATATATTTCTAAAACAGATTAGGATTGTTTGATTTATTTGATTCGGGATGATATCTAATGTTATTTATTAATCTGTAAATGTGTAAATAGGTGTAAATATTAGTAATACGTATATGTCAACAGTATTGAACCGTATGTGAGTCACCCATTTCCATAAGTGCTATGTAAACCTCTAAACCAATTCAAGAGACCTTAATTGCTCTTCGAATGATTTAGCAAATATGTATTCTTACCTGAGTCATATAGATTACATACAACACAAAGGGTTGGATAACAACACACTAGAATACATTATTGTAAATCTTTTATCCTCTTATGTATTATAAAACACAGAAAGAAGGACAAAGGAATATTTTGCAGAGAGAGAACTAGCTAAATGCCTTAGGTGACTCACTTGTATGGAAACATCGACACAATGCATAAGACCTTTAAACTCCATAATCCATTGCTATGGAGATACGTGCAGGTCTGTTATGGCCTGTTGTTATTCTCTGAAAGCACACTAATGTACACAAATGCATTCAGAGACAGATTCCGCTGTGGGCTTTCGACTTTCCCAATGCTATAATTCTTCCAGATTTAGGATAACAAAAGACACTGCCTCCATCTGACTGGGCTAAATGTCAACATCCTGGACCAATAATAGAACTCATAAGATAACTAAATTAAGATGTGTATTACAAAGAATTAATACTTTGTATGATATTTGACACAAAATTCCAAATTGCTCATCCAGTGCTTTTATTAAGCAGTGAAAACAGGTTGCATTTCTGAGAAAGCCTTGCGTGGTATGGCTGTGTTGGAGAAGTACTGCTTTGAGTAATAGTTTGAGTAATGACTATGTAAAATGTACTCTACGTCCTGGAGTCTTATAGCTTTTGACTCAGTTCATCTGTGAAGTCATAACAATGCAAAGGGCACGCTTCCAAATAATAGACATTTTCTTTTTGTTCATAGTTATAAACGTGTTTACTCTGACAACTGCTTGATCGAGTCACACCCATACATCAGGGATGCCCTGCCCTGTTTGTGAAAATCATAAAGTAACTTTAACTCAAGGAGTGCCATGGGAAGGGCTCTTGTGATCCGGCTTGTCCCTCACGCTAAATGTGTTTAATCAGTGACTCAAACATGATGGGGTGGTCCGTTCACTTAACTCACGGCTTTCTGACCATTTGCACCAAAATCACAATAATAATAATAATTCATTTTATTTGTTGAGCACTCTTCATTCAGGCAGAATCTCAGAGTGTTAAAAAACAGCTGTCAGTAAAAAAAAAAGCACAGTTTAAGAAAATTATACGTTTTTAAAAAGTAGGAAATGCTTTTCTGAATAAAATGATGAGGCACTCGGCTCGCACAACTTGGTCAGCAAAGGTTTGCCATCTAGTGGACGTCGACGGGTCTCTAAAAATACAGTCAATCAAAATACAATGCTGCTGTCAAGCTCTTTTATGTGAATTATTATCCAAATACATGTTTAAATATTGATTTTCTTTTGAAAAGCACATCAAATACCTTAAGTGCAGTTGATTGTCCATTCACATGATTAATTAAACTACTGCCAGATTACGTATTGGCAAGGAGGGGTTAACATGATTTTTACAACAAAACGCTTTTAAAAGTTGTCAATTTTCACATAATTATACAAGCCTTTTTATTAATAATACAATTGGATGTTGGATTGGATGTTTTTTTTTCATTACACGTTCTTCATTTTGCAGATGAATTGAAGAACAAGCTGTCAACTCCCCAGGGACTCTAGAAGTCAACCTAAAGACCCTGAAGAAGGACTGGAATCCTGAATGGTCACTGTGTATATTGATGTACAGTCTTATGATATGATGTCAGATGTGTGTGAGAGCCAAGTGCTGATCAGTGTGCGTGTTTATTTATTTGTTTGTGTTGTTTATGCTGTCTGAGCTACAGGGTGATATAAACTCATGTTAAAAGAAAAGAAAAGAAAAGAAAATAGGTACTTCGTTCTTGTTTGGTCCCAGGAACTTACTTTTCCCATGCCACACCAGTTCAGCGTCCTGGAGAGCCGATAGAGCTCCCCAGAAGGCTTCCCAAGCTGCTAAGGAACCCTGTAGAGCACACTGATTGCTATCATTTAGATTTATAATTACTGTTCTTGTTCTCCGTCTAATTGATGTCTGAAATGGGTAGGCACAGGAAATGCATTAACCAAATAATCCAATGCCGTGTGAGAGTGTTCTTGTGCTTTTGGAAGGGCTGCTTCAACATAATGAAGCAATCTTAAAGAGCACACAAACTAATATAAAATAGCGAGGTTGAGGAAGAAAGAGAAGTCAATTCCAGAGGAGGAATGGTGTGTTGTTTTCTGCATGTGTTTTCTGTTTTGAATAGGGTGAGAGGTGCTTTTGAAAAGTGTAAGCATGTTAATTTCTATATTATTTTTAAAGCATACTCCTAACATTTATGAGTATCACGGTATAGAGTAAATTCAGTTTTTTTATGTACCATACAAAGGGGGAAACAGTCCACTCGTGTAACCACAGTATATGCTTCCTGATTAAAATGATTATTTGTTTTACTGGAATATTTTGCCTGTTTGGATGTCAAAAAATATTTTTTCTTTTAACCATAGCAACACTGGAATAAATAAACAAACTAATAAATAAATAACCCCAACACCACAGCAAAAAGGCAGGCTAGGAACCAGCTAATTCAGTGGACTCTCATTGCTACTCCATTTTAGTAACAGTGCCAACAGGAAAGGTGCAGCAAACTTGACAACTCCATTGCGACTCTGGGACTCCCCTTTGACATGTAAAGACACTTGTTATGTAACTTTGCCTGTCTGATGAATTTGGCACAATAAGGCCCAATCCCATTTCTAATCTCCACCCCTACCCTTACCCCTACCCCTTTGCCCTCGCTTTTTCAAACGGAGGGGTAGCCGAAGGGGTTTAAACTCTAGCCTTACGAAATTGGGATAGCCCTTCAACACTTACGTACGTCATCAGTACGCTGTGTCAGCTGTTACGTTACCGGAGAGCGACAGCTGTCACTCACCAGACATAAACAAACATGGCGCCTGCAGCTGTTATTTACACAATGCAACATTTCATCAAACAAGTTTTAAAATCATGAATTACAAAGAGAATACTTTCATTTGTGTGATGCTTTCCCTGCTGTTTCCGACATTTTTAAATGGACTCGCGCAATGTTTCTTCTTTAATGATCACGGGTTCGCAATGCATTGAGGGAAATCAGTCTACCCCTCCGTTTGAAGTGTGCCCTCAGAAAATCTCCGTTTGGAGGGGTAGAAAGCCCTTCCCCTCTCCCCTACCCCTCTGTCTTAACGTGACTTGGGACAGCCCTACCCCTCCACATGAACGCGCAAAACGGAGGGGAATGGGAAAGACGAAGGGGTAGGGGGAGAAATGGGATTCAGCCTTAGATCAGCTTCCTAACTTGTAAGTAATAGGCCTACATTCAATAGATTATGTATTTACAGGAGCGTGTATGCACATGTTTTTGCCCGTGCACCAGAAAGCAAACTTTAATTCATAAAGCAGTTAGCGCCTAGCAGATTTGACTGTTATAGCAATGAGTTTATTGAAAAGTGCAACACAGCAGACTTCCATAAGCATTAGGGAAAGCCTGTGGTCACTGGGTGGTCGCTCTGCATGCCAGTCAAGAGATCCCTTCTGTTCACGGTGATTGTTCAACACCTACTACAGTACCAGTCAAAAGTTTGGACACACCTTCTCATTTTTGGAGAAGTTTTTTCTTTACTTGCGATTAATCGCATTTTTGTCATAATTAACTCAAAATGAATCGCGATTAATCGCAAATCTTATCAACATGGAAAAGTGGATTGGCTTGCTTTATGCAATGTTTTATTTTATTGAAAAGCAAAATTGACAAACAGGGCGGTACAAAATAAAATTATAAAGTGCGCATTTCAGATAAACAAGGACTCAGCCTATAGTGCAGTTAAACCATGGCTTAACGGCGTTAACGCTAACCCATTTTTTTGCCGTACATTTTTTTTTTTAACTGTTATGGTTCATTGTTTTTGAAATAAGAGGCCTGACTTCTATGTTCACAGTGAACTTGAAAAAAAGAAAATATTAATAACGCGTTAAACTGACAGCACTACTTTTATCATTTTCTTTATGGTAGATAACACTTGTTTTGTTTAGTACATCATTCCATATGTGTTCTTTCGTAGTTTAAATGTCTTCAGTATTAATCTACAATGTAGAAAATAAGAAAAGTAAAGAAAACAATTCTCCATAAAATTAAAGGTGTGTCCAAACTTTTGACTGGTACTGTATAGCATGATCCTAGTGTGTGGTCTCTAACTAGGGTCTTGTGTGGCCATCCCTGGAACACGCCCACCTGCATGTAGGACTACCGCCCGGGCCTGCTCCAATCACACGCTGGCCCTGCTGAACTCCTCCTCTTCCTCCTCCTCGTCCAATGTCACCGCCCATGTGCTTGGGAACGGGAGCTGTGTGGAGATGGAGGGCATGGTTTCACCCATCAGTGGCCTCTTTACACTCTGAGTGTACACTGCTTACAGTTTATACTGAACAAGTCTGGTTGACATACATTACAATCCTCATGTGGTGCTGCCCTCTACTGGAAGAATTGAATAGCTCAGCTTCATGCTCCTAACTAGTTCACTGGCAGCTGACTATTAATAATATAATTCCAGTCCACTATAATTACTTTCAGTTTTACCATGTAGGGGACACCTTAGATGAAGCCCTAATGTGAGAAGCCATAAGAATTCAAACGGCTGTAAAGGTGCCCTGTTCGATTATAATCCAAAAGTCACTTTTTGTAAAATACAGCTAATTTCCCCTCACAATCCTCTAGCTGTCCATTCTGTGTGTGTCCGTACCCTCCATCAAACCACTGTTGCTCACACACACTCCTGGTTCTGTAAACGGAATGCAAAGTGGCTCGGAAAGAGCAATATACAGCCAGTTAACAATGTTGCTTCAGGACAAGCTAAGTGAGGGTGTTCTCAACCACCTTTGGCCAGGATTGAGGACATAATCTTAGGCAAGGACTGAGGACTAACCTTAAACTGGCTGGTGGAGTCTGCAGCACAGTGCTCTGATGGCTATGGACAAGGTGATTCCTCCCACTGGATGTGAGAGTGAAGCCCTGCAGGACCTATTAGTATTAGTATTATTATAATGAAAGAGATCACACTGAATGCACAACACACACATCTACATATTTTCATTTCACTATATGTATTCTTTTCCCCCTACATGTAAGAAAAAAATAAGTAAGACTAAGTAAGTATTCTTGTGGATTTATTTATTTTTTATTTATCTTATGTCATCTAAACCTGCTATGGCTGGTGCGGCACAAAAACTCCAATGGGCATGTTCTTTATTTGTTGTTATTATCATTTATTTTTTAGAGAAATGTCTGTATTTATTGATTATTTATGCTATTATTCAGTCTTGTTACTTGGGCGACTGGCCACAAAGTCTCTCCCTGTCTCTCCATCTATTGGAGATAACAGGCAAACAGTCAAACAATCTTTATATCCTGCATTACCTGTCAATTCACTGTCAACTAACGAAACCAGAAATTGATCTCAAATATATCTCAAGATCTCCCACCTTACCCTAACCCTGACTCTAACCTTAAATTAAAGAAACTGGCAACTGATAGTTTCTAGTCTATTTATCACCACTGTTACTACTAAGTAAAAAGTGAATTAAAAAGTGTATGATTTGTTTGGCAAAATGTGTGAAAACATAGACAGAGTTTGAAAGTATGTGTTGGTAGCACTGACCTATCCAAAATTCATGATGATATTCCCATAGCAACCACTCCTCAGACACAAATGAGCCTCCCCTAGGTTTGACGTCATTCCTATTCAGGGTTCATTTGCGCACTAATCTGCCTAAATATGAACACAGCACACATGTGACATTATTCATAGGTGAGAGATTGTAGTCATTGAGTCATGATAAAAAAAAGTCTTATATGGCAAATTCATATCTCATAGATGACCACGCCTCTTCAACGTGTTTCAAACCCCTCTGTGGGCTGATAATAGAAGTGACTTGATCTGATGTGTGACAAATTAGCTTTTAGTCTCCATTAGTACCTCGCCACACCAGGCTTGTCACTCTGCAAAGAACCGACGTCAGTGTGCCAGGCTACTACACCAAAACGTGTTGAAGTTCTCAGGGAGAAGAAGAAGAAGAAGGAAGTAGAAGAGGACTGTTGAAATCTTCTGGGAGTTTTTAGAGACATTTGGAACTGTCCCTACTGCGTTGAGGATGACACAAACATCGAGTCAGTGGTCGAGAGGGCTGTTGGGAGCCTGTCTGGTGTGTGCAGGAATACTCCTGGTCTCAGGTGAGTTTTCCAAGTCTGCCAAGCTCTTTCCTAATCTGTGTGTGTCTGCTCATCTAGTTTTTTTATGACTAAGATTGAACAGATTCAGCTGAAACAGAGTCAGCGAAGATCATAATTCTTGCCTCACAATTCTTTACGTTGTGTTTGCCCCCTTGAAGTCCATGTGAGTTGAACTTAATTCACTGTAGAGCATAGTAAGTAAGTAAGTAAGTAAGTAAGTGTTTATAAAGAGTCAGAAAGGGGACATCTTCTGGGAATGGCTCCGATGTCAGCAGGCATACACTATGTAAGGAAACTCTGAACTGGAAACGGTTAAAAAACAAAACATCAGGCTTCTAAAGCATCTGACCTGTTAAGCTAAAGACACAGGTGTGGCAGTAGCTTAGCAGGTAGGACAAGGCGCTCATAATCCCAGGAACCACCAATGCCAACAGTGCAGCATGGGCATCTTCCATGTAGCGGCATTCACTGCTAACGAAAGGGATTTTACGCAGAGAAAGTAATTGCAAAGACACAGGTGTGCAGGAGTCAACCCGGTCTATCGCTCTGTGAGGGAAAAATATTTGGTTAAGTTGTGGAGCATTAGATAATGCAGGGTAAGATAACATCAGTTGTGGAGCATAAAACAGTTGTTGCATAATGGGTCTGAAAAACAAATCATACATGCAGATAGCATTCACAAAATATGAACGTGTGCAATATTAATGTTTGAATGTCACAACAAAACTTTCCACAACTTATCAACATCCATGGTTTGGTTTTAATTGACATTAAGAGTGATAATGGTCTTTTTCTACTATGTGGGAATGCACTGCAAGTCTCTAGCAAATGTATGTTCGTTGACACAAACTGCATTACGGAATAGATTCAAATGAGTTGTTGTACTGCAATATATTTTAGACTTGTTTGTATTGTACATTATAAAATAAGTATTTTTCATCCTCATGAAGTTGTTAACATGTACAAAGTTAAACAAAGAAATACGAAACATGATCAAAATATAGAAATATAAAACATAAAACAAAAAACATTCTTAAAACTGATGTTAAGCAACTGAATGAACCCAAACTGTATTATGACCTGTATGGTTGTGAGGCATTTCATGCTATGTGTAAGTCATTGATTCTGGGGGGAGAGTAGATCATATGAAACCAAACTTGTTTGAACTCTTCCAGCCACACAACCTGACGGACTGAGCCAAAATACTCCACAGGTCGAGTATTATTTCAACCTGGAGATCACCAACCGTACATTCGACAGCTCCCTCCTCGATCCTAGCTCTCTGCACTACAAGATCCTACAGGCTGAGGTTAATGACCTGGTAAGAGGCAAAGACAGTATTCTCACTACAGGCTGTTGTATACTTATTCCTGAATGTGTTAATTGGTTGAATGGAGTGGCAGAGAGAGCACACTCATGTCTTCAGATATGGGTCCAGTGTTTTATTTGTGTGATTCAAATGTTTATCTGATGTATGTGCCGTTTGATGTATGTGATACATGAAGTTAGAAATGAGGGCTGTAACTGCATTGTCAAGTCAGTCAGTGTTAAAGTGTCGTAAATGCAGAGTTCTGTTTGTTTTAATCAAACTTAAATCTGATTACATGACATCAAACAGTTCTCTGCACAAACACACAGACACACACAAATAATCAGTCAGCTGCATCATTGGGATTTTTGAGTGAGGGTTTTGAAAATGACTCAACGGACTAATTGTAAAATATTTTCATAGGCAGAAACACCAATATACGTATGACAAATACATGGTACTACCAAGCAAGGCAGTTTTCAGGTTAGAGGCCAGTCTAAAAGCAGCATTGCCATCACCCATTGGCAGTGGGATGATTGGATGAAGATTGGGCCGATGTATGTGTCAGACATATGAATGGTGGTTCTGCCACACATCTCGGATTGATGAGAATTTAAACATATTTCCTCAACTAGGATTTTTTTAGGACGTTTAGTATATTGTTCTTGACACCTTATAGAAATGATCAATGCTAAAATAATTCTTTTACAATTAGTTCTATTTTTGGCTCCAAAATTAGTTACTGTGCCTGGACTACTACCCCATAATGTTTTGTGATATTTTTGTACAGATGAATAGAGTCTACAATACTGCCGAAAGCGCCGCGTATCAATATGGGGGCACTACAGCCATGACATTCCAGTAAGCACTTCTACCAAGTCCCAATACACCTACAGTTTTGGTTCCTATTACTGACAATATCCTACAGCTTCTCATCTGACGATGTCTGACTTGTGCTCGTAAATCGCCTCTCTTGCAGGAAAGGTGATTCGGTTACCGTGAAGATGATTCTTATTTTCTACATGAAACCAGGAGGGTTCATATTCCCTTATCTTGTTAAATTTCTATTCATTGACTATGTAGTGGCCAACAGTGGCCCTAACCTCCAGATCAACAGTTTATACACAGACGGTAAGGGCTTTTTCTTGATAGGTTTCTGGAATGGTTTGTCGCCAAACGTTTTAATAGAAATAAAACAGTAATTCCCAAATAAGCAAAAGCAAAAAATGCCGTGACACCGAACAAGTCTTGTGTTTATGAAACAGCTGTCGATGAAGGTACTAAAAGGTCTCTCCTTTCCCAGCATTCCCACCCGAGCCCGTTACACCCCCACCTCCCACCACAACTGCCCCCCCAACATCCCTGCCTCCACTGGACAGCACTACTACCCCGACCACTACCAGCCCCCCCAGCACCCACAGCTCCACAACGGGAGGGATCTCCCACAGTCATAGCGCGTCCCCAACCACAGAGCCACCAAGTTTCACGACAAAACCTTCCAGCAGCGATTCAGCCTCTCCTTCACCGAGCCCCGAGACCAGCAGCGAGTCAGCTTCTCCTTCACCGAGCCCCGACACCAGTCGAGGTACAGCCGCTCCTTCACGGAACCCCCACACCAGTCGAGGTACAGCCGCTCCTTCACGGAACCCCCACACCAGTCTGGGTACAGCCGCTCCTTCACGGAACCCCCACACCAGTCGAGGTACAGCCGCTCCTTCACGGAACCCCCACACCAGTCTGGGTACAGCCGCTCCTTCACAGAACCCCAACACCAGTCGGGGTACAGCTTCTCCTTCACCGAGCCCCAACACCAGTCGGGTTACAGCTGCTCCTTCACCGAGCCCCAACACCCGTCGGGGTACAGCTGCTCCTTCACCGAGCCCCAACACCAGTCGGGGTACAGCTGCTCCTTCACCGAGCCCCAACACCAGTCGGGGTACAGCTTCTCCTTTGCCCGACCCCACCAGCAGAGGCCCAGAGGCCGATGGCAGTACCTCTGCTGCTGCTTCTGACTTCACAACCTCAGGCTCGGTTACACCTTTGAGCAATGACACAACAGGTGAGTCCAGCAGCAGCAGTGGTGGACCAGCTACTCATTCAGCTTTGACTCACCCCAAAGCTCTAATTTTATAAATTCATCACTTCATCTCATCATAGAACTACAGGATGAGATATCATCAAAAGCTCATTCTGGATTTAAGATGACTGCCAAGACTGTGAGCTTGACAGTAGCGTTCAGCAACTCCTCACCAGAACCTCCCACCTTACCCACCTCTCTCTCTCCCTCTCTCTCCCTCTCCCTCTCTCCCTCCTCCTCCCTCCTTCCTCTCTTTCTCTCTATCTCTCCCTCTCCCTCTCTCCCTCCACCTCCCCCTTCCTCTATCTCTCTCTCCCTCTCCCTCTCTCCCTCCTCCTCCCCCCTTCCTCTCTCTCTCTCGCTCTCTCTCTCCCTCTCTCTTCCTCCACCTCCCCCTTCCTCTCTCTCTCTCCCTCTCTCTCCCTCTCCCTCTCTCCCTCCTCCTCCCCCTTCCTCTATCTCTCTCTCTCTCCCTCTCCCTCTCTCCCTCCTCCTCCCCCCTTCCTCTCTCTCTCTCGCCCTCCTCCCTCTCTCCCTCCTTCTCTCCCCCCCTTCCCCACCCCACCCCTCTCCCTCTCTCCTCCTCTCTCCCTCCTCCTCTCTCCTTCTCTCTTCCTCTCTCCTCCTCTCCCCCTCTTCCCCTCCCTCGCTTCAGAAAGCTCAGTGGACAAGCGAAACATGTCCTGGACTGCATCAACTTTTTTCTCTGTGTGCAGATTGGACCACTGACGCCTCTGAAGCCCCCGCCTCTGAAGCCCCCGCCTCAGAAGCCCCCGCCTCAGGCCTTCCAGACCCACCAGCGCATTCCACTGGCCACACCACTGTCTCATCTTCCAGCAAACCAAGGCCTACTGCCATCAATCAGAAAGCATTTAACAGTACAGGCACCACCACTCCCAATCCGCTTCCACCCGTACCCTACTGGCTGGACTGGGTGCCGGGGTGGGGCATCGCTCTACTGGTACTGGCCGCCCTCATCCTGCTTCTCCTCATCATTCTTATCATCCTGCTGGTAAGAATCAGAATCAGAATCAGAATCAGCTTTTATTGGCCAAGTTAGTTTGCACAAACAAGGAATTTGTCTTGGTGCAGTGGCTCTCAGTGTGCTTACACATATTACACAAATATACATCACAACACAAAACAATACAACAGTGCAAAACAACACAGCAGTGCAAAACAATACAATACAACAGTGCAATGGTCAACAATCCAATAAGTCTCAAAAAGTATATACAAACAATAGTGCAAAGTTGTGAACAGCACGAACATCTCAAAATCCTCAACACACAACACCTCCCATGGAACGAAAAGCATGTTTCACCTTTCAAGGTTCTAAAACGGTTCACATTTGTTTTGACTTCATTCCTGTCTCTTATCCTCACAATCTCGCTGTCACATGTCCTACAGCTACACCTTCTCTTTCTGTCTCCTCAGGTGCTGCGCTGGTGTTGTATGGATGAGACTGACGAGCCCCCAAGATCAAACAGACACCCTCTCTTCCACCATGAGCCATATTTATCCCACTCTCCAGCCAAAACCCCCATTCTCAAACACATGGTGAGAGAAACGAATACATCAACATGTTTTATATGTACAGTACGCACATGATTTCAGAACAGTTCAGTGTATGCAGTTAAAAAAAACCTGATTAGATAGCTGTACCTATAAAATGGTCACCTATCTTACAAGTGAAATACAAACAATGCAAAGAAAAACTTATCAGAACAATGTGACTCAGAGAAAGCAATATCAAATGTGTCCGGTTTTCAAAAGGTTGTGGTTGTTTGGCATATTTGAGCTAGAGATCAAAAAGGGAAGGAAAACAATGGAAGTTCTCAGCAGCTATTAGTAGCGATAAGGCTTACAGCCATACCACATTGCGCTCGCCTGATCTCGTCCAATCTCGGAAGCTAAGCAGTGTTGGGCCTGGTTACAACGTGGATGGGAGACCGTCTGGGAATACCAGGTGTTAAAAGCTCGAGTCCTGGGCATGAAGTTAAATCTGCACCCCGAACTGGTCCTCCAGGTTAGGCCACAGGCCAATCACCTGTTCCCAGGAAAACTAAAATGAATACAGAAACTGCAACTATTCAGAATGTGCGGCTTTGTGTGCCTCATGGCAAAGAGAGAACTAAAAACAAAAGCAGTGATAGCCATTAAAAGCTCACAACTTACACAACCACAAAAGGAGAGGTTTATTCAGTTCTGCATGCACCAACTGCACCATTAGCGGCCTACACAGTTCCCAGAATAATTCCAAGTAAAAAGCCATGTTAAGGATAACATTTCAATATAATGAGGTGCAATCAAAAAGTTCAGAGACTGTGCCTATGGCAAGAGCACTGGGAGCAGTGTATCGCTGCACAAGGTGACTACATCATAGAATATGGCGGCCAAATTTAAAGCAAGTACGGTTTTGCTTTTGAATTGATGCATTCTCTGAACCTGGTACACTCAAATAAAAAAAAATGGCCAGAATGTAGACCCACATGTGATGGGCTACATCAATCTCAATAAAATAATGTTAGATTGGCATGGAATCTAAGAAACTTTCTTTCTTTACAGGCTCAAAATCACATAAACTACCCTAATTAACAATCAGCTCAAAGGGATGTGGTAGGTAAGGGATAATGTATTGTCCGGAGGTCATTCTACAAAAATAATTCCCGACGGGGCGAACAACACCCGACGCGCAGCGGAGGGTGTTGTTTTGTACCGAAGGGAATTATTTTTGTAGAATGACCGACGGACAATACATTATCCTGCTTATTATACGGGTACTTGCCAAAAACGATAGAAGACATTCCTCCAACATATCTCTTTTTAATGATTTAGGTGCCGTTTCATGTGTCCCGTTTAGAAATAAATAGTTCTTCAAGCAAATAGAACTTTGAAGTTTCAGGTGTTGCATAGCAACCCATTACTTGCTGACTTCAAATTACTCTCTACTGTTGCGTTAAAATGACTGGACTTCTGGCGGAATGATATGAAAGATGTGAATTAGAAGTACAAAACCCGTTGCCAATGACAGCGGTGATTATCTTTCGCAGAGGTCTGTTAGCAGGAATTAATGTATGGGTATGACGTAGGGATGGCCCATTCAAATCAACGGTACTTTTTGGAACATTCTGAAGAGCCGTATAATAAGGCATTTTAAAATAGGTCCGACAAGCTACAGTTATGTTTCAGCAAGCTTAATTGTTTGGAACAATAGAAGGAGCACAAGGGGTTAATTCCTTGTAAAACTGTCCAGAACCCTTGGCAATATTGCCCTTTTCTCGATCTGTAATTTAGTCTGACGCGTTCAGTTTAAAGGGAGTAAAGGGCTCTAGAATGCTATTGAGTGACTTTAACCAAGCTTTTAACTAATTAACCCTTGATGTGCCTCTGATCACACCTTTACCACTTGTGCAACAATGCGCAAGTGCTGTCGTTTCCACCAGCCACCATCAATGTGCGCTCCCTGGGTATCCGAATTATTATCTTGGGAGTTGTCTGCACGTTGCAGAAGCATTTATGATATAATAACAGTTATAAAGGATGTATTAATCTATACAAATCATGTCATAAAAGACTTATAAACATTATGACTCACCTGTAATGCTTCTGTTGTCAGTTTGAGGATGCCGCTGAGTCCCCGGAGAAGCCGAAGAGGAACAAGTCAACAGGGATGTACGTGGTGAATCCTTAAGGGGTCTGAGCAGTAAAGAGCTATACAAAAAGAAAAGGTAAACTTTCGCACTTTACCACTTCAAATGTCTAACCTCCTCTGGTAAACTCTGTGATCTCCAATGGTGTTAAATAAGCATCCCATATCCATGTGAAATAACTCCAGGTGGTGTTTGAAACCATTTGGGAATAAAGGAAACCCTAAGCTTGCATCTAAAGGTGGTTCTCTAAAGGCCGATATATGCTCAGTTTCAGACGCAACGCGTAAGCACGTAAGCACGTAAGCACGTAAGCACGTAAGCACGTAAGCACGTAAGCACGTAAGCACGTAAGCGCAAGCAATTCACAGCCAGAACAATAGGCTTGCGTTAAATGGCGCAAGTCTAGAAAGAGACATGAAAAGACGCGCGAGGGGCGCAAGGTGCGCTTGCGCTTGCGTCTCTGAGCATAAACTAAGCTTAAGGCCCCATGCTCACGAAGCCTAGATTAGCTTAATTCGGGTTCATTTTTCACACGGACAAGACGCAGCACAGTGCCTCAAATGAAATGAGTAAAGAAAGAAAATAATATAATAACACACGTGCACAAATGTACATTTTTATGTAAAAAGTTCAATTACCTTTGTGTGTGAAATGTGTTATACAAACAGACGTGCCTGGTCTGATTTACCCAAGTTCTACAGAGTGACAGATTTAGAACTGCTTCCATCCAAAGTTTGTTAGAATAAATACCACATTATCTGTGTTCATATTGAGAGTGAGAATTAATGATTTAGCACATATTTACTGAGTCATATGAATGATTTAAAAGGCACAAAGCGTCAGCAACAAATAAATACACTGGTGTTTTATAAGGAATGGGACAATATGTTTGCAAAGATATTTATTGTTAAGTACAATGTAGGGAATTCCAGAAGGCATAGAACTACAGAGCCTTTGTCATGATGTTGAAGGAAGAATCCAAGCTAACTACATTTAGATTCAGTTATAGATTTCGTCACTGACAAAAGACGCTCTTGGTACAGTTAATCTTCTGAGTAACACATTTGACTTGGTCAGGTTTGAAAATGTTTGTGTTGCAAATACAGCATGAGAAAGCTTTTAATTGAATAGATCTGTAATAAGATTTGAAACTCTTAATGGAGTATTGCCATGTAGTAGTATTGCCATGCCACTAGAAATATTACTTGTTTCAGATCAAAGTTTCAATTATTACCTAATTGAGTAGATGGAAATATCATACCTTGATATTTCACACAGAACCCTATGGTTCAGATTAATGTTCACATGAAGAATAAGTCCTTTTATAACAATCACTCAGTCCATCTGTCCATAAAACATACAGAAGCAACACAGTGGATTGAGTCACACCAACTTAAAACCTACCCCTGTTTGAGAACATCTCACAGTGGATTGAGTCACATCAGCTTAAACCTACCCCTGTTTGAGAACATCTCACAGTGGATTGAGTCACACCAGCTTAAACCTACCCCTGTTTGAGAACATCTCACAGTGACTTTCTCAGAAGGAGTGCCATGGGAAGGGCTCTCATGATCCGGTTTGTCCCTTACGTTAATGTGTGTTTAATCAGTGAATCAGGGATGCTGGGGTGGTCGAGTCACCTGTACATTTGGCACCAATTTCAGTGACTGTGCGTGTGGACAAAGGGACAGTAGACATAGTAGTACATTTTATACTTGTATTGTACGTTTTGAACAAAGATGTCGGCAGAATATAAACATCAAAGTAAAACATTCATTTCAGATGTAATCTTCCGGCTGAATTTTGCAAGTATGAATTGTTTGCTGTTATTTGGGTGGAATTTAATTAAAAAACTAAATGTTTTTGTTTTGCAGACAAGCTGAGAGATGCCCTGAGGATGTGTATATATGAAAATTATGACAAGGAGCTGTAATACAATGAATGTTCTTGCTGCACCGTTATAGTCTTTACGGCTATGACGATAAGGGAATGGGGAGCACACATAGTTAAGACTGTTGATTTTTCCTGTTGTCTGAATAATGATAACCAGAAAATACTAAGTCTTCATTTCTTGTAGCCTCATATGCTAGTTATTAATTAAGTTGGTTGATGCATTCAGTACACCACTTACTTTTGCTTGCTTATGTAGTAATGATTCAGATTCAGGGCAGTGTTGGTAACATGTAAAAAAAAATGTATACTTACACAAGAAGTCACACAAACACACGGATTCAAATTAAATGAGTGCAACTAAGGCTACTTGAAATAAGGTGCCACCAAAGGGATAGTTTGGCTTTGTTTCAGTCTATTCTCCCATCCTATGACAATATAATGTTTATGGGAACCCCATAAGGTTCTGCATGTGATTAGGAGCTGCTTTAGTTCCGCCTTGGAATATTTGGTTCCCATGGAAGCTATGAAAGAACATTTAGAAGAACAGTTCACGGAATCTCCCCCATATGTATCTGACATGACACCACTTTGCTTTTATGTATCCAGAATTGAAAATGACTGATTTGTGATTGGAACACATACTTGAGCAACAAACAGAAGTAAGATTGTGTTTGAAGTCAATTATTACCTTTGGACAACAGTTTTAAATGGCCACCAGAGATCTGTATGCATTGAAGTTGTGCACTCCAGTCCTGTATATGAAATCAGTTTCAATGTTCTTATATTTGTTTGATTCCTTTTATTTTGATATTTGTTGCTTACATGTCACATTTATGCCAGAAAGTTGATGTTGTGAAGTGTAAAAGAAAATGTAAATTAAGGCATACTCCTAATATTTATGAGTAATCTTGTTTTTACATAACAGAAATAAGCAATGAATCAACTCAATACCTCTAAATTTTGATTATATCCATCGAATGTCAACAATAAATGCTTTTTTTCCTAGTAACACTGTGATTGTTTTTGACTGAACTCTTAAACAAAGTCCATGATGGGTTGAAAATGTACCATGTAGTCAGATACCTTGCAAAGTACAGTGGGGTAGACACCAGGGAATTGCAAATACAGAGCTCACTCAGGGAAAAATGCAGTGCTCATTCACAATCAGGGTGGGGGATTGGGAGCAAATGTAATATAAGTTGGGTAGGCAATCACAGTCCTGCACCGGACTCGGACTCAAGACCTAGGAGATGACAGGCCGGTGTGCTAGCAATGAAGCTAAAGCCCATAGTTGCTGGCTTCTGTCACTACAACACCTCGTGAAGAGTGAGTTCAACCCCAGCTATGAGCTTTACCCCACCCACTGCATCATTTTGAAAAATGATAAAAAGTGGGGGAGGGGCTGTGGGGGATGGCCATTGGCATAGGCAGTTAATGAGAAATGCCCTCCACCCATTGGAGCGCTACAGGCTGCTAGTCCCATGGTCAGCCCTGAGAATGTGTAAGCATGGAGTGTCTTAGCATGCAAAAAACATGTACAAAAATAAATCAGGTTTTGAGAAAAGAATATAAAACACAAGGGAGGCGGAAAACACAAAGAGAGAATAGTGGATTGTATAGTAAGAACAATCTTTTGAGTTGACAGAGCCATGAAAACAGTTCCTTCCAAACATTGCAATCGCATGTCAAGTGTTTTGGACAATTCCATCTACTGGTGCACAGTGCTCTCTTAGCAAATGGCTCCACATTGCTGAGATCCACAATGTCTCAAGAAAGACTGTCTGCACTGGATTTATTGTCCGTTGAGAACCGCAGTGCAAGATGAGTGGACTACGAGGATGTAATCGCTGCATCAAGATGAGTCAGGATTTATAGAATGTGGGTGTGTTTGTGCCTCCGTGTGTTTGTGAATGGGGGGGGCCTGAGGCACTATCTTGGACCTAGGTTGACAGAAGGGTTGTGCCTCCCCTGTGTTTATTCAACTAAAAGCTATTCCCAGTAAACACTCTCTCACTTACTACATTTGTAATGTAAAAGCACAGTTTTGAGTACATTTTAAGTGCAATATAATGTGTTTTTGAGTGTAACTCAATAGGTATTTAATTATGTATATTCATGTAGCGCATTTCAATTGTACTAAAATAGCAATAAAAAACTTTAATTTGTCTTATTTTGTGAACTACTACAGAAAGTGCATTGTATTACTTACAAAAACTCTTGAGAACATATAAAAGTATATGCTTTCAGTATATTTTGAACAAATACTTAAAACAAGTAATAAAGTTTTTAATAAGTTTCAAGTTTACGAAAATCACATTTACATGTGCTCACATTTTTCACAAGCGATGAGCAGCAAGATTGTTTTGGGCACTCAGGCTTATTCACTTGAGCTGTTTGCAGCTTGTTGATCTGAAATATGTGAACAGGTGGGGGCTGCCCATTGTGTGGGGACCACCAAACTGTCCAACGGACAGACAGAAATGCATGTCTTTCGGTAACCATAGCACCGTGGGTTTATTGTTTTAGGTTTACACGTGCTCTCCCCACTGGCAGGCCCACTTTGAATTCAAATAGTGCACGTACACATGTCAGCTAGACAGCCATCTTCCCAAACATACCTGAGCCTCTTTCAGAAATTCTGATGCTAATTACTTTCCTAATGCTTGACTTGTGACGTAGGTCTCTGTGTTGGGTTATTGCAATCTGTCCGCGCAATCTGTACCAGCTGGAATGAATGAGTCTTTCTAGTACATGGTGCCAGATAAGGTTTCTATCGCATACTCATTCCACTGTATTCATTAATACTTGGTAAGGAGCTTGGTTTTCAGGTGCTAACATGTTGTTTTAAATCATTGCAATAGATATGTCCACAGAACATAGACTATTCGTATGTTCCCTCATCATACACTTTGTCGATATGATGAGGGAACATACAGGGGCATGGATTGAGAGAGGACCTTAATATCACAGAGGCCATATCACAGTGTCAATATCATCACTCACCTGTGTAACTTATCAGAAACGTAATTCAAGATTGATCTCATTGTCGTAAAATATGCTATCTGCTTGATACATTTTTTTTATCTGGCCGATGTTGGTAACTTTCATTTAAGTTATAAATGGCACTTGTTGGGAGGGTGTTGTGCTCACAGTCTCTCACTTAAGTGAAACCTTACCAAAGACACATGCTCAAAGGGTAACCAAGTAACTGAAATAATGAGAACTGTCAAATACCAGTACCATAACAGTACCATCACTGCCAAGATCATGGGATAATTTTTCCTTTTCCACAATCTGGTTCAACCCCATTGTTGAGTGTGAAGCAAAAGCAGTCCATCTATCCATTTGATTGGACTTTAAAAATGCCAGAACGTTTTTTTTTTTCCTTTTGGAGAAGGCTTTTGTCTTTTGCACATGCTTTCGTATGTCATAGAAAGGGAGTAATTTCAACAAACGACAAAATAATGCTTCACAACAACTATTAACCATCACTTTCTTCCAGGACATACACTTTGATCTTTGAAACCACAAGACTTAATTGTTAAGAACCTCTTCCAGCTGAACAGCATCACACCGCTATCAGCCAGCACAAACAGTTAGCTGTAATGTGTGATAGCGTGTTACGCGGGTGGCGTTCGATAAGGTTCATTTGCATTGTGATTAATGAGGCACTCATTGACAACAGGTAGAGGGAGAAGAAAGACCCAAGACAATCGGCCAAGAGACGTCAGCAACACAATGGAGGGTGTAACTAAACATGGATGAGTGGCAATCAGGGTTATACTTTCTGCATTGTGGACCTATATGGGTAAACACACACACACACACACACACACACACACACACACACACACACACACGCACACACACACACGCACACACACACACACACGCACACACACACATACACACACACACATACACACACACACACACACACACACACGCACACAAACACACACACACACATATGCATGCACACATATGTATACACACGTCAACGGATACATGCATGCACACACAGATAAATGCTAGATAGCAACATCTTCCCTTTTACAGTTGCATTTATATTGTCTATTCATATTCCGATACCGAGTGTCTCTGACAAAATGTGTGTGGTTTTATTTTTGTTTCCTTAACATGAAATGAAAAAGATGATCACAGGAACTACACAGTCTTCCCAAAGAGATGTACTCCCCTCGTACAGTTCGTATGTGCAGCACATACAAGTGAATCCACCATTACTTCAACCTCCCCTTCAACCCTAACCCTAACCCTAGGAGTTGGCGTGGCTGTGGACATCAGTGCAGGTCTGAAGAACTGAAATCCGTCCCTGACCAAGACGGATCACTTGACTTGGTCCCCGGGCGCCTAACGGCTGCCCACTGCTCCTGGGGGGTCCTGGAAGAAGGACAGTCCAGGATGGGAGAAATGTGGAGATAAAATTCACTGCGACCTTGGGCCTGCGTGTGCATGTGTGTTTGTGTGTGTCCTGATCGCCACTAAATATGCACGTGTGTGTTACTGTGTGCCGTTTGCGCTAATAAAAACTGACTGAAGTCAGCCTAGTTTGTTTGTCACCCAAACTGTTTTTATGAAATGTATCTCAAAACAGGTAGGTCAGCCAAAGCTTCGACAGACACTGCCAAAATGTGTGAGGGGTGTGTGTGTGTGTTTGTGTGTGTGTGTGTGTTTTAGTTTATAATGTGTGAGGATTGGTTTGCTGGCCAAAAAGGCCAGAGGCCATTCACCTTAGGCAACCTCCTGGCTTCTCTGGCACAGGTTACCATGGAGAATAGGCGGTAAAGCTAACAGAACTTTCTCAATCTATTTTTGGAAAGGTCTTTGCGTCACTCTGCAACTGGAGTTCTGGATAAGTGAAGTATTCATTGATAATTAAACAAGAAGGCTTTCCATTAAAGAGTCATAACTACAGAGGAGCCACTCAGAACAGAGGAACAACGCCCATTAACACTGGGAGTGGAGATTGGTGTGTGATGGGAACACACACACACACACACACACACTGGGAGTGGAGATTGGTGTGTGATGGGAACATTTCCTGCTGGACACACATGCACATGCACATGCACATGCCCAACACACACTTGCATATACAAACACACACAAATAAACACACACACACACACACACACACACATACAAATACACACAGATACACAAGCACACTCACTCAAACACACACACACACACACACACACACATACACACACACGCACATGCACACACACACACACACACACACACACACACACACAAAAACACACACACACAAACACACACACACACAGTTTACTTCTTTATTTGGATTAGATAAATAAGTACATATCATTGCAAAATCCAAATTTGGCTAAAAGGAAGTATTAAATTGCATTCAAAGTTTAAGTCCATATTATGCATTACGGGTAAAGGTGACACCTGCGCTTCCTGCTTCCGAAGTGAGACTTAGAGAGAGACCACAGATTTGCAGGCCTCGCACACACATTCTATGCACATGACCTAAGCTACCAAAGATCAAGGCAATGACTGTACATTAGTAGCCATAGTTGGTAAGAACAGTACTTAAGGGTTGGTATTTTAACAGTTTTGACGCATAGCAGGGGTCCATGTAAGCTTCATAAGAGCAACCAATCTCAATTACACACACACACACACACAAACATGCACTTACATATGAAAACACACACACATGTATCTGTCGACGTGTGTATACATGTGTGTTAGTGTCTACATTTTGTGTTTTTATAGGTTCACAATGCAGAAAGCATAACCCTTTTTTTACACACACACGCACACACACACGCACACGCACAGGCACACACACACACACACTTTGCAGTTTTATTTAATCATGAGTCCTACCAGTCCACAGCCAGCAACACGTGCCACTGTTTTTATCACTTTAATAACTAAATCTAATCTAGTAAGCAAACTCGACCCGATAAAGCTGAGGTGAGAGCATTTTAATGCACAGGATGTTATGGACATCGGCTCTGTATTTTATCAAGGCCTATCAGATTACTATAAGGTTACTATAAGGCAGTTTTGACAGTATTGACAGCTGTCCATTACAATAAAGATAATTTGATAGGTACAGAAACGTATTGGATTCACAAAAGAAATGGATGAAGAAAAATTTGACTCCTTATCTCATAATTATGAGAAAAGATTTCGGAATTATGACAAAAGATTTCGGAATTATGACAAAAGATTTTGGAATTACAAGTAAAGACCTTGGAATTACAAGAAAAGATCAGGATGGGTTGGGTTCAGATGGGTTCCCTTCCTGGCCAATCAACACTGTGTTTTTTCTGAAAGCTTGTTGAGCAACCACCGTGGTAATCATTGTGAAAGTGTTCAATATGATGCATCATTCAACAATGATTGTACACTGACGTTTCCAGGGAAAGGATCGCAGGTCAGAATTGGCTTTTCGCCTTAACGAATCCCAATGACTTCAGATGACTGTGCAGAGTTGACATAACTCACTAACGTTAATTATAACCTCATTACTCAAATACATTCGTATTTCTCAGTGTCTACGACCAAGAAAGAATGCAATGCACTTCCATAGTCTAGCCTTAAGCTCATACTAGTTTAACTAATACTAATAATAATTCAATCTACATTACTGTGTGACATTAATATTTAATTATCTTTTCTCATAATAGCAACAGAGTAAATCATAAATATGAGATAAGGTGTCTAGTTTTTTTTTGTGTGTGATGGCAATGCCCTTCCGGAGATAGGGTGTACAAATAGTTGAGAAATGTTGATGAAATCATTCTGTTTATTCATGAGGGAGAGAACATGTGTTTCATTGTATTTTTCTATTGTATTATCTATGGAGTTGTGGTTTACAAACCACAAACCACCAAACAAGGTGATAACGGTGAAGTGCGTGCGGAAGAATAGTGTTTTAAAGACAGAACAGGTGACTGGCACCATCTAGTGGGATCCTCTAAAATGATAAAGCTCTCACAGTGTGGACATTAGTGATAGAAACAGTGGCATAGCTGCTGCTTTCAGTTTTTCAGGGAGATAGATAGAAAGAAAGAGTGAGAGAGAAGAAAAAGAAGAATGCGAAAAAGACGGGGGGAAATAGTCATGACTATTATGACAGAAAATAGTCTCATGTCACGTTATAAAAGTTCAATTCAGTATTTTAAAATGTGTTTTATTATATTATCTTTTGCTGAAAGACTGGTTTCTCTTCTCGTATACCAAACCATTAACTAACTAGTTGAACGTTTTTTAGTTTATGTTTAAAGTACTTAAACTAAACTAAAATACTTTAGACTAGCTATTTAATGGGAGTGAGAGTTTACATTATTTATGTAAGCTAACAGTATTTAAACTAAATGAACCATCATAATAAGTACCAAATGGAGGATGTCTTGAAGCTAATATTCCCCACTGAGGGAGATCAACTCCTACTGAGGCTGTGGAATAACAGTCAAATATGGAAAAAACTAAGTCATAATAGGAGTATTAAATGAGAATGTATAACATATATTGAATCTAAATACTAATTCAAATGTTAAGATGAGAAGGGTTAGGATGCATTAGGATTATGACTCTCTGCTGTTATACTTTATCAGTGAAAAAATATGAAATAATGATGACTATCACAGGGAGTTGATGTGTATAATACTACTAATAATAATAATAATTGGATGGTGATACTTATAATAATAATAATGTTATTATTGTTGTCTTCTTTTCTGAGGTTTTACCTTCAAAGCAATCCTATACTACTACCATCTACTGGTAACTTCGGGTAATGACATCATGTAGGAGTGAAATAGAAAAGAAACAAGGTGACCAGATGATTATAAGAACATGACTATGCAAATAAGCAATAACCAATAATAACCAGAAGATAAATTACTAGTAGTATCATTGACATTTGACCCTATAGGTCTGCAGTGGTATTCACTTAACCAGTATTTGCAGGGATAGGTGCGCTCTACTTCCAAAATAAAGGCGATTTTGGGTGCGTGTAAAAGTTAGAGTAGAAAAAAACTGCACTCTCAGGTTTTCCTCATTGCTATT
>NC_137918.1:13866083-13888583 GCF_963457725.1 Sprattus sprattus | reverse complement strand
GGGAATACTCTAAGACAATACTCATGTAAGCTACCCTTTAGACAGTGGCACAAAAGTAGATCTATTTTAATGAGATTGATCGATTGACTGATCGAATAATCGCTTGATCCCCTGATCGCTTGATCGATTGATTGATTGATTGATTGATCTATGCAACTCACCCAGAGAAGAGTAGGCCGAAGCCCGGTGACTATCAGGAAGGACCCAGAAAGAACAATCTGAGGAAGAAAATTATAAAAATTACCAGAAAAGCACTTACTCTCGCAAAAAATCAAGAATGAGAATGACTGTTTAGTTCAAACCAAACACTGGCATGAAAAAAAACGAAATATACGCCGCAAGTATTATCTAAGAAGTTGAATGTTTCTAAAAATAAGCTGCATGTTCCAGGTTGCATAACCTCCTGTAGTCTTGCATGCTAGATTTGCTTGGCGTATACCACCCACTATCACTATCAGAGTTCATGACCTAGCACTACAGGCCTGCGTTTAAATGCTCAGGTGTCTCACCTCCAGGGCAATCAGCAGCAGGATGACGATGTCAACGACGAAGTGAAGATCTTTGATCTGCAACAGGGTGGCGCTCAGGCACAGGGTCAACACACCGATGAGCACCTGGATGGCCTGAACACATCAGCACCATATCTGTGTTACTTTCACTTTCACTTTCACAACACATCAGCACCATATCTGTGTTACTTATGACCCAAGGGCTGTGCTTGGGCACTACTACAATGCTACAGTGGCCAAGAGCAGGCCTGGACCTGCATGCTGCTGTAGACATTCAATAGGCCTGTAAACTAGCTTGCCATTAATGTGATGCTACAACTTTTACTGTAAAAATGCTATGCATAACTTGACTTACTGAAAGTATATATAGTGTAATGATAAGATCCCAAACAGCACACACAGAACCTAAAATAAATGTGTTTCTGCCGTTAGAGTCAGTGCAATTGACTTTTCACTACAGGCAGACATCTAAACCATGATGGAGGATCTTCATACAGCAGAATCTCTTACTTATATTGACTACGCACAAGTCAAAAGATGATTCCAAAATATCTTATTTCTCACTTGATACGTCACTTCCCTTTGAGTATCAAACTCTCTCTCTCTCTCTCTCTCTCTCTCTCTCTCTCTCTCTCTCTCTCTCTCTCTCTCTCTCCTGTTCCTGTGCGTAATGGCGGTCACTCACCCCCAGTGTCTTGGGCTCCAGTCTCAGGTAGGTGTCCACCTGCTGGGTTTTTAGGTCTCCAAGGGGACGGTTGGCATCCTGGCTTTCGAGACCCATGCTGTTACCGGGCAGGATAGGGTAGAGCAGGAGATATGGTGGATGTCAGGCAAATGTTGGTTAGGGATCTATAAAAGCCCTAAGAAGGGTCTAGATAAAAAAATAACTGTAGAGAGGATGGTAAAGGCACTGTAAGAGATGACTCAGTGGATGTTAGAAGATAAGGGGGGTGGGCTGATGTGAATGAAATGTGGAAAGATGCTGAATAGGGTCTTCCTGTGATTTAAAAGCACATAAATAAGTTAAGAGTTAATCAGAGTGAAATTTTACATTAAAGACCATTGTCAAACGTACTGATCTTGTACGGTACATTTTGAATTTCAGAACGACATACACAGATATCTAAATACCTTTAAATATATCATAGTATGAAACGTAAAGCTAGGTTGATGTAAGTGATTTGACAGTTTTAACTAATATTTTTGAATGATTAGGGTAGGGACAGGAGATACATAAGACTAATGCACGTGCTCTTAATGATTAGGCTACAGTGCGTTTGTTTGCCGTTTTATCATTGTACACCTGAGCAAAATGTGTTGGACACCTGAAAAATTGCAAAATAACATACGCATATGTAACTATGCAAAGCCTGTCGTAAAACGCAGGGAAATCACAAAACTTATGTTAGAGAAATCAAAACCTGTAAAAAAAATGCACAAGTGCGTAGCATACGCGAAGGTCGAACAGAATAGGGCTATAGGCTATGCAAAAGGCTATACACACGCCTCTGTAACGGATTTTTGTCTGCAGTGCCGACTGAAACGGTAAAGGTACGTCCCAGGTCACGATTCTGCTAATGCAAGCCATTTTAAATGTGTCTCGCTTACCTCGCTTCCTTTAAATATAGTTGTATCCTTACAACTGGTTTTAGCAGGAATATAAGACGCGTGCCGTAAATCCCCGTGCCTTGCAGAGGTGACTAAAAACTAGTTAAATGGGCGTGTGCGGTGCTGGGAGTGCACGGGCCGGTTTCTACCGCATTGGGTACGGAGGATGCGCTGTGCCGGGATGGGGGTGCTAAGTGCTACTGCGGTGCTCTGGCAACTTCCATGACTCAGATTTTTTTTAGATGAGAAGCGCTGTCGTCTAGGTGCGCGTCAGTAGAGAGGAGGAGTTTGTCCATTGACACTTCACATACTATTTCTTAACACTAGAATAAGCACCGTTTGCTCTCAACCAGGCGACAGATATGTTGCAAGGAATGTATTATTATTTTAAATATATTATTTTAAAATGCTTGGTTGATGGAATCATTCTGTAAGGTCTTGGTCAATCGTAGACATGCGCTTACCTTTTAGTGTTTATAGGCAGTGTGTTTGTTAAACATTTAACAATTGCTGTCTGTCTGCAGACATAAAAAAGCAGCCATTCGTGGTTATTTGACGGATCCTCCTTGGCAAGAAGTCACCGCGGACAGCCTGCCATCAAGGACAGCCTGCAGCAGCAGCATCACCTCATGGTCGACGCACCATGGTTTCAATATCCATGCAGCAAAATCTGCCTGAAGCCATAACACGGCTCTGCCTGGCGTTAGGGATGCGGAAGTCCGCGGAACAGTGTTTGTTGACAAGCAAGATGAAGACAAATGAACATACACAAACGTTTCCACCTAACCTTTAAACAGGACAGGCGTTTCAATATATATAAAAATGTCTCATAAGTAATAACTGTGATTTTCGATGACTTGGCTTTTGTTTGAAGACTAAGAAAGGTCCAGAGGTCAAAAAGCCTGTGCACCCTAAAGCTTGTGTCTTTGTCATTTTCGTATGTTGTGGAAAAAAATGTTTAACAGAACAAGAAATGTAGGAACGCAATAGCCTACATAAAACAATACCTATAAACATATGTATATGGTGTCTTCTTTAGCATTACATAATCTATGCCTACCCACTCCTAAACAACAAACCTCTATAGATACTGTTTACATACATGATGAATAAGTACATAATTATAAAGACTGTAGTAAGAGTCCCAACAAAATGTCCAACACAGCACTTTTGTAAGCTAGAAACATCTTTATTACATTTTGACAGTAAAAGTTTATAAAAATAAGCACAAAACGAATATTTAGAAAGACTGTATTGTACATGGTTGAAACACTTGTCAGGTTTCTGAACTTGAAACTGTGACGATGTGATCGTCCTTACAGATGAGTATGTGCTCCGACTGCCATGCCATCGAGCCGGGCTCTTTGGTGTGGCGATAAGAGCACATGTTTGGCACTCCAAGGTAGAGTGACCACGCTCTCCCTTCCCTACAAATGGTGTCAGAAGTGGGATGCCCTGCTGTGAGGTCATCGGAGGCGCACCCGTGAACATTGTGTGAGGGACCCCCAGGAATATTGACCCTGTGTGAAGGACCCCATGGTTGGGTGAAGCACTTGTGTGTAGGGTGCTCTAGATGGGAGAAGCATGATTGATGTATGCGTGAGGGATGCCTGTGTGTGCTTCCCGAAGGTGAGGGCAGTGTGACGATGTGATCATCCCTACAGATGAGTATGGGCTCTGGCTGCCATGCCAACGAGCCGGGCTCTTGGGTGTGCGGTCAGAGCACATGTTTGTTCTGGGCAGCCGTGGCCTACTGGTTAGGGTTTCAGGCCGGAGACCGTAGGGTGGCCGGTTCGATCCCCGACCAGTAGGAAAAATGTGGGCGTGGGAAGTGGTAGACCACTGCTCTCCCATGCCCACATCCACGGCTGAAGTGCCCTTGAGCAAGGCACCTAACCCCGGGTGCTGCCAATGGCTGCCCACTGTTCCGGGTTAGTGTTACTTCACTTCACTGTGTGTGTGTGCCATTTCCCTGGATGGGTTAAATGCAGAGGTTAATTTCAGAGTGTGTGTGTCTACACCACCTCTGCCATAGAGAGGACTTTCACTTTGGCACTCCATAAACCTCGGTTCAAGTCCAGGTGGAGTGATCAAGCTCTCCCTCCACTACAGAAACAAACTTTATCTCAAACACAACGATCTAGCAAACAAAAGCAGATAACGTGCCGTTAAACACTTCACTGGGTAACCATCGATTACATTCATCTTGCAAGTGTGATAGTACATAGTATAGGATTTCATTCCCTATTACATCACAGTGTGACACACAAGGAGGGAAGTGCACAGGAGTGTGCTAAGGTTGCTTGGGCAACTGCCCGTTTGCCCTCTTCGACTGAAGTTGCCCCTCTGAAGGAAAAAAGTTGCCCCTCCTAAGGAAATATTTTATAATAATAATACTTGCGATTACATGGCGGGGGCGGGGCAGTCGCGCTAAATGACAGTTTAAAATGATATTTTGAAAATTTGCGATTACATGGAGGGGGCGTGGCATTCGTGGTAAATTACAGTTTTAAATGATATTTTGAAAATTTGCGATTACATGGGGGGGGGGGGCGGGGGGGGGGCGGCGTGGCAGCGGCGGGGGAAAAAAAAATTGTGTTGCCCCACTCAAGTATCAGTACAGGCCCCCAAATTACGGTTTGTTTCATTCATTGCCAAATGATCATAACAGACATGCCAGATCCAGTTACTGAAAAAATATACATGTCAAACAGTATATTTATATATACTTTGCTATATGTATTGTATATGCTACTGATTAACTGATTAACCACATACCATACAAACCATAAGTAGTCATACAATAAGGTCAGTGGGTTTGCCAACAGAAAGAAAGCTACAAAGCAGTCTTCAAAGCACCCGGTCACCCTCACTGAAGTCTTCCTCTTGCTGAAAGAAGATGGTAAACTCAGACCTTATATGGCGGTGGATCCACCACTGGTTCTGCTGGAAGAGTTTCCACCTCTACAGCAACAGTACCTTCCTCTACTGCCTCCTGAAAGAGAGAGAGAGAGAGCCAGAGAGAGAGAGAGAGAGAGAGAGAGATAGAGAGAGAGAGAGGGAGAGAGAGAAGGGCAGGTTAGTGACAGGAGATGGAGAAAAAACGGACAGAGAATGTAAAAGAATGGGTGAGAGAGGGAGGGACAAATGGTGAATCAAGTCAATCTCGCTGTTCCCATTTCATATTTGACTCTAACCGGGGGTCAGAAGGGGAATTTGACATTTTATACTCTTTGGCTCAAGGCTGAACCGTACAGTACCTCAGACTGGGCCGCCTCAATAGACTGGCCTGGTGCAGTTTTCTGAGTGAGACGAGGAAGCTAAAGGAGGGGGGAAAGTCACAGACAGAGAGCGACAGACAGAGAGACAGGCAGAGACAGAGGAACAGGCAGAGAGACAGGCAGAGACAGAGAGACAGGCAGTGAGCAACAGAGAAACAGGCAGAGACAGACAGAGAAACAGGCAGAGACAGACAGAGAGACAGGCAGAGACAGACAGAGAGACAGGCAGAGACAGAGGAACAGGCAGAGAGACAGGCAGAGTCAGAGGAACAGGCAGAGAGCAACAGACAGAGAGACAGGCAGAGACAGACAGAGAGACAGGCAGAGAGCAACAGACAGAGAGACAGGCAGAGAGACAGGCAGAGAGACAGACAGAGAGACAGGCAGAGAGCAACAGACAGAGAGACAGGCAGAGAGACAGACAGAGAGACAGGCAGAGACAGAAAGAGAGACAGGCAGAGACAGACAGAGAGACAGGCAGAGAGACAGGCAGAGAGCAACAGACAGAGAGACAGGCAGAGACAGACAGAGAGACAGGTAGAGACAGACAGAGAGACAGGCAGAGAGCAACAGACAGAGAGACAGGCAGAGAGACAGACAGAGAGACAGGCAGAGACAGAAAGAGAGACAGGCAGAGACAGACAGAGAGACAGGCAGAGAGACAGGCAGAGAGCAACAGACAGAGAGACAGGCAGAGACAGACAGAGAGACAGGCAGAGACAGACAGAGAGACAGGCAGAGAGCAACAGACAGAGAGACAGGCAGAGAGACAGACAGAGAGACAGGCAGAGACAGAAAGAGAGACAGGCAGAGACAGACAGAGAGACAGGCAGAGAGACAGACAGAGAGACAGGCAGAGAGCAACAGACAGAGAGACAGGCAGAGAGCAACAGACAGAGAGACAGGCAGAGACAGACAGAGAGACAGGCAGAGAGCAACAGACAGAGAGACAGGCAGAGAGACAGGCAGAGAGACAGACAGAGAGACAGGCAGAGACAGAAAGAGAGACAGGCAGAGACAGACAGAGAGACAGGCAGAGACAGACAGAGAGACAGGCAGAGACAGACAGAGAGACAGGCAGAGAGACAGGCAGAGACCGACAGAGAGGCAGTGACAGACAGAGACAGGCAGAGAGCAACAGACAGAGAGACAGGCAGAGACAGGCAGAGTCAGACAGAGAAACAGGCAGAGACAGACAGAGAGACAGGCAAAGAGAGAGACAGACATAGAGAAAGAGGGTAAACAATGAGTTCACAAGGCACTGATGAGCTCACTTCCACAAACCAATAAAATGATGGGATCTGACAAGGAATCTGCCTCACCTGTGTTCTCCCTCTGAGGAGCACCTGCATGCCGAACAGCATGGCTATGATGCAAATCAGAAGCTCCAGAGTGATGAACACCACCAGAGTGATGAGAAGGCCGTCGATCAAATACTTTAAAAGATAAAGGGTAAAAAAAAGAGAGGGATAGTCAAGTCAAGTCAAGTCTTTTATTGTCAGATGCACAGAACAACAGAGTCGGTCTGGGCACTTAAATTCTTAGGACAGGACACCGTACCACACTACCATAACATAACAAGACATAACATAACATATATGCTCATTGTTTTACAAGATATTTGATTAAAGACGTTTCAATCATAGCCGATAAAATAATGTCCACAGCAATTCTGATAATGGCTTTAAAGCTACAAAATACTGGTGATATTAGAATTATATCATGGATCATATACACACGGTTCTGAGGATAGGCTATAACCCGTGTAATGCAAGTGCAGTTTGTCTGTCTGCACTATAGATGAGGACTGTATTGAAAAAAGCATGCTTACTTTACAGGGGCTTTCCACTTTGAAAGCGCATGTCTTGAAACAGTGTTGTTGCTTTGAAAACAAACAAGAAAAGAGCATATTTGAAATGGATTCAGCAGGAGGAATACTACACAGGCAACAGCAGATAGTGTGTAAAAAGCTACTGCAAATGCTCTTCATCCTTCCCCATAAATGTATCTTATTTATTCACTTATTCCACTTTAAATATGTACATACTCTGCACTTTTATTGCTATTTTGCACTTCTGGTTGGATGCTTAACTGCATTTCGTTGTCTTAGTACTTGTACTCTGTGCAATGACAATAAAGCTGAATCTAATCTAATCTAATCTGAATCTCAAACGGCCATCATGCACAGTGCCATGGCTGGACCCTTGGAAACCTACCGCCACGTCCAGATCCAGCTCCATACAGTGCTCGCAGTGGTACATGTTCTGTCGGTACGGCAGGTGGTTGGATAGCATAACGATGGCTCCTATACTGAAGGACAGACTGACCAGGTGGAATATCAGCGTTGTTATGATCTGCAGGAACAAACGGACACAGAGATAAAGAACATTCATTGCAGCCATGTAGCCATTTAATAGTAGAGTACATGGCATTCACCAGTAGGGTATTAAGCAGAAGAGTATGTCTAGTGACTGCATTTTATATCTATGGTACATCACATAACATCTCATGGCCTAGTCCAGTAACTATGTTTGGGCAAAACACAGACACTTACTCCCTAATTTTGATTTAATTTTTTTGACATTATTATCCATGCATGGTGTAAATGACGTTGGAACAAATGAGCATTATTTCAACTAATTAACTAATCGCAATATTTATTAGGGCACCTCATTTACTGATTTATTGATTAATTGAATTCATTTCAACCAGACTTACCATGCACATTGAGGGCCGTCTCCCAGTGTGAATAAGGACAGCGCCTGATATGATTAGCTGAGGAATTAAACAGCATTAGTTACTCCACTAGTAATGAGATCAGTCCAATCAAATACGGAAAAACTTAAACACAGGCGATCAGTTGATTACTTTCAGACTAGGGAGTAGAGACCATGAAATAGGCGTAGATTTATATACCAGATGGTTTTTTTTTTTTTTATTGCGGACGCTTCTTGTGAAGTTGTTTTTAATAGTTATTTTTTAAAAAGCCAACCTGGTTGTGAGATCTGACAAACCATGCTTTAAAAGTAAGACTTTTGCACAGAATTCCATGACACACCGACAACTTTGACATCGTCAACACCTGGGAAAGGTGTGTTCACAGGCACAGCCAATGCCTATAGCCTTACCTCTGCTGAACCTATGAGAATCTCAATACTGTAATTGACGAAGTCCTGGGAGGTGAGGTCGTAGGGAGTCAGCAAAGAGACACTCAGGAACATGGTCAACACTGCAATCAGGATCTGAATGGACTGAGGGTGAAGACATGTCATTCACTGTAAAAGATCAATAACTATGGGTGCTGCATAGTAATAACAGACAAATAAACAGCTGTTTGTTGTGCAACATTCATTTAGCATCTTACACTACCAAGATATGAGTGCATTTGGTAAACAGTACAGGGGAACATTCTGATAGCAGCCCAGTGGTAATGTCACTAACAAATATACAGTATATCTACAGTTTAAAAATGTAATTTGAGCTATCACAATGACATGGGTCACATCGCAAACTAAGCAGCAAACAGAATAAGAGGCAATTGTAAGACACAGCCTCTTTTGAAGATCTTATTGCAAGACTGAATGATGGTAGGGGTAAATTCTAGCAGGTCTGGTCTCATTTACGAAATTGTATTACATTTCAACTGAATAGTGCCCCATAACTAACTATTTTCAAGTATTATTCAATCTTAACTAGCAACCCCCCCCCCCCTTTTTTTTCTTCTTTTATTTACTTATTCCAATTGTCCTGACTGTTGTGTAGTGTGTGTATAGTGTAGAATATGAATGTGATGTTCGATGTGAGGTGTATGTTGTGTGTTTCTCAAATGAAAAAACAATAAACACTTTGATTATAAAAAAAAAGAGGCAATTGTAAAACCGGAACTCACCCCCAGCGTAATGGGCTCAACTCGCATGAAGCCTTTCACCTGTCTCCGGGTGAGGTTCCCGGGAGGAGGCAAGGGGTCCTGGCTATCTAAAGCCATCCTGCACCCGGAGAGAAAGGAGCAGAGTGGTGGTCAGTCAGAATGTCAAAATGTGGATTTTAGCCCTGATATGGGATGGGGAGATCAGGGTAAGGAGAAGGAGACATATTTAGTTGTATCTCGGGTTTATGGGAAGTAATAAATAAAAGGTGGACACTTGCAGGAGGACTGCGTTGAATTAGGTGCTCCATAACAGGGCAATACGTGTGGGGATGCGAGTGCACATCAGTGGGCCTACCCAGCAACACAGCAGACACATGCATATAAACATACAGTAATAAGATGATGATAGAGGGTGGAGTAGAATATTTCAGTCCTAATGCATAGATGATACGATTACGTTTTTTAATGACACGGTCATGATGAGGTCATTGTGTTTGTGGGACACCTCTACACACCAAGACAACTAGCTATTTAACAGCATCCAATCCGCCTTCCGTGGAAAACGGATTCTGTTTAAACGTTTCTCAAGGAGACAGGATGGAAACACACGCACACACACAACTAAAAGGCAATGCCGATTCAACTCTATAAAAAGACGCAACCTCTGTCCCATCAGAGCATCGGGTTGGTGGACCAATTCAAATGTGTGTATGAAAGACAACGTCCCAAATTATATCTGAGGCTAAATCGTGCTTACCTTGATGTATTCTGTGGTCTGAATGTCGTTTTTCCTTTTAATATATCGGCGATTCCTGCCGTCACTATTATCTTCGTATCCTCCTACCCTAACAAGTTACATCAGAGGGTGTGTGTGGGTATGACGGTAAACGGCAGGAGTTTTTCTACCGCATTGTGGACGGAGGCTGCGCTACTTGCTCATGTGAGCCGGCGCGGCGCTGCACCTCCGTGGCTGCTCTGGCAACTTCCATGACTCATGATATTTTAAGACCGAGCGGTTGATGGATAGGACTTGCAGAGCGCATCAATAATATATCATTATTTTACAACGTGCCATAGGCTATTCTTCCACAGAGCTTGCATAACTGTCCAAGCGCTCATAGAGACTACTATACATTATTTTCAGGTTATATTTACACGGGCTGATCATAAAAACAGTTTAAGAGGATAGGGAAACACTTGCTGAGTGGGTCGTTTTTAAAATACAGAAGACTCAAATAATGGCATTTTTTTGGTTACATTGATGCACACCTGTCAGATAATCTTATTCAAACTCTCCAGGGGTCCTAATCGAGGGGTAAACAAGACCGTTCAGAATGTAAAGCCTACTGATGTCGAATTTCAAGGACATTCAATCACTGACTGAGGACATGACCTATGCAGGAGGTTGAGCGCAGCCTTAAAGCTAAAGTAAGCGACAATGATCTATGAAATCAGACATCGTCACTAGGCTATACATTCACACCCAATGCCCCTGCCCACTCTTTTAACAACATGTCATGTGTTTGAACTAGTTGGGAATAAATAAACGTTTAGAATACCAATCTAACGACACCTACCAAAATAGCTGACGTGGGAAAAGTGAGAAAAATAAAGTGAGAAAAATTCAGAAAATTACTCAGAAAAGACTAAAGAAAAAAGCCTACTGTGTGTGAACAGGTAATGAAGAGAAGTTAGGTCATACAGTTGTGAGATTCCCCCCCCCCCCCCAAGCAACAACTCCTAGAACAAGTTTGCCATCTTGTGGCTAGGAACAGAAATCACACTTGAGAGACTGTAAATTGTAAAGGACAGCATTTTTAATTTGAACACTCAGATAAACACTGTATAAAAATAAAGACAAAATAACTCTTTGGAAATAACAGTGGTGTGTTGATTTCGATCTGTACCATGAGTTTAGATGTAAGTTGCATCCAAACGATTTCTCATTGAACAAAAAGTACACATTATGCAGCACTAACACGGTTGCAATAGTCTAGGTCTTTGTACCTATACATTTAAAATCTGTACTCCTTTGGCAATCTCACATCTTACAGGTGAAATTTCATATTTGAGGATTTCATTCCAGTCTGTTCCTTGACGGGATATCAAATAAATTATCAATGTCAACGTACACTACACCAGATGCAGAACAAATGCTCCAATTTGACCTCGCTAACCACATTCTCGGAGTTTCGTACCGATTTATGAGCAGTGTACCAGAAAGAACACGTTTGAAGCATGGTCTCCATAGTGGTATCACCTCTTCAAGTAAAGAGGCAAGTAGGATACGGATACCGCCGTTGTCTCTTACATGATGAACTTTAAGCATAAGCCATTGAGAGCAATGGATAAGTAAAATGACTGAACAAGTAAAGGTGAAGACATTGCAGATGATTAACATTGGCAGCAGAGATGGAATATTTTAAATATTTGTAAAATAAATAGTGGCTATGCTGTGAACATCCCTCATGTCTGAGATGCAGAAGACGTGTCAGGAGGATGTGATCCTGCTGACATACTTCTGTAATAAAATAAGTTCTGTTCATGGTCATTTTTGACTGTAACTGTGTCCTGACTCAGAGTGCAGATTAATTAGATCAACACATACTACTGCAGCTTTGCCAGTGGTTTCAATGAAAACAAATTCTCCAAAAGTATTCCTTCATTTCTGCTTTGATACTGAATGTAGGTAAAGAATAGCGGACTCAATTCTGAGCGGGGATGATTAATACAGTATGTATGTGCCTTATGCAATCAGTACCAAGGTCTGATTTCACCTTCGGGTGAAGGTAACGGTTACCTGTATGCTAGTCTGACTCGTGAAGACGTTGATTGGAGGAAGGCAGTGTTCCAGCTAGTGCCCATCATATACATTCATTTATATTCACACATCTCTGAGCTCCACGTCTTTTGTCAAACACTTCACTTTTAAATATGTACCGACACAGAATTTACACAAGTACAGAGAGAGAAAAATCCTTGATTTTCCAGATGACACCCCACCCCCCCACCCATCAATGGTAGAGGTCAGACAAGAGTGTAGAAAAGAAAGGAATCGTTTAAGAAATCAGGCCTGGTTGAAAGGTCCACAGTCATTTTCTCTCTCTGAAAGTTTATTCTCTGAAATACGAAGACGTTTATCACAGATTTTTTTTTTCTTTCACACCACTGCAGTGGTTATTTGTTGGAAAAGGAGGGGGGGTAGGCGAGCAGGCGGTGGCGCACTTGTGCATTTCAAAGGGGGCGTGGGGGTGTTGGTCTTTCTGTGACTCAGTGCAACATTGCATACATGAGGCTCCGTCGTGTGCGGGGGGGGGGGGGGGGGGGGGGGGTTGGGTCGTCGGGGGGTGGACATGACTTACAAAGTACTGACAGGTCACGGGTTGTTGTTTTTCTGCAGCGCCCTTATATGGGCGTGTTGGGGAGGTGCCCGTTAGAACCGTTGGCCAGGCCTTTGCTCAGGATGACTGGACTCTTCCCGCCGTTCTGCACCTGGCCATTCTGCACCTGTCCATTGCGTTTGGTCTCCCGTGGCGACGCCTTGAGAGCCTCCCGCTCCTGCGGAGTGGAGGCGGTCCCCCCGGTGGTGTTGGCGGGGGCCCCTCTCTCTGCGTCTCGGCGCGCACAGGCCTGGGGCGCGGTCCGGCTGCGGCAACGCTGTCTCACGCCATAGAGGGCGACGGTGAGCAACAAGCTCACACTCAGCACGAGCAGCACCGACACCACCACCAGCTCCTGTAGGTAGCACGGCGTGTTGGTCTGTAGCAGCTGCTCGCCTCCTTTCTCCCCCCCTACACCTCCTGACCCCCCCTTGGCAGGCGTCGCGCCCCCTTGGCCCTTCACTTTCGTCTCAGTCTCAGTCTCGGCCTGCAGTACCGGGTTCAGCCACAAGGTGAAGTTCCTGCTGCTCTTGTGCGGCGTCACCCCTGCCGTCTCCCGCGGCGACAGCGTAGGCGTCGCCTCGCGACCTCTCACCTTCCCCTCGGTCCTCCTCGGCCCCCAGGCGCTCGTGGGCAGTGGGCCCATCCCGGCCTCGCCATTTGGCTGGGGACCCTGAGTGGTGCGTGAGGGCATGGCGCTCATCGGTTGGCTGGTGGTGCCTCCGCCGCCTCCTCCTCCTCCACCTCCGGCAGCACTACTCTTCTGCTTCACCTGGTACCCGGCCAGTACCTGCTGGAAGCCGTTCTCCACCGACAGGCACAGGTAGTGGCCCAGTGTGATGGGCGTTGCCAGGAAACGCAGGCTGCCGTCGTCCTGTTGCAGGTACAGGTCCGGAGACAGGCGGCTGTTGGGGCGTTCCCAGTGACGATGGGCCAGGCGCGAGGCCTCGGGGCACTGCAGACGCACCACCTCGTTGAGCGACACGGACACCAGCTCACCTGGGAAAAACAAAGGTACTGGGTCACGGGTTGTCACAAATTAATAAAACCTGCAACAACTGAAAACAATATGCTTTACTTCAAGTCCTTGGTAAAGGGATAGTTTGGATTCTCCTTTTGCCTATCTGTCTGAGTCTATCTAGTGTGTCTGTTTTTTTTCTTTTTCTTGTCTTAAAGCTACAGGACATCAGAGATCTGCGGGACACACACACAAACACGATCACAAGCACATGCACAGTACAGGGACAGAACACACACAAAAGCCATTTCTCAAAACGCATACTAATATTGGAAGGGTGCAGGGGAAGTATGCAAATACGACTTTAGAGAGAAAATTCCTAATTGAAATCCCTATGATCCTATTAGAATGAGAGCGCTTAAATCCAAATAGACATTTTGGAAACGGCCAAAACTAACACAGGAACAACAAAACACAAAATAGTATTGCTACAACAACAAGTGGCACTTGTGTAACGCACAGAAAATACCACAGGGGGCAACGCAGCCCATGTTTGTGTTGATGGATGCAAGATATACGGTAAATGTCCAGCAATTGGCTTTTGCAATAGTGCAGGCAATTCAGGATACATTGTTTTAATAAAGTGTTTCTTTAGTAAAAGACATTTGGTATACTGCAATAGTGACTTGACCACAAGAAAATATTTCCTCAATGCAGAGAAGTATCTGAGTATAAATAAGTATGCCTTTGTAATTTGCTTGGGATAAAAGCATCTGCTAAATACTGTAACTTTACCTTTACCTACTCTGAAAGTAACCTCCATTTCATACAAGCATGAGGCACTAATGTACAACACAGGACCAGCTGGGAGTGATTAGCTGTTTGAGCCAGAGAACCACCCTACAGAGGTGTGTGTGAGTGTGTGAGTGTGTGTGTGTGTGTGAGTGTGAGTGTGAGTGTGAGTGTGTGTGTGTGTGTGTGTGTCTCAGAGGAACACGCTTCACTTATACACACCTGTGGGGGGTCTGAGAGGTGGAAAGCTGGATCGCGGCGAGAGAGATAAGGACTTGCACTCCTCCACCACGTTGCCTTTCTCCACATCCTGCGCTCTGTAGGGTAGAATATCCAGACATTCAAGCACATTCGGTTCATCCCAGGGTTCACCATTCACTCTCAAATCAGGCCGAACCCATGACACGCAGTAATTCTCTGGGACTCTTGTCAAAGACTAACATTCAAAAAGAAAAGGTCTGTGTGTGGAGGTCAGATATTCTGTGTGGCTGCCTGGAATGTGACTTTGAAACTAACAAAGTATTTGTCTGTCAGCCAATTTAAGAGCATTTTAGATGCTTAGGATGTGCCTCGATGCTGTTGTTTTAAATGATTCTATGATTTTATTTTTTTTTGCTTTATGTTATTTATATACAGCCGCGGAAAAAATTAAGAGACCACTTCAAAATTATCAGTTTCTCTGGTTTTACTATTTATTGGTATGTGTTAAAGTAAAATGTACATTTTTGTTTTATTCTATAACCTACTGGCAACATTCCTACCAAATTTCAAATAAAAATATTGTCATTTAGATAATTTATTTGCAGAAAAATGACAATTGGTCAAAATAGCAAAAAAGATGCAGTGTCTTCAGATCTCGAATAATGCAAAGAAAACAAGCTCATATTCATTTTTAAACTACACAATACTAATGCTTTAACTTAGGAAGAGTTCAGAAATCAATATTTGGTGGAATAACCTTGATTTAAAATCACAACTTTCATGTGTCTTGGCATGCTCTCCACCAGTCTTTCACATTGCCGTTGGGTGACTTTATGCTACTCCTGGCGCAAGAATTCAAGCAGCTCGGCTTCTTTTCATGGCTTGTGACCATCCATCTTCCTCTTGATCACATTTCAGAGTTTTTTTTATGGCATTCAGGTCTCGAAATTGGTCTGGCCATGACAGGGTCCTGATCTGGTGATACTCCATCCACACCTTTACTGGCCTGGCTGTGTGGCATGGAGCATTGCCCTGCTGGAAAAAACACTTCTCAGAGTTGGGGAACATTGTCAGAGCAAAAGGAAGCAAGTTTTTCTTCCGGGACAACGTTGTACTTTGCCTGGCTGAGGTTTGTAAAAGACCATAAGGATTGAACCAAAGCGGACTGGAAGGTCTCCTAGTTCGTCTTCTCTGATGAGTCCAATTTTCAGCTTTGCCCAACACATGGTCGTCTGATGGTTAGATGGAGACCTGGAGAGGCCTACAAGCCACAGAGTCTTGCACCTACTGTGAAATTGGACTCATCAGAGAAGACGAACTAGGAGACCCTCCAGTCGGCTTTGGTTCAATCCTTATGGTCTTTTACAAACCTCAGCCAGGCAAAGTACAACGTTGTCCCGGAAGAAAAACTTGCTTCCTTTTGCTCTGACAATGTTCCCCAACTCTGAGAAGTGTTTTTTCCAGCAGGGCAATGCTCCATGCCACACAGCCAGGCCAGTAAAGGTGTGGATGGAGTATCACCAGATCAGGACCCTGTCATGGCCAGCCCAATTTCGAGACCTGAATGCCATAAAAAAAACTCTGAAATGTGATCAAGAGGAAGATGGATGGTCACAAGCCATGAAAAGAAGCCGAGCTGCTTGAATTCTTGCGCCAGGAGTAGCATAAAGTCACCCAACGACAATGTGAAAGACTGGTGGAGAGCATGCCAAGACACATGAAAGTTGTGATTTTAAATCAAGGTTATTCCACCAAATATTGATTTCTGAACTCTTCCTAAGTTAAAGCATTAGTATTGTGTAGTTTAAAAATGAATATGAGCTTGTTTTCTTTGCATTATTCGAGATCTGAAGACACTGCATCTTTTTTGCTATTTTGACCAATTGTCATTTTTCTGCAAATAAATTATCTAAACGACAATATTTTTATTTGAAATTTGGTAGGAATGTTGCCAGTAGGTTATAGAATAAAACTAAAATGTACATTTTACTTTAACACATACCAATAAATAGTGAAACCAGAGAAACTGATAATTTTGAAGTGGTCTCTTAATTTTTTCCGCGGCTGTATATATTTTTTTATACTTAATTTCTGAGTTTTTTAATGTGTTTTGTTTATTTATTTATTTTGTCTGTTTTGTTTTGTTATGGTTTGTTTATTTATTGTTCATCTGTATTATGTACCCTCAATCAGGGCATTGCTGCAAAATAGCCCTGTGCTCAGTCAATTCTCCCTCAATAAACAATGAATGACTAATGTAATAAACGAGTGGAGTCTACTGTACTCACGCATTAGCCTGTATATTTACTAAACTATTAGAGTCTACTGTACTCACGCATTAGCCTGTATATTTACTAAACTAGTAGAGTCTACTGTACTCACTACTCACGCATTAGCCTGTATATTTACTAAACTAGTAGAGTCTACTGTACTCACGCATTAGCATGTATATTTACTAAACTAGTAGAGTCTACTGTACTCACGCATTAGCCTCACGCATTAGCCTGTATATTTACTAAACTAGTAGAGTCTACTGTACTCTAGCATTAGCCTATATATTAACTAAACTAGTAGAGTCTACTGTACTCACGCATTAGCCTGTATATTTACTAAACTAGTAGAGTCTACTGTACTCACGCATTAGCCTGTATATTTACTAAACTAGTAGAGTCTACTGTACTCACGCATTAGCCTCACGCATTAGCCTGTATATTAACTAAACTAGTAGAGTCTACTGTACTAAACTAGTGGAGTCTACTGTACTCCCGCATAAGCCTGTATATTTACTAAACTAGTAGAGTCTACTGTACTCACGCATTAGCCTGTATATTTACTAAACTAGTAGAGTCTACTGTACTCACGCATTAGCCTGTATATTTACTAAACTAGTAGAGTCTACTGTACTCACGCATTAGCCTGTATATTTACTCAACTAGTAGAGTCTACTGTACTCACGCATTTGCCTGTATATTTACTAAACTAGTAGAGTCTACTGTACTCACGCATTAGCCTGTATATTTACTAAACTAGTAGAGTCTACTGTACTCACGCATTAGCCTGTATATTTACTAAACTAGTATAGTCTACTGTACTCACGCATTCGCCTATATATTTACTAAACTAGTAGAGTCTACTGTACTCACGCATTCGCCTATATATTTACTAAACTAGTATAGTCTACTGTACTCACGCATTAGCCTGTATATTTACTAAACTAGTAGAGTCTACTGTACTCACGCATTAGCCTGTATATTTGCGATGTCTGTGCAGATCCTCCAGGAGGGGTCCCACCCACAGAAGGGGTCTCGGGCGAGCACACACTCCGCGCAGCTCCAGTAGAAGGAGCAGTTTGCCACGGGGACCTCGGATACTCCCTCAGAGGAGCCCACGAACACGGAACCCTGGGCAGGAGAGAGGGAGAAGAACGGGAGTCAGCACAGAGTTTGAATCGCAGAGAAATATTAAACAACGAGATTAAACAGCAAAAATAATGACAGTCACTTTTAACATATGTTTATGTACGTATATGCATATAATACACACACACATATCACACACACACACACACATTTCACACACACACACACACACACACACACACACACACACACACATTATGCTCAATGTGTAAAACATTTTACCAGACAAAAAGGTTACAAGAAGCAGACATAAGTCAAATGCTACACATTCCCCTGAATATGCAGCGTGTCTTAAGATGTAGGACTGCTTGTAGGAATGCACAGAGCCATGGCTGTTTTATTGGTGGTAAAACCCTCAACTCCCAAACTATTTACAATCCTGGGAAGCAAAGTCACTCAGTGAAAGGACACCACTTCCACTTTCCCCCAGTCTGTGAACTGTGTACAACTTCACACTCCCTTCTGAGTCTAATTCCAAAATGTTGTCCCACAAATGATGCAGCCTAATCTACTTGGCTGAAGTCCTGGCACATGTTGGGCCTGAAGCACTTGAGCTCGACGTGCTTTTAATAGGAACGTCGTGCTCTCTAGGCCACGATGTACGGCTCCTTTCCAACTCCCAAGCTGGTGCATGGGGGCAATTAAGACGCACAAATTCAGTGCCCAGATGTCAAAAACCCTGCAGGTCTTGGCCAATGGTGCAAACAAGCCCAACTCAGGTGTAGATTTGGCAGTGTGTGCGTGAACTGCTGATTAATGAAAAACCCTACAAAACACTAATAAGTGTTCACATAATAGGACTGACCTTAAATGCCTGCTATTAAAATAATATATTATTATTGTTACTGTTGTTGTTGTTGTTGTTGTTGTTGTTGTTGTTGTCATCATAATATAATTAACAGCACTGCATTCACTTTTGTTACTGTAAAAGTTCTACATTTGTATATATAGTACACATTGGATAAGGCATCTGGTAAAGACGTAAACAATCCAGTAGCTACACTGAGGGGTGATACCCAGAGAGAGCAGGGGAGGTGGGCAGAGCGTGAGGAGCTTCACCTTATCTATGGACAGCAGAAGGTTCTTGATGGGTTGGGGCTGTCGGAACACCTGCACCTCCTCTATGATGTGAGGTCCATTCTCCAGCAGAACGGTTTTGTGCAGGTAGCCTGATTCTGCACAAACGGGAAAACCAGTTTACCCATTTGATTCCACAAAACACACTGACGTATGCTATGAATGACAACAAGTATCAAGTAAAAGTACAATTTCAGTGTGATTTCATTCAGCTAAGCTGTATAACAGTTGTATACCGCATATTGCATGCAATGCAACCCACTGCAGAAAAGGGTTGGCTATGTGCATCTACTGTATGTTTCATATTTTGGGTCAAAAGAGAAGTTTTAATTTTTTTTATTTTGTAGTTCTATAACTTCTGCAAGAACTACAGGAAATAGGAACACTGTAGTCACGCGGCGGCCGCCATGGTCTCGCACCTGTGAGCAGGTAAAGCACGGTGTAGTTCCTGCCCTTTGCGCCAGCCACCCTCTGCACAGCTATGTTGCTGTAGCCATAGTCGGGCGACACCATGCTGAGCTTCTGGCTGCTGGGCTGTACGCTCTCGTCGGTGAGGAAGTTCTCCTTGACGAAGCGCAGTGTGTTGTCAGAGGCGTTGTGGAGGCCACACTGGAGAGGGAGAGGAGAAAGAATGTTCAAATTCATATACAAATAAATAAATGCAGTAGAATAAATTCAATAAATAAAGCCCATGTCCTTGCTGAATAGTAATTTGGAATACTGTTGGTTTCCTTTGCTGAAATGCCTATACATTTTCCCTCTAAAGACACTGTACAAGGAGGCGTGGAGGTGAGGAGAGGTTTTGGGGCGAAACCAGTCAAACAGAGTCTAATGTACAGTACCAGTCAAAAGTTTGGACACACCTTTAATTTTTTTTGAGACGTGTTTTCTTTACTTTTAGTATTTTTCTACATTGTAGATTAATACGTAAGACATTTAAACTACGAAAGAACACATATGTAATGATGAGGTTAACTAAAAAAAGTGTTATCTACCATGTAGAAAATAATAAAAGTAAAGAAAAAAAGGTGTGTCCAAACTTTGGACTGGTACTGTAAGCAATGGTATTTCTGGTGTCTGTTCTAAAATACACAAAACGTGAGAGAAAGTAAACACCTGACAAAGCAGAAAGATCAGGGTGAACTCATAATGAATGATGTAGAGTAGATTATAATGGCTCCGTAGAGAGTCACATTATTCATCTCTTTTACAAACACAAGATTAGCAAACTAAACAAACGTTAAAACCTTCCAGGTTTCTCCTCCAGCCCTTCCATCTCTCAGTGTACATTCTCTCAAGTGTATTTAACCCAATTCCATTAGGTGGGTTTACGAGGTCTTAATGGTCCATTTTCTACCAACTGAAGAAAACCAGGCCAGATTGCTTAACACTTGGTTACGATCACGGCTTTGAGCGCTCACACAATTGAAGACGGATTAACCTAGTCACTGACATTCCGCTGCAGCAACCTCGATCTTCCTACACCAGCAAACCACTCTCTGTCGCTAACGCAACTGTTTTATCAAAGAAATAATAGGCCTATATGAATCATTTTTCAAACGATATTTGATAAAACAGACTCACTGATCCAGGGTTGGCCACTTTTTCCTGCACACGTGTACTCCATCTCAGTGTGTCTCGGTTCAAGACCTTGTAATTCCCGGAAAACACAGCTCCGATGTCGTCAAGGCTGAACACACACACCGCTGAGCGGCCTGAGTTAACTGACCTGGAGGAGTGAAGAGAGAGAGAGAGAGAGAGAGAAAGGGGAGAGAAAGAGAAAGATCGGTAGATGCGTGTCAAAGATGGCTTTGGCTTCTACTGAAATGTTTCAAACTAGTTTTCAGTTTAGAAGGTTTTGGATTCGATATTTCGGTTATGATGCGTGTGAGTCTTTGAGATTAAATAAATAATCTACAAGAAGACCCAAGTTTACACAAAAGGTTATTACAATCATATATAAAAGATGGATAGTTGTGTTTTTTTAAATACTCATAATATTCATGAAGATTCTAGTAAAAGACAAGAATTGCCAAGTTGCCAAACACAAATGAAGTTTGAATCTGTAGCTCTCTATGTAAACCTCTTCCTCACCACTGAGAACTAAAGATGCCGTAGAAGAGTGTGTCCTCCTCTGGAGCGCCCTCTGGTGGCTGGAGGGTGAACATGTCCTCCAGCACATTGTAAGGCAGCTCCCCCTGCGCCTGGCAAAGAAGCTGTGCTTTGGCAAAGGTGGTCCAGCGTCTCTGCAGGGTCCGCTGGCCGCCCACATCACTCTGGATCACAGGAAGAGGCATGTATTATTTTATTTTTTTTGGCGTTTTATGCCTTTAATGGATGCCTTTAGTGCAGAGTTGGACAGGAAATGATAGGGAGAAGAGGTGGTGAGTGGACAGGAGAAATGGCATCGGGCCGGATTCGAAGGCTACTGTGTGAGCTATGGTAGTTCACACAGACCTGACCCAAACAACAGGGTATTACTATGTTGAGCTAAGGCATGTCTGATGTGGCAAAGTTCGCTAACTTTGCTATTTGCAGTCAATGTTTGAGTCAATGTCCACTACAGATAACGCTCGGGTAAAGAAGTGGCTGTTTGCTACACAAACAATTAATAAGACTTACAGGACCACAATACAAACACCATTGTACACAACACTGTGTGCTTTGGGTGTGAGAAAATTAGTGTAAAAAAAAAACTACTTTTCATTGTTCAATCATTCCCGAGCTATCGAGTTCAACACAAACACACACCCTCAACACAACGGAACATCACAGAGACTTTGGAACTGAACCACAAGAATGCAGAAGGGAATTTATACTCCATTATCAAAGACACGCAGCCCAGCTTATCAATAAAAAAGCACACCTAACCACAAACAGCCACGCTCAGAAGAATGTGCAGAACAAACACACAGCTATTCTCACTCCCTCTCTAAAACAAACACTCTCTCACACACACACACACACGTGCTTGTGTGAAATATCACACACAGCTGTCTTACCGTGCAGACTTGTGCGACACGGGACACGGTGAGCTTGTCGATGAAGTCGTATTCTCGTCCGACCTCGCTAAAGAAGAAGTAGACCTTCTCCTCGCTGGGCACGTAACTGGAGCTGATGAACGTGGGGTCTGCATGGAAGAAAAAAATGGGGAGGAATAAATACAAATAATTACTACGATCACCATTTTCATAATCATCGTCGTTCTTAAATAATGCCCTCTGTGTTGGATCATTTTACATTTATTCATTTATAAGAGGCCGTCATGCAAAGCATCTTACAGTGCAAGTAAGGAACACATTTCGTCAGCAGTGTCATCTTTGGGATTTGAACACATGACCTTTTTGATGTTAATACCTTGCTCTACTAGCTGGTAATAGTAAAACAATATTTTTTCACCCAAAAAT
>NC_137918.1:13853583-13858583 GCF_963457725.1 Sprattus sprattus | reverse complement strand
AGAGCGGGAAGTAAACGTGTGTCAGACACAAGAGTTACACAGTGAATACAGCCTATTTCAGGCTTTTATTTTGAAAAAGACCTAAATGTCTTGGTACTAGAATTCACTACAAGTAATCAAAGGTTGTGTCTCCAACTCTAAACATCCCCAGTTAGAGGTTTCAACTGTGTTGAAGCATGCGGCTTAACCCATTGGCGCCGGATGCTGCGTAGCGCAGCATAGGCTTTCCTGCCGGTTGCTGCGTAGCGCAGCATAGGCTTTCCTGCCGGTTGCTGCGTAGCGCAGCATTTTGTACACGTGCTGTTTTCATGACGAATGCAGCGTATAACTCACTCTGGTTGGTTAAAATTACACATGGGATGGGTCTTAAGGCTTTGCTAAAGATCAGATGACCACCAAAATGAACTTTGGTTGGCTGAAAATCACGTCAATCAATCAGATAGCCACGCGATATTCTGTGCTTGTTTTCAGTGATACCATGCTGGCTAGCGAGAAGTAGCAGTGAAGAAGTAGCAGTGAACATGGAGTATTTTGATAGCGATGTCAGTGATTTCGACATAGATTTTGAAGGATTTGAGTCTGAGAGGGAGAAGGATAATGACTTTGTGTCAGAGGATCCATTAGATACGGCACAGGAGTGGGATTTTGTGGGCACGGAAGGAGAGGAGGAGGGATTCCAGGTGGACTGGACAACCGGCAATGATCTGGAGGTAATTATTTATGTTTTGTTTTCTTGTGCGATCTTCCGAGTTCTCTTCTCTTAGAAAACGGAATGGGCAGTAATGATAGTGGTGCTATAGCGATTACTAATGGTGATGATGGTTGATAATATATACATGCAATAATGTTAGTTATAGATACAATAATGGCATAATGAATAAATAGCATTTACATTTAGCAGACGTTTTTGTCCAAAGATTTTAGATAAGAAAAATAACGTGGAGAACTGTATAGCATAATACATCATAATGAATAGTAATACAATTATGAATAAATATAAATACTATAAATAACATTGATGGAACTGGAAATATACTATTCTGTTATTATAGCTTTATTGTGTATCCAACTTGAATGTGTACTCCCTGTCTGTGCCTCAAAGAGACCTGAACAATTGGCATATGAACACCTATAACCCCTATACCCTATAGACAGTCTAGTAGGCCATTGTCTTAGCACCAGCTGAGAGGGTGGGTCTCATAATAATACAATGATTGAATGCTTTGCCATACGTTTTTACAGATATCTCCATCTCCAGGATAACGTTGACCCCGCCATGGCTTCATGCTCCATGTGAACTGCGAGGCCAGCTCCACCCCAGGATGTCTCCATCCCTCTCCTCTCCTCCCTCCCCATTTCTCTTTCCCCCTCCCTCCCCCTCTTCCCCTCCCTCATAATGTTTGCATACTTGAAAATTGTATTTATTGTATTTTATATCATTGATTTATATTGTTTTTGTGTGTTTGAGAGTTTTTTACAAATGTTATTGTTGTTTGTGTGCTCAGGGAGCAGGTTTTAATAAAACCTGCAGTTCTTACCTTCACAATGCATCTTATTTCATGTTTCTAAGTGCTACAGAGGCTTAGATATTAAGGTTTTTGTAGACGTTGACAATTCTTACTGTTTTCTCAGAAAACCCTCAGGAAATGAGGTACTTTCTCATAGAATAGCATAGGATTTAACAGGCGTTTTTAGCAGGCGTTTTAGGCAGAAATGGGTTAAAGTAACAGTATGCAACAATAATACTTCAGGATTAGGGTTAGGATAAGCAGTTTTACCTTAAAATAACAGCTTGAAAAAAATTGGGGCACTACAATGACTTTTAATATGGAGAATCGCCTCCGTGCCATTGCCATACCAGGGTCCATAGCATTATAACGGCTAAATGTAGGATTGCCTGACGCCGCCCGGCTTTCTACTGTCTGCCGAACTAGTAAGTAGCTTATTTGTGTCTTGCTTTGTCTTGTGTTGCACTCGCTTGATGCTTGACTGTGTTAAGACAGTTGTTGAGTAACTAATTTGACATAATGTCAAAGTCAGCACATTTCAAGAGACTTCGTTAGTTTTAGCCGCTAGCATATCGTTAGCGAGTAGCAATTGATCCTGAATGCTTCTTTAAAGTGTGCAGATGCCTAATGCTCTTACAGGGCGCAAAGCATAACCATGCCTTTCACTATAGCAAGCGCACATTTAGATGTTTTGAGTTCTGACCTTGTTGATCATGTCCATTGTCCTGGGCTCGCTGACGTCCAATGAGAGGATGGCATCACGTGCACCCACAAAAAGTGTGTCTCCATCGCTGCTTAGCAACAAGGTGGTGGAGTTGCCAATCTCAGGACTGGTAAAGTGGGTTACTGATCTACCTGGGCTACCTGTTGGAGGGGGAAAAAAAAGATTGATGATTAAATAATAGTTTGGATGTAAAGCAAAGGCATAATAAGGCAGTATTCATACGTAATAATAGTTAAAAAAAGAGAGTGTTCACTGAAGCTTTTATAGTGTGGAGGTACGACCTTTAAAAAGATCTCACATAAATAATGCTTGGCTGATCACTGTCATTTGTCATTTCTTCCATCCAACTCACTTTGTCTACTTATGATCAACCTAACTTCATAAACAATTCAGTTCCATTTACGACCTGCAGTTAATGCAAGTTAATGCAGTACATGTCAATGGAATATTTATGGTATTGAACTGATGCCGTGGCTATCACCACCGTAGGCTCTCTGGAGTATGGAGAGTATGATGGACTGTGACGTGACGTTACGGAGCATTCCATCATGCTTCACTGATGCTTATAATCAAATCCATCCACACACTGACGATGGCTTAAGCCCGAAACGCTTCTGTTGAAATAAACTAGTCTTTATATTATTGAGAAAAGCTTGAGAGTGCGGTCATCAAAGTTAATATTCTTTTACTCGCACCCGAAAACGTTTTTATATTCTTTGGAAGTAGAGCACGCCCATCCCTACTAATAATCATATCCATCCCAGTGGGGTGGGGGAGGTGAAGTTAGGATGGCCATCACACAGATGAGTATTAGTGAGAGAAGTTCCCTCAACAGTTTCTGTGGAACTCTCACGACCAAAGACGTTAAAAAGCATGGATACTGTAAGCACATTTCAAAAGGGAAACAACTCGAGAGAACAACAGATTGGAGCCAATGGATCCAAAACTCGGTCAGTTCTGGGAATAACTTGACAGATATTCTGTTTACTAGCAACAACCACTTGCTTTGCAGAATACTGATCCAATGTCAACACATGGCAGCTCTCATTTTGCCTTCATTTGCCTGTGTTACAAAAGCCTTACTGTCTAGGCTTTTAACCGTCACTGTGGGAAGAGTATGCAAAAAAAACTAATTCGACCTTGTTGAGCTGACATTTTGTGAGGGTCATAGCGAAGGAACATTTGTAGGAGTAAAATTTTCCACACAAACAAACAAAGTGGTATTTCCACCCATTGTGTCATGGGTATTTCCACAGCCCACAGGTAGTTTTGGTCAAATGTTCACTGATGCGCAACACACCGTTGTGTTAATAGATCAGAGATGGCAGTAGCCTACACCAACCTCACAGACCATTCAGGCACGGAGTAGGAAGCCAAACTTGTGTGTAATGAGTAACAGTAGGTACCAGCTAAGAACCTTAGCATAACTCATATCTGAGGAAAAAGGAATGAATACTATTTTATGGATTAGCTCATATTATGTTCCTGAATGACCAATCAAGTTTTCCCATCGGGGAACCAAAACACTCTGTCCGAAGGGCCATCAAAGATGATCTTTTAAGAGAAACAAAATTCCCTTTGTCTTTTATGCCATCTGATGTTTCTGCTTTTGACTTTGTCTTTTTTTCTTCTTCAAATAGCAACGAACAAAAAAGTTGTTGAACTTGATCATGACTATTTGTCCGCTAGAAAGTGTACCCATTCATTGCAAAGGCACTAGTCGGGTTGTGTTTGATGCCAGAGTCCTCTGCCACTCCAGTATACGACCCAAAACACTGCAGAACAGATCAATACTGTTTTGCACGTATAAACGGACAAACGTGGTATAGCATCTCATAAGAAAGCATTTACACCACAACATAAAATAACATGAAGGCTCTAGGCAACCGTTTACGAAAACCATGATGGACAGGCAACAAAAGTCAGGCGCAGAAGTGAAAAAAAAATACTTTCTGGAAAGTGTTCATTCTTAAAAAACTGGAATATTAGCCTACATGTGTATGCACACTGGGCAAGAAACATCCAAGTTTACCTAGCTGTAAGAAAGCTAAAGTGATTCTTCTAGACTACATTACAGTTTTTTACAATTGCTAAAACACATTCTTGAAACAGTCACTCATTTTCTCTAAACTCTAAACACAAAACCTCATCTTCAAGCACTATTTACAAAACCTCTGAATCCTCTTGCAAAATGAAACTTTCGCCTCAAAACAGTTTTACCTGTGCTCAAAATCAAACACTGCTGTCAAATCATAAACAAAGTGTTCAAAATGATATACACTTTCAAGCAGTCAGTAAACAATACACCAAAAAATAGAAAACACACTGTTCAAAACATATAGTTCTCAGGGAGAAGTAAATTTTTTTGTTTTACCTCAAAACAAATTTCATATTTATCTATCATTGACTTTTGATGAATGAAAACATGTTCTCTCATAGTAGCTATACAAATGTATCAGAAATTACTACTTTGCTTTGCTCTAATTTGTGTTGGTTCTTTCTCCTTCTTGTACCCCTATAGTACTGTACCCTCTATCTCTCTTCTCACAACTCACTCTTGTTCTTTTGTTGATATGAAGCTGCAACCAGTCAAAATCTATTGAGCAATCAGTACTGTTACTGTACCAAATAGCAAGCACAATGTTTAGGGCCATACAATTTGTTTACGTATTGTGCTTATACAGCCTACAATGCACTGTAGGCCTACTACAGTATACACTACCACAGTAAAAAGGGACACAAATCAAAGGAGTCAACGTGGTGTTTAC
>NC_137918.1:13661083-13848583 GCF_963457725.1 Sprattus sprattus | reverse complement strand
ATGAGTCTGTTTTGGGGCTATAAGGGAACTTTAAAGTTCAGCTGTGTTTGTGGTGTCAGAGAGCCCTAGGGTATTTGTGTGTGTGTGTGCGTGTGCGTGCGTGCGTGCGTGCGTGCGTGTGTGCGTGTGTGCGTGTGTGCGTGTGTGTGTGTGTGTGTGTGTGCATTCGTGTGTGTGTTTGAGTGTGGATCAGAGAAAGAATGAGAGTCCGAGCAAACAAAGTCCTAAGCGTCTCTTCGTTTTCTTGTGCACTCCTTCCCAAAGCGAAGCTCATGTAACACAGTGCATTAGGAACTAGACAGAGCAGTGGAGATCCCTAACGGAGAGCTGACGGTTGAGAGGTGAACTGTACACCCAAACCCACTTTGTTGATTTTTATGTTGTGTAACAACTTGGCCCCAGGCCAGTCGCCGTGCAAAGATTGCTCAGGTCGACGCAGTGCGCAGACACAGGCCAACAAGTAAAAGTTCAAAAGAACGCAAAGAGTCCCTGGGAGAGGGAGAAAACGAGAATGAGAAAGGGAGAGAGAGGGAGTGACAGACAGAGAGAGTGAGAGAGAGAGAGGGAGAGTGACAGAGAGAGAGGGAGAGAGAGAGAGGTAGGTAGAGAGAGAGATGGAGAGTGACAGAGAGAGAGGGGGGGGGGGGCGAGGGAGAGAGACAGAGAGAGAGACAGAGAGAGAGAGAGAGAGAGAGAGAGAGAGACAGAAGACTGTTATGAAATGAGCAGGCCACCACGTGTGTGTTTTGCAGAGGTAAGAGGGGATCAACTGCCTCCTTCTCCCATGCTGCTACTGCTGCTAGTCCTCGGGGGGGGGGGGAGAGAGAGAGAGAGAGAGAGAGAGAGAGAGAGGCTGCCTCTCTCTCCCATGCTGCTGCTGCTAGTGCTCCGGGGAATTAGGAGGAATCCCTCGCTCTACCTGTCCGTGCACTTATGCCTTCCCCAACCCCTCCCCAGGTAGATGGCCTAGTCCCAGAGCCTGGCCTGAGATGCCTGGGGCCACGATGAGACTTAATCCCCAGGGGTGACTCACCCCTGACGGGCAGTCTCTCTTCCAGGCCTCCCTGGATTGGGGCAAGCACAAACAATAGCATTACCATGTGTCTTTCCGCTGCATTACTCACCATGCACGTACTTACTCATACTTCGTGTCAGCGGGGGAAAATACGTGTAACTAACAGGATTTTTAGTAAGTGGGGGCAAAAAATGTGTAAATTTCCCACCCTGGTGTGCGTGTGCGTGTGCGTGTGCGTGTGCGTGTGCGTGTGTGTGGAAGAGTGTCGATCCATTGCTTGAATATTTGTCCAAGTGCAAACTTCAGCATGGGAACCTTACGTTTTGTGATTACACCCTTCCTTCAAAAGTGCTTGCCTTCACAAATTAAAGTGAGCTGGCTTTTCTTTCCTCCCCGGTCAAGGTAAGGGAAGCAGTGGTCAAGATCCTTAGGGAGTTGATGTAAGGTCAGTCGTTTTAAAAGATAATAATAACAATAATCCATTTTATTTGTATAGCACACTTTCACATACAAAGATGTCTCAAGGTGCTTAACAGGGTCACAATAGCAATTTAAAACAGTGCATTCAAAAACAATACAGAAAAGAAAAAACAGAAACCAGGACTTTAGGAGAAGGCAGATATAAAAAGATTGGTTTTGAGGTGGGATTTAAAAGAAGTGATGGAGTCCAAAGCCCTAATGTTGTAACACTGAAAAAAGATGCAACACTGAGAACTGGCCTCAGTGGCCAGCCACTTCCCACACCACACAGGCGCCAACCAGCACTCTCTGGTGTTGTGGCTTTAACAAGGCCTCATGGGATTGGGGTTGCAGGAAGTGAAATATGCACTGTGGATGCATTTCCTCAAAACTGGCAAATGACGTTTCAAAACAAAAGAAGAAGTCCTCGCCAAAACTAGTTTTTTTTGTCGTCGTCGTTTGAGACTTACATATACGCAGTTGTATATCGTTCTCTTTTTGGAGCGGATGTCAAGCTAAATAGAGCCTCTCTATACCGACTCTCAAAAGCCTCAGCCCAAGTTACAGGAACTCTAACTAAAACATCACATCATGTCAGCTTCCTGAGCTCCGATCGAGCTCTCAGAGCATCTAAATATCACGTGTGGGTATCTTATATGACAGACCTCTTAACCTCTTATTCCACCGCCAGGCCCTCAGGTCGTCTAAATTAGGGCTCCTGGCCGTCCCCCAATCTAATCTTAAATCAAGAGGTGACCGCGCTTTAGCTGTTGCAGCCCCTAGACTGTAGAACAGCGTCCCCCTCTCTATAAGATCAGCCCCCTATATGACCCTTCAAGTCCAGGCTCAAAACCTACTTATATACTTAAGTATTTGGATCCTCCTGATTTGAGTTGATCATTTGTATTTGCTTTCTGTGTATATAGATGCTTAGTTGAGTGTTTTTCATGATATAATTGTTTTGTTTCTGTTTTCTATTTGTTTTGAAATTTTATTGAGATTTAATTTAATTGGTAAACGCGGGTTGTTTTTAAATGTGCTTTATAAATACATTTGACTTGAGTTAACACGGCACTTTGTGAGCATCCATTAAAGATTGTTTGACTTTGTGCATTTGGCAAAGTAGGTTTTGACCCCATTTGCTCACCAGCACTGACGTTTCTGTCACATATACAGCGCTTAGGAAAAGTCACAAACTTGGCATCATCGAGCTAGGAGTGTTGCCTTGGCAACATCGAGTTAGGAGTTTCTGCTCCAAACAACTCGAGGACATCCAACTTTCAGATGGATTTTGGTCCACACCCATGACATCAGCACCCTTCAGAGGAGGTGGCAGACATGGCTGTTCCTGCAAAGCAACTCTAGGGTCCGCACAGCAAGTGGAGGGGGGGACCTGGGAGCACCACAGGCAACAACTAAGCCCTTTAATCCGCAAACAAGGTACTGGGGGGGGGGGGGGGGGGGGGGTGGGTTTGAACGTCCAACCGCTGGCCTGCCAATTTTCGCCCCTGCAGACAGTGCTGATCCCTGTACGGGGGCCAATATTGGCCTCCAATCTGGTCCGACATGTTCAGGAGTGCTGCCAGTTCTTAGAATGCGCTTACTGAAAAGCTGAGACACAGGAGACGTGCTTGATGTGGAATCACAGTCTGGATATCTTGAGGAAAAAAAAGTGGGGTGCTTAAGCAGAAACAACTCTCAGAGGATAGGTCTTTTTGTTTTGTTTTTAAATTTAAAGCCCACTGACCCTGTCTGCCCTCCTCGGAGCTCTTGCACAAGAGAACAAGCCTCGAATTTAACACTGTGCCCTACTAAAGCAAACAAGGCCTCCATTCTTCACCAACCACAACAACGCAAGGCCAGCATAGGTCTAAGCGAATAGCCATGATCTCTGTCTGCAACCCACCACTTACCCACTTCCTCCACTCACTTCTCTTTCTCAGCCCTGCTTCTGTCTCCCTGTGCACTTCTTCATACCACAGGTTCTCACACAAGCATACATTTTAAGAGGTGCCCCTGTTGTTCCGTTTATGCGTCCCTCAAGACTACTTTATTTCTTCAAGATAGCTTATGGACTGACTGACTGACTGACTTTATTTTTCTTATTTTTATTTATTTCTATGAGATGATTGTTTGTGAAGTGACCTTTGGTGTCATGAAAGGCGCTTTAAATGAAATGTATTATTATTATTATTTTTACTAGCTCATGGTGGTAGGCCTAAGGATCGATAACAGTTCAGACATGGTGGTTATCAACAGGAGGTCAGTTGAAAAACGATTTGAAAGAAAACATTCTGCAAGGTGCTTGTTGAATTTTTAAAGACGAAACTGTTGACAATTACATAAATAACCCACCACAAACCGAGTCGATAACTGAAGACCAACTATTACTGTTGCGTAGAAAACCACTGCCCCAGGGTGAGTTCTCAGAACACAAAAGGCCAGATAATCTTAGAAATGTTCATTTCTTTTCAAAGAATTAGGCTTCTTGGTGCGACCCCAAGTGCCAAAGGTCACATTTATAATAGGCCTCCATTAGCGGGCAGATGTAGCATAAAGAGACACTGTTAAGAGAGGAAGTGAAGAAGGAACTTCCGAAAGCACTCTATCACGGCAACTGCTCATGTAGATCAGACAGTCAGCCGAAAGAGGTATTAGGCTACTTGTTTCACATCCTCTAAAAGACACACACTTCCATTCTTCTGAACTGCCATACAGTAGCCTGGATACCAGCCTGAACTCCGCCCACAAAATTTTTGGTCTGGGAGATTCAGTCTGGAATCGAGCTAGTTGGGAGAGATTTAACGTTTCAAAAAGGTTGAGAAAGCAATCTAAACCAATCAAATTGGGCGGGCTTTATACGTTGATGGACAGATATAGATAGAATATACCGGAATATACATCGAACAAAGATGGCGCCGTCTCGGGAGCTTAGTGGGACATATTTTATATGATTTAAGCTATCTACACGACTTTTTTATGTCTACATTGACTCGGTTAGTTGTGTATACGCAAAACGAGTGTTGCCGAGGATTTTAGGTCCTAACTAAAGCACTCTAGACCATTATTGATCGGTTATGCTAACGCGTTGGCCAAAAAAATCATTGAAACTAATGGTAGCTTCTAGCCTTGAGTGCTAATTAAGTAACGTGAGCAGGCATATCTCAGCAGATATTGACAGCGCATTCATTTTGAAAGAGGAACAGAGAAACGCGATCAAGGCATTTGTCGATTGAAAAGATGTTTTTGCCGTCCTTCCTACGGGATCAGGTAAAAGTTTAATCTGTCAGATCATGGTAATACTACGTTGCTCTGATTGGTTCTAGGTATCCAATTCAGCGAAGAGGAATTTTCTTTCCTGGTTCGTTGAAATACGCCCCATAATCACAGCCCATAATCACAAAGAGTTCGGTCTCAGACTCATATTCTGACTAGAATTATGAGTATGACATCGTCAGGCTAGCCATACAGTACATTTGCCCTTCAAACGTTTCTGCTGTGCAATTTGAGTGGATATATTATTGCAAACTAAGACCAAAGTGGCCTTTCGTGGACTGAGTATACTGTAGGCCTACCTCATTATCCTTTCTGAATAGCATGTAAGGTGGATACAATTCTCCCGAAAGTATGCCAGAACATTTCATATCTAATCAAATTCCGGTACATTGGGTTTGAGGCCGTTTGCGGTGGTAATTAATGGCTGACATTTTGTGCCAATAGTCTACATTGTTCAAACTGTAGCGATGTTTTTCGACTCTTGGCCTTTGTATTTGTGACGTGGACTACAGCTTGTTAGTGCAATGTTAGCTTCGGGGTTAAAGCAATTACTGGAGTTCAAAAGGGGGCTTACAGTGGGACAGGACAACAAAGTCTACTTGCTACGCTGAACTCTCTCCGAAGCCGACATTACATGATCCACAAGAGGAGGACATCTTGTGCTTCCAAAAGTTAGTCCACGAAACAGTACTGAACGTCAGAATCGAAGACATGTGCCAGACATATCTCCAGGGCAGTTGCACCTCTGACCCCCTTCACCCACAGAAGATACTGACAGTAACACCATTCACACCTCCTTCCACCATCATAACACCCATGACCGTACAACCACAGCCATCTCTCAACCGCGGAATACACAGACACAGCACAGTGGAACAAAGGTGGAATAAGTGCATAAAACAAAGGTTATTAGCTGTGTGTGTGCCTGTGTGTGTGTGTGTGTGTGTGTGTGTGTGTGTGTGTGTGTGTGTGTGTGTGTGCAATCTGACAGACTCTTTCTTGTCGCCACTGTGTCGGAAGAAGTTTCGGTGTTGACTATTTTTGTTCCATATGGTCACGCACTGTCTGAATGGGCTACTTAGTTGCTACATGTTCTATGTTCTCAGGCATTTCGCTAACTAAAAAATCATTTAAAATGGGGCAAGTCAAGACAGAGTTTTCCAAGTAAGTCTGGACAGACCCAATTAAACCAGCGATAAGTCTTGTTTTTGACTTTCTTTTTCCCCCACTGCAACCTTTTCTGGCTAAACCATTTCACTGCGTATATAATTCTGAAACAGAACATTAAGCACGGTGTCTCTTCTCAATGATTACACATTTATTAATCCTTTTGCATGTTTGTTTTTTTAAACAATGGACTTATCATCCAAATCATTGACAAAGAATGTCAGTAAGCTTTTAGGAAGGACCCAAAGGTTTAGAAGAGTGCAATTAAAGAGGGGTTTGTTTGTACAGCTTTCTGGATCAAAGCAAACCATTTACATCAAAATCATCTCCAAAACAAAAACTGGGTCTTGGGGGAATAATGGAATTTAGTTGGTGGTGTGCCATCTTGGACCTGGGCCCAAACTCTCAAGACTGATCTGTGGCATCTACATAGATTTGGCAAAAAATCTTTAAGACCAACAATAATTTGGCAAACCCTACGGCTAAATCGTTAGGATCTGCAAGAATTTTGCCTGAGGTTAAACACACACACACACAAACATTAACCAGAGGTTTATCTTTGACTCACCAATGGGGAAGGAGACCCTGGGGATGGCATCGCCCTGGCAACACCCGAGCGCGTACAGCAGTATGAGGACAACCCAAATGGAGGCCAACTGGGCCATCCTGGCCGGAGGTAGAGGCAGGGAGGGATGGAGGGAGGAAGGGTGGCAGAGTGAGCGAGCGGGTGAGTCGTCAGGCGTGCGGAGAGCCTAGCGTGGACTCTTAGACTGATGGTTGCTGTGAGTGTTGTCAGCCTCAGTATCGGTGTGGAGACGCCCCCCCCGGCGATGGCCCGTCCTAGGTTCACTGGAGGCTGCAGTCATCGCATCTGTCAAAGCAAGAGAGGGTGTTAAAGATGTGTCTGATAGTTTCCCTCCCACTTCAGTTGTGAAGGAGTGGAGACAGACAGACAGACAGAGAGACAGACACAGAGACAGAGACAGAGACGGGGAGAGAGAGAGAGAGAGAGAGACAGAGAAACAGACAGACAGACAGAGACAGAGACGGAGAGAGACAGAGGAGTGGAGACAGACAGAGACAGAGAGAGACAGAAAGAGAGAGACAGAGCGAGAGACAGAGACAGAGAGAGAGACATAGACAGAGACTGAGATATAGAGAGAGACAGAGACAGAGAGAGAGACAGAGACAGAGAGAGAGACAGAGACAGAGACAGAGACAGAGACAGAGACAGAGCGAGAGACAGAGACAGAAACAGAGAGACAGAGAGAGAGACAGAGCGAGAGAGATTTGTTTCTGACCTGTTTGTTAACCCCTGACATTTCCTACATGCACTCGTAATACTACGCTAGGCCACTGGTACATCTCCTCAAATTGGACTGAATGGCGACCAAAGAACAAGTGCAATAGTGAGAGACAGAGAGCTCGACGATGGGTGTGCATAGTATGATTCATTTTTCCTGGTGTGGGCAGGGTATTGAGGCACCCTTCCTCTTTCGTTTCTACGCCTGCGAGCGGATAGGAAATGAATCTCGTGATGCCCTCAAGGCAAACCTGCGTTACTTCTGAGGCCTCTCATTGGCTCATGTGACAACACTGCTATATGGTTTGGTGTTGAGGACTTTGAAACGGACGAGGTGGAAGAGAGAGCGAACACAGGTCAAGCCAAATGACCCCCCAGTACTTTAAAGGGGTGGTGTAGAGCCATAGGCTACATCCTCAGGCAGTGCTTGTGATGGATCGCTGCTAAGATGCTGACGTACATCATTTTAACAAAGAGCTAGTGATGAACAACTGGTGACAGCGCTTAAAGGCACCCAGTGCCTTTGGTGAAGTAAATGTCAATATCATAAAGATTGTCTTATCCAGAATATTTCCATTTTGATGCCCCAATGTTGCACCGGGTGCCTTTAAAGCTGAAGATGGAAGCAGTGCAGCAATAATGCAACTGTTTCAGGATCGACTTCAACACGTAGTTCATATGATTCTTATAACATTTATGATGCATATTACACTGAAATGCAGTACAGCTGCTGAGAAGCAGCAGAACCATTATTTAGTGGACTTTCAGCGAAGTCTGTTCCACTAAAATGGAGCGAACTGTGTCTTACTGTGCGACGTTTCCATAGTGTGTATTTAAGGTTGCAGTGTTTGATACAGTATGTTTCCCACCCAAAGCATAGCCAGAGGGGGAAAAAAAACAACATTCTACAAATTCTGACCTCAATGTTTGGGACACAAGTAAATGACTCCCAGACGACACAGCTGACCCTGATCTGGGGCCGAATCCAAGAACATGCTTCATCTGCAACAGACTTGAGGTCGACTTGGGCTTCCTTTAAAGAGGCTTCTTCTGCCAAACCCAGAGTGCACCGCATCGCTGCCATAGCCTACACATAACAGGATTACGGCGCGATACGGTAAGCGCCTAGGATTAACACAGATATGTCAGTCTTTACCCAGTGGCTGGCCACTCCAGGGCCCTGGAGTGTATGGGCAGGAATCGGTTAACAGCGACCTGGGACAGCTCCAGTCATTAATGCCATTCATTAAGCAGCTTCAGTTATAAATACCATTAAACCATTGGCCAAATACTTTATTTATATATAAATACAATTTAAGAATGTATAAAGACACAACTAGAATGCCTGACCTGACCACGGGAGAAACCATGTGAGTGAGTGAGTTGAGAGTCCTTTGTTTATTCATTTTATCTGGCACTATTTATTTCTCTGTAACTTGCAGTATTTTAACTTTTTCTCTTTTAACCTGTTTTAAGGGTTTTATGACTTTTATTCCTTTTATCATGATTTTAGTAATCCAAGAAGCCTGTCAGAACACCAGGTTCTGGTACGATGTTGATCACTTTGATTTGTCTTTCACTCCATGTATTGCTCCTGCTGCTTGCTTTTATTGATTTTATGGAAAGCACTTTGAATTTAAAACTCTTGTACGAAATGTGCTACATAAATAAAGTCTTACTAAGTCTTACTTTGTGAGGATGGCAACGTAATGCTGTACATTCCTGTAAGCATGACACTGACACCTGACAGTGAGTAAGGTGGTAACACAACAGAAGCCTTCACTGACTTGGCACCTTTATAACGGCTGGGGCTGGTTTCTGAAGCTACACAACCTACACTTATTGTTGTGATACTTTGTCAGGCTCTGCTCATATTCTGGCATGTCAATAAATACGTTCTGAGGAGAAAAAAAAACAAATCTAAACTCAGTAACTGACATGGGTCCGTTTTACTTGCAATGGCTTTGACAGGGTTTTCCCAGAATTGCCCTCAGCCAGGCTGTTGAAATATCTGAACTATCGCATCTTTTATTGGTATTAGTACACTACCGGTAGTTTCACACCAGAAATGACTCAAGCCTTGTGACTCAAGCACTCTGACTTGACCACGTATACAACGTGTTTCCAACTCCAAAACTCATGACCTATTATTCACTCAAGTCCCGACACCAATTTCCGAATCAATATCTGCAACATAACCCAGACCATTTCCAAAATGTCCTCTCGTGGTGCTCCTGTAGTCAACAGGGGAGGTCTGGGAGCCTACTGAGATCCGCACCAACAACAAGCCCATCAAAGCTTCCACTCAGAGAGTCTGAGACGCCCTTGGCATATCGGAGTCTATTTTAACAGGCGCGGCAGTGGAGAGGCCCCGGTTCAAATCACCTAGCCCAGAGGATCAGGGAGGCTAACCGGCTGACCGCCCTTCTCGGCACTCTGCACTGGGCTTCAGTCGCCATAATGGGTTTAGCCATGGGAGGCCGGCCTTTTCCAGCGCAGAGTGTAAATATATATCCGTCAACTGCCATACTAGTGGCTGAGGGAGTAGGGAGTGATTACATGGAGTCAATTTCTCAGAGCCCCCACCCCCAAACACACACACACACACACACACACACACACACACACACACACACACACCCACCCCCCCAACGCCCCATGGGGTTTTGGAATTCTTTCTGACATACAGGATTTCTGTCAGTATGAGAAAAGCAAACCACACCCAAATCCAGTGGCCATGGGAATCGCCCATGTGCCAGTCCACGTGTGCGCGCACACACACACACCACACGCACCACACACACACACACCACACACACCCACACACAGTCAAACAGTCACAAAAACAGGCACACACACAAAAAAACTCAATGTGTCATTAGAGCCTCAAATCACCACAAACCACCCTTGCACATCCTCTTTCCTTTTTTCATACCTCTCTTCTTCTCTATCTCTCTCTTTCTCTCTCTCTCTCTCTTCAGTTACTCCCTCCAACCTCCCGCTCTCTTCCACAGATTTATTCCTTTTATCTGCCTCAAGACCCCATCTCTCCATCATCTTTTCCCTCTCACTCAACCCTTCCATTAGTCCCTCCGTCTCCCTAGACTCTTCTACGCCAGCTAGCCTTCTCTGTACGCCGACACCCCAGACCTCCATCCCTTTCCTCCCTCTCCCTCTCTCTCTCTCTCTCTCTCTCTCTTTCTCTGGTCTGTGTTTTTCTGCATATACTGGGATGAAGAAGTTGTAGCTGATATGAGGCATGCAAGGCCACATTCTTTTCGTCCGAGCGCCTCACGGAGAAGCAGAGCGTGCGCAAAGGACCTTTTATCACATGAGTGAAGAGGGATCATCAGACGAGATCAAGACGTCTGTCTGCAACACAACCCGTTTCTCCACAAACCCGTGAGTGCGTTACGTAAGGGCCTGCAGGGGTTTGCATTACACATATGTAAACCCTTTACAGCCGAGGCAACTACACCTGCATTGCCCAGTGTACCCTACCCCTGCCCATGAAAGAATACCCCTGGGGGAAGCCAAACACCTTGGCTATATTTATGGCTTCTCTACTTTCAAAGGGACTCCAGCTCTCCGTAGACCGACACCATTAGTGAACCCGCAGAAAAGACGGTAAAGAATATCTAACAGTGGTGAAATTTCAGCCTTATCCAGTATCTAATGTTTCCCTTAAAGCACAGAGGCACTCAAACTTAAGGCCCTACGAAAAAGCAAGCCTCTGGCAAAAAGGTGGGTGGGGACATTCTCAAGCGGCTCATGTGTGTTTGTGTGTGTGTGTGTGTGTGTGTGTGTTATGAAGGTCGAGCCTGAGGGAGAACAAAACAAGAAGAAAGACACACACACACACACAGAACAAAACGAGAAGAAAGACAGAACAAAGAGAGAACAAAGAGAAAAAGGGAAACTAAGGTGAAAAGCCCAAAGGTGAAAACAGGAAAGAACGGTCGGGCACGAGAAACAGGTAAGGCAAGAAGCACTCTGCGGCTAGCTTCACGAAATAGAAAAGTCACAAGTTTTTGAATCGTCACAGAATGTGTGAATGTGAGTGTGAGTGTGAGTGTGAGTGTGAGTGTGAGTGTGAGTGTGAGTGTGAGTGTGAGTGTGAGTGTGAGTGTGAGTGTGAGTGTGAGTGTGAGTGTGAAGCAAGTAACAAGATACAGATCAGGTCACAGGCTATTGAAGTTGGAGAATTACTTACGAATATCTCTCTCGACATCTCAACAGATCCACAAATTGACTCTCTGTGTTCGAGCTTTCCTAGATATGGAACACTGATCATTTTGTTTGCAGTTAGAAAACAGGGACCTTGAGGCCAACAAGCGCTCACATGCTCACTTCCCAGTTTACCCAGAACCCCATAGCATGACATTTGCAAGCATGCAGCAGGCGTGTGTGTTCAAATCCCTCTCCTCACACTACCCAGAATGCAACATCAAGTGTACAACTTGTTGTGCCCCTTTGTGCAGACACGTGTGCTTATCTTAAGAGCCTTGATGGATGAATCTGTGTGTGTTTGTGTGTGTGCTGAGCCCATTCAAGTTGCCCTCCCACACCAGCATACCCCAACACTGGGGTAGATATCTAATCTGTATAAGTGACAGCGAGTCCTCCGCAACACCAACCTCCTCCACACACACACACACACACACACACACACACACACACACACACACACACACACACACACACACCGAAAACAGCCCCGTGGACAAACAAGCTACTTGTGTTATTAGTGGAGTTCGACAAGAGGCCTCAGGTCTGACTTGGGGATAGCTATTATTAGCTGGCCGGAGTGCAGACTGCCTTTCTGCAGTGGCCAAATTAGCATCATAAAGACAGGCTTCTTTCAGGTTCAACTTAAGATCCTGGACCTTTCAATTTTGAACAGGACAGATCTTTATCCTGAGGGGGGTGGATGAGAGCGACGAGGCTTGTAGCTGACAGACAGTGATCATTATGAACAATCTAATAAACTAATTATAGATGACATTTGAGGGTTTGCAACAAACTTCATGCAAGAGCCTGAGGTAGACAACTGATTTATGAATTTGAAAAGGTAACTGATGGAAAAAAATCCTACGGCAACTTACACCAATTATGAATCTCCTACAAAAATAGCACTTAAAGCTAAACAAAGACAAAGATCCATAGGCAGAAACTACAAAAAAAAAAAGGGTCTGTAAGTCTGGCTTTTGCTTTGCTGTGCTGACCAATTACACAGAATGATACGGTCATTTGAGACTTTCAGCAACCTGAGGCCTTCTAACCAAACTATGACGACTAAACGTGGTCGAAATCATGTCTATAAAAGAAAGCGGTGTTACTGACAAACACATGATCTTCAAAATAGACCCAAAAAAAAGCGCCTTGAGTATTATAGGCTAAAAGTAAGTGGAGGCACTGGGGGCAAATGATGAGGTATCGTAATCCACCTCAGATCCGGTGCCAAAAACACAACCCAAAATGCCCCCTTTACACACACACACACACACACACACACACACACACACACACACACACACACACACACACACACACACACACACACACACACACACACACACACACACACACACACACACACACACACACACACACACACACACACACACACACACACACACACACACACACACACACACACACACCCCCCCCCCCCCAAACATGCTGAAGGGCATGGTGGGTACAAACTCCAGTGAAAGCAAGAGGATGGACAAAAGTGACTAAGGAGGAGAAAGGGACTGGGAGATGGGTTGGGCAAGGCTATAGGGTTAGGTTAACAGGGTGGAGGCAAAAACATCTCCGAGTCGCCAAATACTTCCTCATTTCACACCACCAACTTGATGGCTGTTTGGGGGACTAGGGTCTGAAGAGAGAGAGAGAGAGGAAGAAAGAGAGAGAGAGAGAGAGAGAGAGAGAGAGAGAGAGAGAAAGAAAGAAAGAAAGAAAGAAAGAAAGAAAGAAAGAAAGAAAGAGAGAGAGAGCCCTGGTCAGATGGCCAGAGCCCACTCGTAAGAAAATAGTCAATCAAAACATCAATTGGGCCAGATGCCTTCAGGATGAATATGATAAGGAGCTCTGAGAAGCGCAGCATGAAACTACACACAAAAATGACCAATCAGCCTCTAACAGCGGAACAGAACAATGCCTATTATTTCAGGTAGTTCAGTCCTGTCCATGCCTTTACCAGAATGAACAATAGCAGAGAGAGAGAAAGAGACAGGGGCAGAGAGACCAGGAGATGGGCTAGAGAGAGAGAATGGGGGGGGGGGGGGGGGGGGGGGCAGAGAGACCAAGAGATAGGATAGAGCGAGAGAGAGATAGAGGGAGAGAGAGAGACGGAGAGGGAGAGAGAGAGAGGCCTCAGGAGGCTCTGTTCATTCGTGTCTTTCTCCTGCCTTGCGAGCTGATGTGACATTCGTGAGGAGAGGGGAGGGGGTATTCCAGTGGGGATAACCGGTGGGCTACGGTGAACGGCAACAGGCCCGATCCCTTCTCTAGGCCCCTGCAGGGTTGCCATAGCTACAGCAGATCTGGCTTTGGATGTGTGTGTGTGTGTGTGTTTCACAGATAGCACGCTGCATGCATGACCAGATTCAGAAGTGATGTGTCTTTGTGTGCATATGTGCATGAGAGAGAGGAGCCATGGAGGTGACATTCATGGGCATCTCACACGAACAATCCAATTACCACACACCAGCCCATCACACACACACACACACACACACACACACACACACACACACACACACACACACACACACCAGCCCCTCACCAAGAATCCTGTGACACCAGGCTGAAAACAATTACTTGGGTGCGTCTACAGAAAGGGAGGTCTTGTTAGTGGTGTAGTGGTCCCTGGAGAATTGGGTATACTCTCATTTATTTTTAAGCAGCCCATACAACACAGGATAAACGTCCTGTTTCGAGAAGTGGGTAATCTGGGTATACGGAATGCTGACTGAAAAATAAGTGGGTATACTCCGTATACCTGCGTATACCCTGAACTACACCACTGGGTCTTGTCATCATGGTCATAATTGTGACAAATGAAATAAGCGAACTCGTACCTACAACACCACACATTGATGCTGGATCAATGTAACAAAAAAGGATTTATAGACAATTCACCGTGAAACAGTGAATCAGACAAGGGTCATGGTAAACAGATCTGTTGCTGATGACAGCAAAGACACATAAATGAGAGCGAGAAGAGGGATCGTTTTCGATCAATCAAATTGTGATGGCAACAGGAAAATATTTTGTGTAAGGCATACAGCCCCAACGATCAGTTTTCGAGTTCTAGTTTCTTTATTTCTTTCTCTCTTTTTTTGCTGTTCCAGCACAGCTCTTCCTGGTCTTTGTGGTTTGCTACTCAGCCCTGTAATCACCTTTTGGTCCGTGTATGTCAAGGCAGGATTCTGGGCGAGCACCAAAGCAACGAAACCAAGATCAACAACACAAAAGGCGAATGCTATCAGATCTCCCCGATAAGGTGAAGTGAGTGGCATAAAAGCCATCACGACAACACTCACGTTTAACTGGTTACTTGGAATTGCAACTAGTTTGTAGCTGCATCAATAACGGTTAGGTTTTAAATTTAGCGAGGTGATCTTCCTGTTCAATATCGTGCATGGGCAGTCTTTGCTTGAGCACACAAGCTTGCACAAAGGATATAAACGCACCAACGTCAGTCAACATGCTGTTACCATGAACATTGTTAAATCGTCGACTTACATAATATTTAAAGTACAAGCCCATCCAGCCAATTCGGAAAGAAAAACATTGAGCACATTCCACTTCCAAAACATTCCAGGGCAACTGTAGAGCAAGGCACGTGTTTTCCCAAAGTTCTTCCCATATATTCTTGCCTCATAGACTGCCAAGCCAAAGGCAAATGTTTTGGCGTTGGTGAAAAAACTATCGTTGAAACATTATTGTACGAGTATGCTAACGCACGCATGAATACCCGAAGAACAACAACTCACACTCACAACTGTGTTTTCTGTCTATTCGTCACATTTTGTTCGTCAGCACAATGTTGGAGTTTCGCACACTCTGATTATGAATTAATGAATTGCTCTGGGTCTGTAACTATGTATGCATCTAAATATGTTTTCAAACACGCTGGCTTACCTAAACTTGTAACTTCAAGTATCCTAGGTTTGGTGTTTTACAAAAACATCCGAACGCCGCTGCACTCTCGCGCCTTCACCACAGGTATTGCTTCGTCTCCGTCTGGTGAGCTTTAGAAAACGATTACAAGCAAAAGCGAATCCGTCTTTGCTAAATCAAATCCGATAAATGGTGCCTGTAGACAACTTTTCCTATTAAATCTACAAACGACGCAGTTAAGTCTCCTTCTTTTCGCAGGGCACATACTACTCCATTTGCCCCCGCGTTTCACTGATAAACCTTCGCTAGCTCCACATCCTTCGACTAAAACCACGCAGACTTTTGCTTTGAACACACAACCACGCTGGACACAACGATATACTGGGAATATCGCCATCTAGCGGCCGCTTTAGAATCTTACCTTATTCCCATTGTCATTTCAGGTGAAAATGTAATGCTCTGAATGCTATATAAATGGTTGCTGCAGGCCACAGAATCATAAACTGGACAAGTTTCATTATAAGTCAAGTCAACGAAACAAGTGTCTCCCCTAGACTTAGTTCTTGCCTAGTATTTTCGTTAAAGCCGTAAAAAACGTCATAGCATCTAAAATCTCCTGCCAGACATGCAGCACCGGCGCATATAATTTCATATTAATGAGTTATGAAAAATAATCATTAGTATAAAGCTAACAAAACAATCTGGTTATAGTTTTAAGCTGAGAAAAGTGATCAGATGCTTTAAACATTGTGCAAGTCATCCATTGAATAGTTGAATAGTTACAGTTAAGTTCCAAGAATGGGGGGGGGGGGGGGGGGGCGCTCGGTTATCGTTGTCCCCCCTTTTGATCATGATGTGGAGCATAGCCTACTGCCTACTTTCGCTGTCTGCTACAGCATGTGCCAAAATGCTGATTTACACCCACCTGTTCGTTGAGGTAATGGGATGTGGTCGGAGTGGTTTTCTTCAGTTAGGAATGCAGAGTGAAGTTGGCCAAAAGTCATAACGGTCTCGGAATTTCATCTCTGTCAGAAGTTTAGACACAATTTGCGCTCTAGGCACTGCATATCTTTCAAAGCCAGAGGGGCGTACCTCGCAGGAATCGTTTGTCTCCACGCCTGAACACTTCAGCTCGAACAAGTGTTTTTACGGCTTGTGAGTTTACAAAGAGGCTACAAAGAGTTTGTTTGTTACGTCTCGGAGTGACGCATCCGTGGGGGACTTGTTGCATTCTGCAGAAAGCCTAACCTAATGTCCATTCTTCCCCGGCTTCACGCTGACTAAGACCAAATGTATCCTATTCGTGGGTAAAGTGAACTGAAGCCTGATCGTCCATTTTCACCTGGCCACCATACAATTCCCTGGTGACGAGAAAAAGCAACCCACAAGTGCTCTGGATCCTTTTTTCGCTCCTGCGTTGGGACACCACTGTAGCCTACCTTGTTTGGTAGCTATAGTGTAAAGCTGTGGGGAGAGGACCAGGTAATATCCCTAATGACAGAAAAGAAGATTTTCAGCTTACCACCGACCTCGAACAGCGCGTTGCACCTACAGAGAGCTGAAGCAAACAATTGGGAAATATTGTTCCTGAGGCGTGTGCCCTCTGGTACGGGGTTCTGTGGCTGACTAAGTGGATGTTCCTTTGTAAATGGCTTCTAGGTTGCAAAATAAATAGTCGAAATTAAAATGTAGGCTAGGTTTGCCACTCAGCCCTGTAATATATGTGCTATTTTTTTACTTTCAGAATTGTAGGCCATGCTTTGAGGTCTTACCAGATGTATGATAAACGTACACAAATAACACATTAAAACATACCACACATTTTTTGAAAAGTGTGTGTGTGCTAAATTGAGTTAAGGAATATAGGTGAATAATTATAGGTGAACAGCGCCCTCTGCTGACAGCATTCTGTCATGTCATCAGGTCAAGCACGAACCCAGCTAGAAAATCGTAGACTGCCAGTAAGTTGCCTCTGGTGTGTAGTAGATCAACCAAGGATACTTTTTAAGTCCCTATATTACGCTCTCAGAACATTTGGAAATCCACACTAGGGCATTTATACAACTTACTGACTCTTCTTCGCCTTATTACAAGATTCAAAATAAGAATTATTAGACATAAGATTCTATGCACGGAACACCGGGAGTACATCATATGACAAGCATACAGTGATATTCAGGCAATCACACACACATCACTCCCACAACCCGCCACATATCCCCCACCAGGAAGGTCACGTGCCCACAACCCATGCCTGCAACACAAAGTCTCTAAGGTGGGTGGCACTGACGCTGTCAGCTCCCCAGGGGCACCTCAGACACTTGCAGAGAGGGCACAGGAGTGGACGCTTTGCCCACAACCTCAGTGATTTCCTCTTGTCACTTAGGGCGAGTCAGGGGTGGATACGGAGCCAGCTGGTCGCGGAGGAGGACCGGTGTCCTTCTCCACCCTACCAGCAGGACTCTGTGAACAACATCAGACAGTTTAGCTCCAACAGCACACTGCCCAACCCACTGGCTCGACAACTTCGGTGACACTCCCTTCTTCCTCAGTACACCCATACCCATCCTACAAACTGTGTGCGTGTGCCCCTCTTGAAAAGGCAGATGGCATGGGGGTACTGCTTATGTGCTGCTTCAGTGCATTTGACAGATGTGGGAGTTCAGAGAAGGCCCAAACGGAAGCACCAAATACTCATAAATCATCCCCATAAAGGTGAATCTGCAAAACGTGTAAATGAGTGTGAAAGTATGTGTCCTTCACATCAATCGCAGTGAACCAATTGGCTGCAGTGTGGGAGAGAGGTAGCCTGGCCATTACCAGCCTGTGACTCCATAAGCTTGAAATCAATTCAGGCGGAAATACGTAGGCTGGTGTCACCAGGCTAGGAGAGAGGGCCCAGGACAACCAATCGTCTTCCATGATTGTGCAGTCCAGCGTAGCTCCCCCCTGGACCAGGCTCTTTGACGAGAAAGGCTTCGGCCAGGTGCTGGTAGCTTCTTCCAGGCACTTTGGGAACAAGGGGAGTACCTATCTCTTAGTACTTTTCTGTAACTGCTTGCCTTAGTACAGGGAACTGGTCCTCCCCAATAGAGTGCTGGGCTATGGAATGCCCAGCTTTTTTCAGCAGTGCATTTACACATTTCATGCAGGCTCATGACCATAACTGGGGAGGCACCATGGCCGCCTGTAACATCAGTGCTTAGGTTGCGCAGGGCTGTGGGCATCATCATACAACAGTGTGAATCTAACTGCTCCTGCCCCTCGCACAGGCAATCAGGGGGTCACCCAGGCGTGGAGTCCATCTGCTCAGCCCAGTCTACACCAGTGCTTGAAAGAGAACAAGAGATGCATTTCCGCAAGTGTCAAATGTAACTGCGTCAGAGCAGCAGATATTACATTGATGTTAAAACTTCTCCCTTTGAAAGAAAGGTTTGACTCTCCTACCATCAGTTCGATTAGCAATGAATATCATCTAACAAGGCGCCGAGCAGCACTTCTCTCACACTAATATTAAAATATTAAACAGTCAATGTTCAAAATGAGATGGTCTCCATTCATTGTGTGCAATGCATCTTATCTTAATGAGATCTAGGGAGAACTCAGATATTTTGGTCCTCTGAAGAACGTCTGGGGTCTTTGCCTTTTCTTCACAGCAAGAGATTACAATCAATACTTTTAAATGACACCAAAGCAAGCAGGAAGGATGAACAACACTCGGCAAGCAGCTGGCGCATTTAACTGATCCTATTTGTTGCTCCTCAAAGAGTAGGTTTGGATTGGATCCGTCTAGTGCTCGAATGTTCCATGTACATTTGTAGCCTATATGTGAGAATGAAAGAATGTTTATTGTTTAGTTTTAGATTAGCAAAATTGCACTACAACAGTTTTGTAAAGAGACTAGATATGTCATGCTTTGTTAGTTACAGTTCAAATTTATTTTTTTGATCCCAGCATTCAGCGTAAACATCTCATGAGTGTTGTTCCTTTTAAATGAGCCCAAAGCAACATTAGGGCATCAAAATGGAAATATTCTGGATAAGACAATCATTATGATATTGACATTTACTTCACCATATTAACACATTTGCATCATTATTTGATACTTTGGGCGTTAAAAAGAGCGCTAACACTAGCCGCAAGAGCGTAGCCCTTTATAAATTGGTGCCACCAAAAAAATTGGCACAGGAACCGAACCTCAGCACCCTGGGAGAGAGGGCTTTCAGCTACATCGCCCCCCAAGTTGTGGAATTCACTGCCAGACTACATCAGACACTGTGACTCAATTACTGACTTTAAAAGCAGACTTAAAACTAATTTCTTCAAGATAGCTTATGGACTGACTGACTGACTTTTATTTTTCATATTTTTATTTATTTCTATGAGATGATTGTAATTGTAATGAGATGATTGTTTGTGAAGCGATCTTGGGTGGCATGAAAGGCGCTTTAAATCAAATGTCAAATTATTTGTATTATATATGTAGGCTACTATACGAACCGAATGTGTTATTATTCGTCACAGTACGTTTCATTAATTTTCATTTGTACTACACACCGATAACTAACTTTGGTATCACTGCTGGTTTTACGAAAATGGTTGTTCCTCCCATCAAGTTACTAGAAACTGGTGGAAAATATTTGATCCAATAGTACTCATTCTCAGGTTTAAAACGGTACCTCCTTTGCCTGTCGTTGAGTAATGTAAATGTCTGATTGGATAATGCGTAACCAAGGCACCAAGATATAGTGCCCGTGCGCAGTAACTATCAGGCGGGCCATTGCGTTCTTTATTTCGACAGACGACAGACGAAATACTTGTGTCCAACGAGTCGTTTTTTTAAATCGTAGTTTATATTATAGTCCTAACGTTTATATTGTGTTATATCGTTATTTCTATTCCTTCCTTCAAAAATGAAAGAATATTCCCGGGAACACGAAGAAGGCGAGGTTGTAAGCCTTGAGAAAGCGCATGATAACTCAGATGGAGCAAGTTTAGGTTCCCTCGAGAAGTTGAATTGGGTTGATCGCATTTACCGTGTCCTTGACATGTAAGTACATATCTGCATTTAATACTATGAGCATGCATTTTGGTATGTTTCCACAATACTATTACCAAGTATACTCTGACTAAAAAGCACGAATGCTATCAAGCTGGCTGAGCTACTAACGTTTTGTGGGTTCATGCAGCTTTCATCACGCATGGGTTAATTTATATCGACGTTTTCCTGGTTTAATGTGTTGCTGTTTACATAGTAATAGTGTTATACTACTTGTAATATAATAGTTCTAATAGTGTTGTTTACAAAGTAAGACATGCTCATGTGACTGATGGAACAAAATATACTCTTGTCTATGATCTTGTCTTACGGACACCCACCTGACCAATTCTCACCTCGATAAACCAGCCTCATTCCTGCTATCAAAAAAGATAGCCTACTCTCTTTTGTCTCACGGAAAATTGCGCAATTAGCGTCTGGAACTTTATAAACCAGCCTCCTTACTGCTATTAACGACCCCCTCTTCACCATTTGTCCCCTTTTCTCAACCCATCAACCTAAGAGTATCCTCATTAGTATGTATTTATCAGCCTCTGTAACCAAGACATCAAGATACATACTCTCTTTTGTCTAACTGACAACTCAGCAATAGCACGTAACCCCACCACACTCTATCAAGATATAGTTACCATGTTGCATACATCTTATTTTAGTTGCATAATGTGGTTTGTTATTTTACATTGTCTGTTATGGTTGTTCAGTTATGCTTACTCAGTAATCTATTGTTGATTTTGCTTGGTTGTTTGTGTAACGTTTGCCAATTGATTTTTTTTTTCAGAGATGTCCCTGCAGGAGACACACCTGTCCTCTCCCCTCTCCCAACACCCCTCACCTCTTCTGACTTGCCAGGTCCGCCAAGCCCTCCTCCAACTCCAAGGCAGACGAGGGGCAAAAGGAAAGTGCGGCCATCCTCCAAGACATTAACAGCATCCACACCCAGGCCCCTTCCTTCAAAGAGGAGCAGACCTGCCCCACTGGTGGATAAAGAGCATGATGGTGGTTCTGAGGAGAACGTGTGCCCTTCACAGATTCCTGCAAGGCAGATGAGGGCCAAAAGGAGAGTAAGACCATCCTCCAAGACAGCAACAGCACCCATACCACTGCCGCCTCCTTCAAAGGCCTCCACCAGACCTGCCCCACCGGTGGATAGATGGCATGATGGTGCTAAGGGGGACGTGTGCCCCCCACAGGCGCTGTTCTGCCCTAAGAAGACGCCTGGACCGCAGCTTGATTCACAGAAATCTTACAGCCCCCTGGGAATGGAGAGCCGGCCACTATGTGTCCCATTAGAAGCCACTGTACTCTCTGATGATCCCTCCCTGAAAGCTTCCAAGGGGAGGAGGAGGTGCCGACTGTGCAAGCACCCCACTATGTGGCTATGTGAGGCTTGTGACGTGCCCTTGTGCATAATCCCAGGGCGGTGTTGCTTCAGATTTTGGCATGAGGCCAAAAGCAGAGAGCCTGTCTGATTCATTTTCCCTTTGCTTCCTAAAATCCAACCCCTCATCCACGTTGTAGGAGGTGGTAACAGCACATTACATGTGAGGCATTTTTAATTGTTCTGGCTTAACAGGCTCTGGTGTGGACATTTTTTTTTTTCATTTTGATTTTATGAAAGACAGACACTGGAGAGGCTTCACTATAAATAAATACAAAACCATAAAAACATACATGATATGTGATGATGCACTATAACTGGATTTGGATGGACGGATTTGGATTTGGTTTTTGGGTATATTTTGGATAGGCTATAGACCATCATGTATATTCTCACAAGAAAATACAATACAATGCAAATGATTACATTGAAATTAATTCAAAATGGTTTGCTGTAGTATAGAAGGCAAGATAATGTTTAAATGCTGGATATACAGTGACTTTTGTATTTGGTGATTTGGGAGAGGTTATGAGACACTTGGAGACATCTCAAGATAGTCATTCAGCAACAGAATTCACTCAAAGTCGGTTTTGGCTTTCCGAATGGAACTTGGAAGCTGGGATACAGTGCACATGTCTGGTTGAAACAGGAGGGAAGAATATATAAAAAAAACTATTCAACATCATATGCCAGGTGAATTTACAACTGAAAATGACATTTAGTGGGAGTCAGTAACTTGCTTCCCGCTCACAGAGATACTTTGCCTGCATATGCTCCGTGTGGTTACATGTAGTGCGGATTGTGTTATAGATGAGAAATCGTACGTTTAAACAATATCATTCTGCTTGGGCACACACTCTTCATTTGTGGTACCCTGTTGGTTGAATGAGCTACCTAGTGCTACCCAATCAAATGACAGCCATGGTACATTCAAAGAGTATCAGAAAGTGTATAAGGACTCCCCTGTTTCGAACTCATCTGTCATTCCAATGTATCTGTTACATTTTTTAGGGTCACTTTGGACAAAAGCATCCACTAAATGCAATAACAATTTTCATCCTTTGTTGTTTTTGACACCATTTGATATTTGGTTAATAATACATGTATTTTATGAAGGCTTGAGGGCTATCTGTTGGTGTATTCTTGCAGATGATGTTTAACAAAAACTATGTATGCATGTGTGTGTATTGTGTAGATAAATGAAAATAGCGGCAATATTATTACAGGGAAAAGTGACAGTTTAATTGAGTTGACATGTAAGCTGGCTAACATTACTGTACTGGGCCTCGTTTCCCGAACGCGCACTTAGCCTAAAAAGCACTTGAAATCGCTCGTAAGAGGAATCCTACGTTGCAGACGGGTTTCCCAACGCCACACTTAGCTTAAGTGTATCTTTCGTTGAGAAGAATTCTACGTGTGGTCAGGACCAGTAGTAACTTCACACTTAGCGATTTAATCCACCAGGGGCGTCGTTCGGAAGAAAGGGGAATAAAAAAAAAAAACATGGCTACTTGAAGCGAGGAATATTTTACATTAATAAAGCTATCTACACAACTTTTTATATGTTTATAATGACTCGGTTTGATCTGAAATGTGCTACGCGACCAATGGAGAGTATGTAGGTCTTAACTGAAGCTTTGAAACAGTAGTTTTATGGCACAATTAGCGCTTATGCCACCACTCCATTGGCTTATATGGTAGCTTTCTAGCTAGATGGCTGTATACATATATATTTGCAACCATGTTCTTTATTGAAACTTTTTTTAAATCGCTAGTTTCATAGCTCATACAGTCACGCATGACGTACGCTTCAAACCCCTCGACACCTTATCCAGGGGTGTCGTTCGGCCTCTAGTAGAAGAAATCCAAACGATGTTTCTGTGTATAGCACATCATGAGAATGTCATTGTTTCACCTGCCTATTCCCATCAAAATAGAAATAAAGAATATTGAGTATTTGAAAATAAAGATTAGGCTATACAAAACTAGTGCAGTGCCCGTAGGAATTATGCATTCTGTAGTGTTAGCAGACGTAGGGCTGTTGGGTAGTGTAATGGCAAGACATATTTGCACTCCACATAGGTACAGGTTACACTGAAGTATTATTGTGATGCATGTTTCCTTTTCATTAAGAAATGTGTTAATGGTAGCCTTTTTGGAGAGTTACCAACAAATAAAGTTTGAGATTATGTAGTGGATGCAGTTGAATATACTGTAGATGTCAACGTTGCTGTCTAAACTATAAACTAAATGTCATAAAGAAAGACATTATTTAAAATGAAGTTATGGTTGAAATAGGATCACTTCTTTATTGTAAGGGTAAGTGTAGGGTAAGAATGGTCATGCAGTTGGACTCAAATGTAGGTTAATTTTATTGAATGTATGTAGCCTACTGTACTGTATGACTTCGATGATGCTAGCTTTGACAGCCCACTCTCAGACAGATCGTAATAAATGTCCTTACAATGGGAACACAGTTTAAATAGGCTACTCTGCTGGAGATGGCGTTTCTATCCCCGCCCCGAATTCAGTGCACATTGCACGTTCGATGCACGCATAGGCTAGCTAATTTCACAGCAATTAACGTAAACAGGTTAACCTGACGTAAACAGCTCCTAAGAGCTACTTAAGAACTCGTGCACGTTGCGCTCGTGCACCTGACTTTAAGTTGATGGTTGGGAAACGCACGTACATAGAAAGTGTTACTTAGTGTACGATGTCGCGAAAATCCACGTAGGCCGTTAAGATACGTCGTTATCGGGAAACGAGGCCCTGAACAGCACTGCTAAATCAAAATGGAACCTCTCTTTGCTCTCATGGAGTTCACAATTGTATCTCTACACAAGAAAATGTGAAGTGTGATTGATCCACAGACAGCAGTAGAGGATCACTATATGATAACTTCATGGACCAGACATAGACATAGGAAATTACACAATTGTGTAAAACAAACTATACAAGAACACACACGTGTAAATGGTGAGAGACATCTCTATCATTACATTTTATTACTCAGCATCTGCTCTGCAGTGATGGGTGAATAGGGAGGCTGTCACATAAATGCACATTCTCTGTCTAGCAATACATTTTGAGGCTGACGAAATGTGCCATGTGTCTAGCATCAAAATCTGCCAGGTAATCCATTATCAGCCGATGGATGGCCAGACAGGCGACGAACTCAGATTTTAATGTGTTTACAAACCATAAACAACGTTCAAACCAAGTTGAAAGACGAGAGCAAGATGAAAAGCTCTAAATATCTTACTTGGCCATTTCAAATGTCCTTTGTTGTCAGGGATAGTGTCATACTGATTCCTAGAATTTCATCTTCATACTCAATCTCTGTTTTTTTTTGTATATTTTGTTCTCATTTCTTTTTGGAATTTTCTGTTGCACCGTTTGTATTAAAATACTTCATAACGCCCCAAATTATGTCACTTACCTGGAGTTCTTTACAACCGGAAACCAAAATGACATTGTGTGGGCGTCAGTAACTTGCTTCTCGCTCACACGATGCCACTTTTTTACTTCTCACTTTAAGTGAGCATGTGATGGCGGAAGTGTCGTGCATCCACTCTTCATCTTTAAAGCTATGAAAATGTTTAGCTCCTCGAGACACCAAAGCGAGCAGGAAGGATGAACAATACCAAATACTCTGCAAGCAGCTGGCGCATTTGGCTGGTCCTTTTTTGTTGCTCCTTAAAGAGTAGGTTTGGTTTGGCTCCGTCTTGTGCTCGTATGTCCCATATGCGTTTGTAGCATATATATGAGACTGTAAGACTACTTTTTAGTTATTGTTTAGTTTAAGATATCCTAAATTGCAACACAGCTGTTTTATAAATAGACTAGATATGTCATGCTTTGTAAATTACAGTTCATTCATGTTTTTTAAGATTTCGATCACAACATGCGCCGTAAACATTTCATGAATGTTGCTCCCGTTTGCAGCATCTTATCCGTCAACCTGGGCCGTGCCCCAGTCACCTGACTTTGCCGAGGTTATGGTGGGTAACCCCATCACACTGAAATGCCACAGCGCAGGCTTCACGTTTCCTTCTCATTCCTGCGAGTCCATCATTTGGACGAGAGTACACCTCAGGACCGGGGAATTGCATGATGTTGATCTCTCAGATAAAATATTTAAGAAAAACGAAATTACAAAATCATGTGATTTAACAGTCATAGGCCAGAGCCAGGAATATTCTGGTGTGTACTATTGTTGGATTAAAAAGACAAGTGTTTTTATATTTGGTAATGGATCAAAAGTGCTATTCACAGGTAAGCTTTTTTCGGTCATCAAAGCAAAGTTAAATGTGAGGGAAACGCTTCGCATTTTTTATCCATTCACAGCCCATTCTGATTTGATGTTGTATGGGTTTATACACATGTATGTGTAACGGAACGTTTCAAGGTATTGACTAATTCTGTTGCAGAAAATGTTACTGCTTCTTTGGAACTTTTTTCTCCATGGGACAAAAACGGCTCAAGTGTCCAGTTCATCTGTTGGGCGAAGGGAGTAATTCCATCACAAGTCCGTATCTTCTGGATTGTAGATGGGCATGAGTACAACGGAGTTTCTGAATCTATTTGGTCAAACGAAAGTCGTTCAGCAACAGAATTCACTCAAAGTCGGTTTTGGCTTTCCGAATGGAACTGGGAAGATGTGATACAGTGCACATGTGTGGTGGAAATAGGAGGGAAGAACATATCAAGAACTCTTCAATATCATGTGCCAGGTGAGTTAACCACAGAGAAATGATATTGTCTTCTAAAAATCAAGTTGAGATAGTGAAATATATTATTCTTTATTTCAGACACCAAGTTCCATATAAAGTAACAGACATACAATTATAATAAATAAATAAAAATAGAAATAGAGAAAAACAAAAAGATACAACACACATAATACAGTGCATTAAAAAGTATGAAGACATTTGTGCCAATGTCGTCTTAAGTTTGAGGTAAAGCGATAGCAGTTCTTTAGAGGGTTGACCAGAGCATATTGCTTTAGCACTTGATAACGGTCATGTGTGCTTAATGTAGCCTATTTATATTCTACATTAAGATTAAGGTGGTCTGTCGTAATTTGAGTACTATAAATAAGACATTAGTCGTTTCTATGCTTCACTTGTCATTGTTACATTTTGGACTGCATTTTTATTTTCACCTATCCATTTAGCTTGTGAGTTCCATGTCCTCTTTGAAGAGTCAAGAGATCTTATCCTCTAATCCTCTCCCTGTGTTCATGGCGCACCACTTTGCACCATTGTGCACAAATTGGTGAAATTAGAGCCTGCCTGGTGCAATTGTAATATTTCATAGTCATTTTCCTCAAATGTTGCTAAAAGACAAAGTATGATCTGTATGGATAAGTTAACAGTGACAATGCATTCTTTTACACAGGCTCCGGTACCAATGCATGTTCCATTCTTGTGTATGGGATCTCCATTGCATCACTCCTCGTAATAGCAGGAGGGGTGGCTGTGGGTATACGCCACAGTAAGTATGTACACGATTCCCAGAATATATAGGGATCTAGAATCTAATTATAATAATTAACACTCAAACGAGTCAAAATGTCTATGTAGTCTGTATCTGAAGTGGTATTCCAGTGCAAATGTATCTATGACAGTGGGCATAATTGGATAAAGTAAGAATAAAGCTTTAAAGATGGAACAAGGAACATGGTTTATCACCTATTCTCAAGATTAAAGTTTTTAGATAAAGTGCATGTTTTCTGAAATATTATTTGTTTAATAGATGTTAATTTCACAGGTCAAAGGAGCAGTAAGAACATTCACAAAATAGAGCACAGACGGAAATCTAGTAAGTGTGTTTGTACACATCTAATATTTACAGTCTAATCTTCTTACCTCACACTTAGATCATGAAGCATGTCCTCCATTGTCGATCATTTGAAATGGATGTTTAGAGGATACTGTGAAACCTGAAACATTGCCATGGTAACATGCAGAATATTTCAAGTTAAATGTGTAAGTGAATCCACATGATGGTCTTTTCCCAGGTAAACTTGAAAAAGGTACCCTGACTGGACCAATTAAGAATGTGCGTAATAGAAACATCAGGGATGAAATAGTCAACTTTAATTGCATTGTCATGTTCAGCTAAATATTTAAAAAAAAGTGCAGTATTGCAGTCAGGTTTGTGCTGGACTTTAAAAGGATGAAGTGTCAGATAAACCAAAGAGCAGAAATTACCTGTTTAGATTAGATGTTCATACGTTTATTAATTTCCACATTGACATGTTTACTGAATTAGCTTAATTGTGCATCGAAATGTTTTTGACATAGAATTAATTGCATGTTAAACATATATATGCACATCTGCGTGCTGTGTTTTTGCTTAATCAGCTTTGTATTTACACTGATTCTGTTCTGGTATCTTCCCATACGTTCCCCCCATAAACAATGTTTAATATATCAAATTAAAGTAATTTAAATAACAGGTTAGGACTAAATGGTATTGGTTTTTTTTAAGGCAAACGTGGAACATACAGCACAAAGAAATCTTTTGTCACAGTGAGTGTAATGTTGAATTAAGAAGCCTGGAAGGCAACATGGGTGGTACAGTACCTAAACCCATATGGAACTGGTCTGTTAAAGACAGGTATCACGCTTGTCATGTGCAATATTTGCCTGATAAATCTGTGGTAAAGAGCTTCCATGTACATTTCATACTAAAATGGTATACTGCCCTTCAACATGCAAGGTAGGCCATATATAAACCATATTTTTTTCTGTTACTGTGTTTAATAGGGGCCATAATAATGTGTGTTGACACACTGATACTGTATACTATATATAAATAAACATATATGAATTTTACAGACATTTTCCTTATGGATATGCTGTACCTTTATCCTATTATAACTCTATTGGTCATGTTGTCCCTTTCATGGACTGTAGCATTAAAAACCTTTTGAATGAATTCTTGTTGAAATTTTGTCCTCAGGAGGTGCAGTATGCCAGTCTGGAGCACATTAATTTCAGACAGCCCCAAGAAGAAGCACCTCAACAGGATTTAGATCTGGATACCCAAACTGCATGATTTACCTGTTTCATTTTCTATTTCTTTTGCTCACACATACCATAAACGCACTTGTGCTATCTTTTTGTGAATAAACAGTGATTCTACCAGTGAATTTTGTCTGGAAATGTATTGGGTTAGTGTCTGTGCTTTGTGCTAGAGAAACAAAAGCATGCTTTTGCTTTTTTCATGGTGATCTAGGTCATGCAAGACATGGTGGTCAGAGATGCAGGGGTCCACATACCACAGCACTGGTTTCTACAGTTATGACTTGAAGATGCAGTCTGTCTGGCTCCATGGTCAGAGCTGTGGATGGAACAAGCAGCATGTGTGGTGGACTTCCTGAGAAGGCTCTGTCATCCTGTGCAGGTTTTAGAGCCTGTCAAGTATCAGGTGTCACACAGGCCTCACGCTCCCGCTGGCTTCTCGCCTGTCTGAGCTGAGCTGAGGTCTGGCAAGCCAAAGCAACCATTTTTCATTACTTTTCTCACATCTTCAAAAGCTCTGTGAAGACTTTATCACAAAAAAAAATAGAAATATATGAAAAGATGGCATTATTGTAGAACGAAGTACAGAAATGTAACCTGACTCTACCAATCCCACATTCTTATTCTGGCTTCATCTAGGCTAACAGAATCATGTGGAGTTAATTTAATCAGCACGACTAGGTAAAGGTGTTGACTGCTGCTTTATCAAAACGGTGGATGGGTAAATGGTGGATGTCATCTTATGCTTTTCCTGTGCAGACTCAGGGAGCAGCATGTGTTTGTGGTTGATGCTGTTCTACAGAATCACTAGCATGGTGCTTTCCATCATTATTCCCTGTTGCCATAACCACAGCTGTAGTTTCACGAGTAAGAAAGACATTTTACTGACATTTACTTAAGACATTTAAATACTCCACGCACATTGAAAGAAATTCTGATGTTGTCATCCCAACACACACGGAAGAAGCCAAGCTATGCATTCAAGTAAAACAGACAATACAATGCTCTTTTTCTTAGGTAAACAAAAAACAGATCCCATGACAGAATCGTTATACGGTGTGAAATGTAGACACGTCACATCTGAAAGAGCACAAGGACACTTGAAATTCCCTACGTCATACACAACTCCATCCCCTAGAAGGTTTTTTGTATAGTTGCTAGCTTGACAGACAAAAAGCAGAGTTTAAAGGGAATATCAACAACTGCAGAACATTTAAATAAGGGCCGATAATAAGCTGTTACCAAACGCCACCACCAGAGGGAAGTGCATGACAGTATTCACATCCGCATAAAGTGACTAAATTACTTCCTGTGACGACATTAAAGGCAAAGTGTGTGAGTGTAATCCAATTTAGTCAAATTCAGGGAATGACTCTGGCTCTGTAAATGGGTGATAAAAAAGTGACTGATGGAGCAATACACTACTCTACTCAGGCAACACATTGCTTCGGGAGCACGGGAGGGGGGGGTCTAAATTGATTTTCTGTTGAGCCAGACAAACTTTGACTACCAAACTAAGATTTGGTGCTAAAGAGTACAGAGGTGAAATGTCTTGGCCCTGGCACACTGACTGGGTTCAAAGGAAAAGCAACCAACTTGAATGATGACCCCATGAATTCATAAAAAAAATATATTTTATGAATATACAGCCTATTAACCTATGCCAAGCATACTGCATGGTATAAACGTCCACACTATCATTATAAAGAAACCACTTAACAGTCATGAATGATTTTTTTTTATTAAAATGTGTCAGAGGGATGGATATTTGTATGCCAAGAGATGTTTAATTGCTTAAACTAAGATGAGGAATCTTAGGGGAAAGGAAGACCGTGGCCTACTGGTTAGGGTTTCAGGCCGGAATCCGTAGGGTGGCTGGTTCGATCCCCAACCAGTAGGAAAAATGTGGGTGGGGGAAGTGGTAGACAACTACTCTCCCATGCCCACATCCACGGCTGAAGTGCCCTTGAACAAGGCACCTAACCCGGATGCCACCAAAGGCAGCTCACTGCCCCAAATTAGTGTGTAACCTCACTTCACTGTGTGTTTATCACTCTCCTGGATGGGTTAAATGCAGAGGTGGATTTCAGAGTGTGTGTGTCTACATCACCTCTGCCATAGAGAGGACTTTCACATACATTAAAAAAATACTTACAAACCTACTGAACAGGTTCATTGAGGGGATTAAATTGATTACTGCAATTTTTTTGCATGTCCTTTGTTGTGATGGATTGTGTCATATTAGGAGGTGTAGAATTTCATCTTCATACTCAACCTCTGCCTTTTTTTAAAGTAAAACCTAGGAGACACTTAAAGACTGCATGATGCCCCAAATTACGTTACTTTCCTATGGTTCTTCATGACTAAAGATTACAAAATGAGAGTTGAAAGACGTTTTTGAAGCACATGGTTTAGTTCTCTATGTGAACAGTTCTGCTTGCTCAACTCCATCACTTCAGCTATTTTTGGTTTGCACCATTTGTCTATACACAGTCGCCAATTTCAACCTTATGAACCTGATTGAACCTTATGAAATGTATAATCATAATAATAAATATAGCTGCAAGCAGCGATGGCGGTTTCCTCCTCCAGACATTGCGAACCAGGGAAAAATGTATTTTTGTGACAATTTGTCACTGTATAGAAAAATCCATGCTGCAGACTTGCCAATGGGATATTACATTTCAAATGCATTACTTTGAAGATCCTCAAGGGCCATGGCTTCAAGCTAAGAGTGAGAAGGGGTGTGGTCATCCCTAAATTTCCTTAAATGATGTGTGTGTGTGCTTGCGCGTGTCAAAGGAGCCTGTCCCTGTCCCTGTGTGTGTGTGTGTGTGTGTGAGAGAGAATCTGGAGCGCACACGCGCGCAAGACCAGAGGGGCAGGGGCAGAGAGGCAGACTTGAGAAACACCCTAGCAATTAGCCAAGCATGCGTATTTCAAATATTCACCAAAAATCTACTTTTCATCTTACAGTCAAATTTTTTTCAGATTTGTGTTCTAAACATTCTCAAGTGTCTTCACATGAACTTGTGATTCAATCAGAGTATCACTTTTTGACCTGTTGATGTGTAAAGCATTGTTTTAGCGTTAACAATCTATCCAATTTGCTTTATATCAATCATTTTTCAAGATATGAAGTTGCCTTTGCACATGGCAACATGTTGTAGTGTCTTCCAGTGACATATCAAGTTTGGTGTTGATTTGTCAAAGATTTGCCAAGATATGACCTCACTTCCTGTTTGGCGACTTTTCTGCTGAATTTGAGTGGCTGTACCGGACAAACGGTTGTGAGGATCACAATTCTAAAAAGTAACTTTTGTGAGGCTAGGTCTGAAGATCATCTCTGGTGATTTTGAATAAGATTTGCCAAAAATTGTAGGAGTAGGCTTTCAAAGGTTTTTGATAAAACCGGAAATAGCGGAAAATCTATATAACCGGAAATTGACGCCAAGGGATGGGTTTAATTCGTCTTGATCCAGGGAATCCAATGGTACCTCATTTTTGAAAATCGGTCATATGGTTCAAAAGTTGCGTGTGTTACAAAAGTCCAACTTTGACCTGTTGGTGGCGCTAGAGTGGTCTAATGAGAGCCATGAAAATTGGTGTGAATGAAGAAGGGACTGTCCTTAATGAGTGTGCCAAATTTCACAAAAAGTTACCATATGGTTCTAGGGGCTGCCATTGACTCCCATTGCAGCAACATAAGAAAGCCTACAATAACAATAGGTTACCTCCTACCGGAGGAAACCTAATTAGCTGTATTTTATTGTCTTGAGGTCTAACGGTGGGTGTCCACGGGGCGACACATTGTGTCGCTCTCATTGGGATAGAATGGAAGTGTCTTGTTGCCTGCCGACAACGGCTGAGGAAAAAGTCGGCTCTCCTGGCTGCTAAAAGTTGGGGATTTTTTTTAACTCTATGCAAATGAAGGCGACTTGCTGCCTGCTGAGAGCCAATCAGTTCGGCGTGTGGGTGATTTGGAAGTCAGCGTAGCTCATAGGGGCGGGAGTAATCAAAAAATTTGAACAAAGATGGCGGACTCACGGCACTCAGTTACCGGGACATATTTTATGTGAATAAAGGTTATCTACACGACTTTTTATTGTCTAATCGACTCGGTTTGTTGTTGATATGCTACACGAATACTGTGATGTCAAATGGAATATTGTAGGTCTTAAATTAAGCTCGCAAAATATTAGTTAGCTTGCCGCTAATACTTTTGACCGAAAACCCATTGAAAACACATTGTAGCTAGCTAGCTAGTATTCTATCTAAACCATATATATCAGCCAGTTCAATCACGAAAACGTTGTAACTTATTTAGCAGCTAGCTAGCAGCTTATTTAGCAGCCAGCCAGCTGCTAAATAAGTTACAACGTTTTCGTGATTGAACTGGCTGATATATATGGTTTAGATAGAATACATACACAAATTATGAATTAAAGTAATCAGCGCAACATCTTAACTGAACTCTGAACTAGTACTGTTAGCTTGCCGCAAAAACTTTAACAGAAAACCCATCGGAGCACATAGTGGCTAGCTAGCGAGCGCTCAAAAGCTATCTTGCTACTTGAACAGTGCTAAAGCCAAACTTGATTTTTCTGACCACGCCCCCCAGGCAACTAGTCGCAAGCGACTAAACGCAAGACATATCTATCGTGGACACCCACGTAAAGGCGGCTGCTTGCTACAGCGTTGGGGGTTAACGGTTGCGCAAAATTTACTCGGTGCAGTTCATGCTCCCAAAGGCTGCGCGTGTTGTCATGAGCCTGCCATTTGCCTGGCATATAGAAAGCTGTTTCCCTAACAGAAAGTCTGAAGCTTGAAGTTCTTTTCAAACCTTTGCTTGGGTAGCACTGTTAAACTGAGCAGACATGCAGACTACATTTGAGTAATCTCATCTCGTAACATTCGTTTTCTAAAAACAATCACATAGTATTGCATGTTTTACTGTGGTAGAAAATACGTTAGCTTAATGCTAACGTATATGGAAAATCCTATAGACACCGCGCTAGGTATTAGCATCAAGTAATTCACGTTAATGTTTTTGTATGAGCCTGACATTTGCTCTGCCGATAGATAACAGGTTCCCACAGGTTCAACTTCAAGCTTCAGACTTTCTGTTAGGGAAACAGCTTTCTATCTGCCAGGCAAATGGCAGGCTCATGACAACACGCGCAACCTTTGGGAGCATGAACTGCACCGAGTAAATTTTGCGCAACCGTTAACCCCCAACCCAACGCTGTAGCATGCAGCCGCCTTTAGTCTCTGTGTTGAAAACATGACAATAGATTTTGAGAACGCAGGGGCCTCAGATGCGTTGGGAAACCTAAATGGCATTGTGTGGGCGTCAGTAACTTGCCCCTCGCTCACAGACACATTTTGCCAGCATGTGCTCAGTGTGGTTACATCAAGTGCAGATTGTGTAATAGAAGACAAATCGTGCGTTGAAACAGTAGCCTATCATCCTACTTATTTGATGGGATTGTATACTTAAAGTTATTAAATGAACTTTGCGAACGTTTATTGCTACGCTGGCAAATGAGTACTGATGAATGGGCCTACTCATCAATCGATTAATATTGATAAGTCAAAATAATCTTTTATTAACATTTTTAGCTCCTCGAGAAACCAAAGCAGGAAGGATGAACAACACCAAATACTCTGCAAGCAGCTGGCGCATTTGGCTGGTCCTTATTTGTTGCTCCTCAAAGAGTAGGTTTGGATTGGATCTCTCTAGTGCTCGTATGTTCCATGTACATTTGTAGACTATATGTGAGGCTGTAACACTACTTTTAAGTTATTGTTAAGTTTAAGATAACTTGAAGTGCACCACGACTGTTTTATAAAGAGAATACATATGTCATGCTATGTAAGTTCCAGTTTATTATTTTTTTAAGGTTTCGATCACAACATGCATCGTAAACATGTCATGAGTGGTGTTCCTGTTCACAGCACCTTATGTCTCATCCTGGTCCGTGTCCCAGTCGCCTGACTTTGCCGAGGTGATGTTGGGTAACCCCATTACACTGAAATGCCACAACACGGGCTTCATGTTACCTTCTAATTCCTGCGACTCCACCGTTTGGACGAGAGTACACCCTAGGACCGGAGAATTGCATGATCTCGATCTGTCAGATACAAACTTTAAGAAGCGCGAAATGACAAAATCATGTGATTTAACAGTTATAGGCCAGAGCCCGGAATATTCTGGTGCATACTATTGTTGGATAAAAATGAAAAGTATTGGAATGTTCGGTAATGGATCAAGAGTGTTATTTACAGGTAAGCTCTTTTTCGGTTATCAAAGCAAAGTTAAATGTTAGATTGACGCTTCTCATTTCCTTTTCATCAACTATTCACAGCCCATGCATGACCGGCTTGTTCAGATTTGATGTTTTATGGGTTTGTACACATACGTATGTGTAAAGAAACGCCTCAAGGTATTGACAAATCTGTTGCAGAAAATGTTACTGCTTCTATGGAACTTTTTTCTCCATCCGACAACAACAACTCAAGTGTCCCGTTCATCTGTTGGGCGAAGGGAGTCAGTCCATCACAAGTCCGTATCTTCTGGATTGTAGATGGGCGTGAATACAACGGAGTGTCTGAGTCTATTTGGTCAAACGACAGTCATTTAGCAACAGAATTAACTCAAAGTCAGTTTTGGCTTTCTGAATGGAACTTGGAAGCTGGGATACAGTGCACATGCGTGGTGGAAACGAGAGGGAAGAACATATCAAGAACTATTCAACATCATATGCCAGGTGAATTAACAACAGTTAAATTATATTGAGTCCTCTAAAAGTCAAGTTGACATAGTGAAATATTGCTTTAGCATGTCTATAAATCTTAGAGCCTCTGAATTCACCAAAATGTTACTTAAAATATGTTCTTGTCCTCTGGGTAAATTAGGCGACGATGACGATGGCCCTGTGCGTCTAATGTATCGTAATTATATTCTAAATTAAGATTAGGGTCTGTCATAATTTGGGTACTATACATACGCTTTCTATGCCTTAAATGTCGATACATTTTGTTCTGCATTTTAATTTTCACTAATCCATTTTGCTAATGTGTTCCTCCCTGTCCTCTTTGAAGAGTCAGTTGAGGTCTCAAGATATTATCCTCTTATCCTCTCCGTTTGCGCATGGCGCACCACTTTGCACCATTGCCGTGTTCGTGCACAAATTGGTGAAATTAGAGCCTGTCTGTCGTAATTTTATCTTAATATTTCAAAGGCCATTTCCTCACATTTTGTTAAAAGAGAAGGAATGATCTGTGTTTAAATGTCAGTGTGACAATGCATTATTTTATGCAGGCTCTGGTAACAACGCATGTTCCGTTCTTGTTTATGGGATCTCCTTCGCATCACTTCTCATAATGGCAGGAGGAATGACTGTGGGTATACACCATTGTAAGTATGTACACGATTTACAGAATATATAGGGATCTATAATCTAATTATAATAATTAACACTCGAACAAGTGGCAGTCAAAAACATGGTATGCACTTTAACAGTTATCACCTATTCTCAAGCTTAAAGTTTTTAGATAAAGTGCATATTTTTTGAAATCTTATTTGTCTAACAGATGTGAACTGATGTTTATTTCACAGGGCAAAGGCGCAGTAAGAACATTCACACAATAGACCACAGACGGGAATCCAGTAAGTGTGTTTGGACACATTACATATTCACAACCTAATCCTCTTACAGTAACTCACACCCAGTTCATAGAGCGTGTGAAAGTTAATCCACATTATTGTCTTTTCCCAGGTAAACTTGGAACCCTGACTGGACCATCTTAGAATGTGCATAATAGAAACATAATAGAAACATCAGGGGTTGAATAGTAAACATTAATAGCTTTGTAATGTTCAGCTAAACATTTTTCGAATTTTCATCAACTTCATGAACAACTTGTGTTTTTTTATGTGATGTGAACTTATTCTCGGAGGTGCAGTATAATAATAATAATAATAATAATAATAATACTGCACCTCCGAGAATAATAATAATAATAATAGTTATAATGAAAATAATAATGCATTTTATTTATAACGCACTCTTCATTCAAAAGACTCTCAGATTGCAGTCTGGAAAACGTCGTCTACTTTGAAAGGATGATGTAGCAGAAAACAAAATAATTGAAATTGCCTGTTTACATTATGCTCATAAGTTTATTCATTTCCACATTGACATGATTACTGAAATTGCTTGATTGTGCATTTAAAAATATTTTCACATAGAAGTAATTGCATTTTTGAAATTTTGTTTGCATGTTGTGTTTTGGCTTCAATGGCTGTGACTTACTCTGCCCAATAACAATAAAGATGATCCTGTTCTGGTATTTTCCCATACGTTCCCCCCCATATACAATGTATAACTTGCTCACAAATTAAATACTTTCTCTAAACTTCACCCGTTTCTTGGCTGACCTAACATAAGCGAAGGGTTGTCTTGCTGAACGTACATATTCTAGGGAGATATTTGGAGGGGAAATATGGCACATTTTACCTTACTTTTTTGCATCCAGAATGACATAGATAAAATAAGTGATAAACCTGAAACAGCAGATAAAATAAGTGATAAAATAATAGACTACAAACAGCAGCACTCTGTATACGCTGATGCAGCTGATGTGCCTTGTTAAACTGGGGTCTGCCTTGCGCCGTTAGATCAAGGTACACAACGACAAGCACAGGCCTAGATTTGTATGCTCATACTTCAACGGCTAAGAATGCCCACTTCCTAGCCCTTTGAAATATGTATGACTTTGGATCCAACATCCTTTTGAAAGGATATTTTAGTTGAATGCCTACATTGTTCTGTTATTTACTGTAATATTTGTCATTGTTCACCTTGCAGAAAATGCGCAACGACTACCATAACTATTAAGGTTATCCTTGTAAGCTAATTGGGTCCTAAACAGTTATGATATTTGAAAGTGGCATATCATGGTGTCACCTACAAAAACACCGCCAACGTCGTAAATGCACTGTACATACTATAGGCTGCAATACATCAGTAGGATTATAAAGGTCAGGCTTGTTTCAGACCACACAGAGTCGCGCTATAGTTTCCTGTCAACGCGAAATACGTGTGTGTGTCTGTGTGTGTGTGTGTGTGTGTGTGTGTGTGTGTGTGTGTGTGTGTGTGTGTGTGCGCGCGTGCGTGCGTGCGTGCGTGTGTGTGTGTGTGTGTGTGTAAGGTATTGGCAAAGCGATTCATACATGCGCCTCTTTAACTCGACGATCAAAGGGAAGGATGGACAACAATCATTTCAAGAACTATAAATGTATGTGCATAATATTTCTCTGTTCCGCTGTAAAAGGTAAGTGTTGGTGTCATCTTTTTTCAAACTATTTCTATAAAATTAGATACATGTATTTGTTTAATTTGTGGGGCCCCAGTGTCACAGAGAGGTTTGTTGTCAAACGTCTGTCTCATCTTGAACCAAGAAATTCTGCAGCCCATAACACTAAGCAAGCCAAAAAAGTAACGTGATTAAAAAAAAAACATTCATTTAGGTATTTTAAGATATACGATATGTTGCACAATAACTGAATTAACTCATGACAGTTTTATATTTTATTTTGACAATTATAATTTCAAACTGTTTGAATTGACATTCTATTCAGAAGATTATTCCTATTTGTAATGGCTTTATTCACTGCGTTCTCTCTCCTTAGCGTACCATGCCTCAATCTTGTTCCAGCAGCCCCATGCCACAGAGGTAATGGTGGGTCATTCAACTACGCTGAAGTGCTTCCTGGCGGACAGTGACACTTTCAAACGGCTAAACTGTTATTATGTAACTTGGATAAGAGTACAATCAATGACAAAGACGATGGATGTTATCACCTCTAAAGAACAATACAATGAGCAGACAAATTCATGCGATTTAACCATTACCACTGCGACCCTTGAAGATACTGGGCTGTATTATTGCTCCACTCCAGAAGCCAAGACATTTAAAGGGAATGGCTCAAAGGTAACGGTAGTGGGTAAGCGTAATCAAACTGTAATTTAACGTGACCACCAAAACGTTGAAACGTTTCATGGTATTAGCCAAAGCCTGTCTTGTTGTAAGCCTAAAACTTACATTATGGCTGCATGTCGACTGCCTCCTTTTGAAATTTGGACTGATCTTTTACAGGTAATGTCGACCCCTCTGTCGAGCTTTTCTCACCATCGGAATTTTTGGACCCCAACATCCCGCTAATCTGTTGGGCGATGGGTACCGTCCCATCTCAGGTTCGCATATTCTGGGTCGTTAATGGAGAAGAACACATCGGGTGGACCGAATCGGTGTGGACAAAACAGAATGATCTAACCACGGAGTTCACGCAGAGCCGATTTTGGATTTCGAAGTCGGACTGGGATTCTGGGGAACAGTGCACGTGTGTTGTCGAAGCTGGCGGGAAGAACATCTCCAAAAGCATCCAGAGTAAGTCCAGTTCGTAACAAGCTGCGGTGCGAATGAATGAACAGCAATAGTAACAAGGGCTTAACATGAATAAGTAATTCGTTCTGCAGCTCTTGTTGACCCACATAAAAATCTTCATCAACTCTTTGCAGCCCCGATATTAGGCCTATTTCTGTTGTAGAGGTTCATCCAGGCTTACATGGAAATAAAGATCTGAAAAACATAAGAATAAGGACGATTCTGACTCTCTTTACCTTCTTTCACATGCAGGGCCGGGGAAAGACATTTGCCCTTTCCTGATGTATGGGGTCTCTGGCGCAGCACTTTTTATGATCGTGGTATCCGTCACCACAGTCTTAGTTTTACACAAGGGTAAGTAAACCTAAAAGACAAAACTGTTCAGAGTAATGCATGCAAAAGTAAAAAGCCCCCATTGTATAGCCCAAAGAGTGTTATGTTAGAGATGGCCAAGACAATGTGTGTTTAATTTACACAGATTATTAGCAGAGTAAATATCTGGTCTTTCTAAATTATAATATTATTGCTTACAGATTAATGCTTGTCAGGCAAAGGGTTAGTTTTGAAAAGTATGCAGTGCTTTCAAAGGTTTAAATAGAAATCCAACACAACATTCTTGGGGTGTTTTCTCAGGACACCGGATTAAAGAAATTCAGGACAAGAACCGCAGAAGGCTGAACACTGGTAAACAATTCTAATAATGATTACATAACCAATACTGCAACTCTTTGAATTAATAATTATCAGCCCAGCCGGCACCAAACCATAAGTATCACCCAGACCCAAAAAGACTTTAAAAAGTCTTAAACAAATATATATAAAATGTATTTCATTTTAATAACAGGACAGGACTTAATTGTATTGGTTTTCTTTCAGGCAATCGTGGAAAATACCGCACAAAGAACCCTTCTTTCACAGTGAGTAATGTTGAATTAAAAAGCCTGGAAGGCAACATGGGTGATACAGTATCTAAACCCATATGGAACAGGTCTGTTAAAGACAGGAATCACACTTGTCATGTGCAATATTTGCATGATAAATCTATGGTAAAGAGCTTGCACATACATTTCATACTAAACTGTTATAATGCCCTTCTACATGTAAGGTATAGGCCATATGTAAAACATATGTTTTCTGTTACTGTGTATTAAAGGGGCCATAATTATGTGTGTTAACACACAGTTATATGCTATATAGGAATACAAAATATATTCATTTCAAAGACTTTTCCCTTATGGATATGCTGTACCATTTTCCTATGATAATGCTATTGCTTATGTTGTCTATTTCAATGACTGTAGCAGTTAAAACCTTTTGAATTACTTCTTGTTGAAATCTTCTCCACAGGAGTTGCAATATGCCAGTCTTGAGCACATTCATTTCATACAGCCCGAAGATGCACCTCAACAGGATTTAGATCTGGATACCCAAACTGCATGATTTACCTGTTTCATTTGCTATTTCTTTTTCTATTTCTTTTGTCTACAAATACCTTTTAAATAAATACAAGTGCTTTTTTTTTGTAGTATTCATGAATAAACAGTGATTGTAACAGTGAATTATGTCTGGGAAGTTATTGTGTTAGTATCTGTGCTTTGCACTAGAGAAACAAAAGCATAAACGTTTTTCATGGTGATGTAAGTAATGCGAGACATGGCGGTCAGAGATGCAGGGGTCCATAGACCACAGCACTGGTTTCTCAGCAACAGATTTAGCTTGAAGATGCAGTCTGTCTGGCCTAATGATCCGAACTGTGGATGGAACAAGCCGCACGTCCTGTGAAGCCTGTGTGATCTTGTGCAGGGTCTCTAGCTAGGGCCTGTCAGGTGTCACTTAGGTGTGACACAGGCCTCTTGCCCCCGCTGGCTTCAAACCTGTCTCTACCTCTGCATGGTTAGGTCAAATTTAAAAAGACAACACGTGTGGTCAAAGTGAGGCTGATAAATGATAAAAAATGAAAGAAAAATTGATAAATATTGACATTTGCGACGGTATACAGGAAAGGCAGGCCTCTCAATTGGCTGTCGTTTTACACGTGAGTGTTACTACACTTCTGCTGTGGCAGATCTGCAGACGCGGGTGGAGATTTGTCTGTCTGTATTTGTTAACCCTGAGCTGAGGTCTGGCAAGCCGAAGCGACCATTTTCGTCACTTTTCTCACACAGTATTCAGTGTAAGCTCCGTGGAGAGTTCATTCACAAAAAAATTGAGCAACACATAAAAGGATAGCGTTCTTGCATTATAGGCCTTAGTAAAAGTTTTTTTTAACAAGGTTTGAACATCTCATTTTCAATTTCACCTTCAAAAACGTGAGATAACCCGAGATGTACTGTGCATCTGAATGTATTTCTTGCTCAAAGAGTGACGGAAATGTAGCCTGACGCTACCTCATCCCAACACACAAAAGAAGGCAAGCTATGCTTTCAAGTAAAACAAACAATACAATGCTCTTTTTCTTAGGTAAACAAGAAACAGATGCAATGACAGAATCATGTTACACAGTGCGTAATGTAGACCTGTTACATATGGAAGGCACAAGGACACTTTAAATTATTTAGTGTAATTCAGAAGTCAAAATGTAACTATTACATTTTTTACAACAGTTCGATAAACCAAGATAACAGCATTCAGCATATTATTAGCTGCTACCAAACGTTGCCACCAGAGAGCAGTCAAATGCATGACAGTATTGTCATCCTGATATAGTGACTAAATTACTTCCTGATTTTTAAATTCAGTCGTGTGAAGTGTGTGAGAGTGAAATCTAATTTCGTTTTTGTCAAATTCAGCAAATTGCTAATTGCAAATCATGGTTCTCTAGTCATTCATTCTGTGTGCACTGAAAAGAAAACTCTGGTCTTTCTACACAATTTTGGCTCTGTAAATGGGAAACAAACAAAGTCACTCTGATTGGGTCATACAATACTCCACTCAATCAACACAGTGCTTCAGGAGCACGGAAGGGAGGGGTCTAAATTGATTGGCTGTTGAGCCAGAAAAACAGACCCCTTTAATGCAGTGAAGTTTTGCTGCTAAAGAGTAGAGGGGGAAAAGTTCCTGGCCTGGGCCCACCGACTGGTTCAATGAAAAAGGAACAAACTTTAATGATGACCCCATGAATTCTATGTATATATGGCCTATTAACCTATGCAAGCCAATTGCACAGTACAAATTTCCACACTAATCTATTTTAGACTCGTGAAACTGCTTCACAGGAAATAGTGAACTAAATGAGCTCAACTGAAAAGTAGTTCACTGACAGGAAAATGTTATTCTTGTTGTTAACAATTGCTGTGGCTTACAAATCCCTGTGTTGGCAGTATACTGAGGTCTGATGCTTAGTTTCATAATGAGGAGAGGCTTTAATATCGTTCTTTATCCTCATCTCTTCTTGCAATTTGACTGGAGATAGTAAAAGAAAGGGAACTGTTTGAGTTTAGAGCTGAGATGGATTGAGATGCTAAGGGACTTGCATTGAACTCAGCATTGAATTCAGTCTTTAAAAATGCAGTCTGTCTGGCTTTATAGCCAGAGCTGTGGATGGAAAAAGCAGCACATCTGCTGGGCCTCCTGTGAAGGCTCTGTGATCCTGTGCAGGGTCGAGAGCCTGTCAGGTGGCACACAAGCCTCTCGCTTTCGCCGGCTTCTCGCCTGTCTCCACCTCTGTGTGGTTAGATCGAAACTAAATGCAACAAACATGATCAAAGGGAGGCTGAGCGCTTATTCAACAAGACCTATTTGACACATCCGTACGATCCGTACACTCTCACAATTCAGACATGGGAATTTAAAGCCATATAGGTAGGTTGCAAAACATCATCTTTCAACCAAATGCTGAAAAGAAGGTGATCTATATATGTCAGAGTAGATGATATGATGTAACGAATAAACGAGTAGTAGAAGTAAACCTTGAATTAATAAATAGATACTGGACATATTTATTAATAGTTTGAAAACAAAGTAGATAAATACACACAGAATTTAGGTTTGATTAGAAAAAGATACTTTGTGGATTGCAAAATATCAGCCAATACGGGCATATGTCTTTGACATAAAAGGCCAGAAAGGGCTGTTTAAGGTCAGGGATTATGTAGGTCATCTGACTCCTTTGAGCCAATGCACTGGAAAAAAAAGACTTCCTGTATGAGCCAATGCTTTTTCTTGTGGGTGAAAATGTTGTGGGTGAAAATGTTGGTCTCTGCCGTAGATTACGTCTGGTAATTCACATTTCGCTATATTAGTATATCCTTGACAAAATAGAGATATTCCAATATGTAGTTGACCACTGTAGTTACGGGATTTATAAAGATGACCGAGGAACATTTGTGACATGCCCCTAAATAAATGTAAAGTTCAATAATATAATGATTTTTATTTGATATTGTTGTGTGCATTATGTTTTCATTTGGTTTTAGTCCCAAATGTTTTAAATATATTTTGTAAGCCACTTTTGGACAAAAAGCACCTGCAACTGGACTGTCATTAACGTGGGACGGCTAACCACATTTTTACCATCTCAGCATCTAAAGTAGGAAAGCCTACTTATATAAACAAGTTGGTGTGTACTCCTGTTCAATATAGGTCACCGGAAAGAGTGTAGACATGATATCTTGTAATCATCAGTTGGTGTGTAGGTGAGCAAAGAGCTTAGTGCCAGCACAAGGACAGAATGGGAAACATCAGACTCTCTGGCAATACGAACGCATTTATCTGGGTGTTGCTTCTTCATTTTTCTGCATTGAAAAGTATGTATTCTTTCATGTTCTTCAGCTTTGAACTCACAATCAGTAGGGTTGTCTATGGATCACTTGCGAAATATAATTTTTATTCTGTAAAGGACACTTATAAATTATATATTGGCAAGTTCTGGTTCTGTGAAGAATTGAGAACAGTAATGATTACTTTGTTTCAAGCAATATTTGATGGCTACATAACACAAATAACTGTCTGTTGTGTTCATTGTGTCACGTACATGATCATCTCTGTATTTCAGGCTCTCATGGTTGGTCTGTGGTCTTGATCCAGGCCCCAGGCAAAGTGGAGGTGATGGTGGGTCAACAAGTAGTATTGGAGTGCTCTACCAAAGGTGTCATTTCTGACACTGATACCTTTTACTGTCATGCTGTTAGCTGGCTGAAAGTACATCCATCAACTGGGAGGATGGAAACCGTCAGCTTTAAAAATGTTAGTCAAAGGGTTGAAACATGTGAAGTGAAAATTACAAATGCGACTAAGAAAGATTCAGGCGTGTATTATTGTTTGGTGAAACCAGATCAGTTTCCACTATATGGCAATGGATCCAGAGTCATCGTTACTGGTAAGTTAGATTGGTCTGTTAAATGATTCATTTAATAAATATGATTTTGTTCTAAAGTTATAGCGTCCCAAAAGAGAGTTGCCTATTTTACAGCTATGGTGTTTATCTGTTCCAGACAATGATGATATCTCCGTGGAACTTGTATCATCTTCGGGCAGTGAGGACGGCACAACTTTGTTCATCTGCATGGCAACGGGTGTCGTTTCATCAGAGATTCGCATCTTCTGGATTGTCGACGGTGAAGGACGAGTCGGGTTTACTGAATCCGTTTGGTCCGAGAAGGAAATCACCCAGAGCCGGTTCAGGCTGTCAGGTTCTGACTGGCAAGCTGGGGCCCAGTGCACATGTGTGGTGGAGACCAGAGGGGAGAACATCTCCAAAACCCTTCAGCGTAAGCTCACTGTTTAATACTAATAAAGACTATATAATAATAATAATAATAATAATTCATTTTATTTTTAACGCACTTTTCATTCCAAAGAATCTCAGAGTGCCTACATATTAGAAATTAACTATAATAATACAATAACATTTAAAACAAATTAAAATATTAGCATAAGCATAACAGAAAAGATTTAACACAAGGCCAGAAATGCCTTCCTGAATAAAAAAGTTTTAAAAGTTTTAAGTCCAGCTTTAAAGGAGTCCAGCGTCTGCGTTGCTCTTAGGTGGTCAGGGAGGCTGTTCCATATATGGTCAAGCAATGCATACAAATGATTTACTTTCTTGCCTTATAGGACTTTAAAGGTTTAAAACACCTCCGCACACTCACTTTTGACAAATGTTTAAACTTCAGATAGAGCTCATCGCCCAAAGTGTCAACCTAAGACAATTACAAGCACAAGTACAGCCTAAGATTTAGCAGATATAGAAATGTAACCAGGCTGAAATCATCTGCCATGCCTAGTATGATTGAAGACAGGGTAATGGAATCGGAGGGAGTTTCCTGAAACAATGTACACAGAAGTTTGTCACAGAAAAGTGGAGTTGGTTAAACAGCATATGCTTGCATATTTTTCTCATGTACACTCAGGTAGCGGCATGTGTTTGAGTTCGTGCTCATACCTGGTCTATGGAATCAGCGGCTCAGTGCTCTTCGCCGTCATCATGGCTGTCATCTCTGCAGTCATTTTATGCCAGAGTACGTATAACAGTAACGCACACCACGTTTTGACACCTGGCAAGCTTGTCATTGTCACAAATATTTCAGCAAAGGTTTGGGGACATATGATTATGATAAATGTTGGTAGCAAGGTCAATGATTGGTCATTTCTTGATGTTGTGAGGAAGACAATGGTAAAACTCATTCAAGAATATAAATGGTCATAGTCAAAGTCAAAAGCAGTCAAAGTAGCTTTATTGTTCATTTATTCACATGTCAAGACATAGACCTCATGGTCAACCAGTTTAACGCTGTCTTGCAGGCCTATAACATAAACTGAAGCAGAATATGATGTATTGTGAACTTACACATGTTCAAACCTAATTCCTGTCTGTGTCTGTGTCTAAGAAGCTCATATGCAGACCAGCTTCGGAAAAACACCTGTGTTAAAACCAACCAGTAATAGCTTGTATCTCAGGGGTCAGTCTGTCAGTGGTCTAGAGAGTAGGATGGACATATAGTCTTTTTATAACATGGGCGATTCTTTTTTCTAATGCTCTAATGGTTAAGGTGCATCTGAATTTCCATTTATGAAGAGGTCATCATCATCCTTTACCTTGCCATTCTCACACTCTATACCGTCTCTGGCTTTCTTTCTCTTTATCTCTTTCCTGTTCTCTATGTATTTATCTATCAGACTTTGCACACCTCTCCTCTTCTCATTTGGCCTCCTTCTCTCTCTCTGCATGCCTTGAATTGTGTTAAATGTCCTGATCTATAACTTCTATCTATAATATTTATTTTTAATTTAAGTTCTTTTGATCATCCTTTTACGCCGGTGTGTAGGGCCAATTCATGAAGAAGGATTTTGAATTATTTGCATATGATTTTGTCTCCATGCAAGGCCATATGCAAAGTAATAAGAAATAGGAATTTTATATTTCGTAGATAACATCCATCCACACATGTTTCATGCCAACTTTCCTCAGATTTTTAGCTTGTGCCCAATGCATTCTGCAGCCTTTTGTGAAATCTTTGATTCTGACTGCCTTTTTTTTTTCCATAGGCCGCCAGATTAGCAGTAAGAGGCGGCGTGCTGATAACAGAAGGCCTAGCTCTTCTTTGTCTCCAGCACAGTTGCATGACATGCAAAGGGGTTTGTGATTTATGCACATCGTCATATTCTAGCCTAGTTTTCCTGAGGCTGCATTGGGGCAGCCGTGGCCTACTGGTTAGGGTTTCAGGCTGGAAACCGTAGGGTGGCCGGTTTGATCCCCGACCAGTAGGAAAAATGTGGGCGGGGGAAGTGGTAGACCACTGCTCTCCCATGCCCACATCCACAGCTGAAGTGCTCTTGAGCAAGGCACCTAACCCCAATCACTGCTCCCCGGGCGCCGCCAAAGGCAGCTCACTCCTCCGGGTTAGTGTGCTTCACTGTGTGCTTCACTGTGTGCTTCACTGTGTGTATCACTACACTGGATGGGTAAAATGCAGAGATAGAATTCAGATTGTGTGTGTGTCACTATCTCTGCCATAAACATAGTCACTAGTCACTATGGCTCATTTCCATAAGTGCATGCCTACTGGGTTAAGCTAAAGGAAACATTATTTCAAATTTAAGAAATCTAAAATTGAGAAACACGTTGTTGTTTTTGGGTGTAGATGTTTGGGTGACATTTAAGGTGAGATGTGAGCGTATGTAGCTATGCTCACAACAATCCATTGTAGGTTTTCATTGAATTAAATTAATTAGCATACGAGTTTATATGTGTTCCTATCCTGTGTATGTAGAAGAAACACAAACTATTTTTTCTCTTAGGCAATCATGGAACGCATAACACAAGATCATCAGAAACGGTACATAAAAATCCCTGTTGGAATAGTCCAGTGAACTTTTAACTGCTGCTACTGTTCATACATTTTAACCTGGGTTTATTCACAGGAGGTGCAATATGCCCGTTTGAATCAAATCCGTTTGGGACAGGCATCCAGAGCCAGACTACAGTAGGTTCACATGAAGTAATATCAGCCAATGCGCAGTTATCAAAGTAAGTGGATCCGTTGAAAATTGGACTCTTCACACATTTAGATTGCCATTAAATTGTGTAACCTGGAAAGCTAAATATGTTGCCTGTCTTAAACCAACTATTCCATTTATTCCAGAAGAGGATTGGTCCTTGGTACTGTACTACCAATGCATACACTATGGGGTTGTCTTCAGGGCAAACACTGATTGACAGAGGAGGAATGTAAGAAAGGACAAAATTAATTGTTTGTACAGCATAGAGCATTGAGGGCTAGCATTGCGTGCTATGATGAACTGGGGACTAAATGTATGTAGAACAGCTTATATGGAAGCATTTCAGTATCAGAATAAAATTTGAATGTAATATGTAAATAAAAAGGCAATGTCATCCTAAATTTGAATCTTAACATCTCCCCACACATACATCTCAAAGTGAAATTGAAAATTCAATACTTCCATCTGCATTTGCCATTTGGTATGATAATATTGATATGTCATTTACATGTTATTCACCTAATATGCTTTTGAATGATCAAAATCACCACTACACCAGAAAGATGGCAACATTTACATGTAAAAGGAGAAACAGCGCCTCCCCGCGTTGCAATAACATACTCTCTCTTGTCGACTGCACTCATTTGTGAAGTTGTGAAAATGCATTCCATGCTGCTTGCATTTTCATAGCCTTCCACCTGTCAATCAGCTAATCAGGGCGGGACTACAGCATGCCAAGCAGAACATGCGACAAATTTTGATACTGAATTGCTTCAATAAGCTTACAGCATTGATCCCATTTGATACATGTGATTTTTTTTCCTCTTTGTTCTAATATCTGGATTCTATCATAATGCTTCTCTGTCTCCTGGTCTACTTTTCAGTTTTTCATATTGTTTATTATCATTGATGTTGTTGTTGTTGTTGCAGTTGTTATAGCAGTTGTTAGTTAGTTAGTTGGTAGTAGAAACTACCCATACTTGTAGTTGTATTACAAAGAAGTGGGATGTTCCACAGAGCAGCCAGGGTCTGACACCCAAAGTTAGCTCAGTTGGAGTCCATTTTCCACACACACACACACACACACACACACACACACACACACACACACACACACACACACACATACACACGTTTTCCCCCTCTTACTCTATGTGACTTGAGTCCTTCCTGACTGACTTCCTTTAAGATTCCTGTTAGTGCTCCTTTGTGACAGTGCTGAAAGCTAGCGACACCATTGTACAGGGAGCCAAAACACATTTAATATAATTTATTATGTGAATGTTGGTTGATAACTTCCAGCATGGATATCAAAATGGGTCTCCATGATTGTTACGTAATACAATGAATGTCAGTGCAACAACATGTCTGCCAAAGAAAAGTCTGACTTTTGGTTAAATCATTGGTCACTTGAAATGCTTTGTACACACATTTCACATTCTGTCCATATGTATAATGTATTGTGCTTGCTCTAAGGGGGACTCAGGCCCTGGGCCCTTTAAAGCACCTTGAGACAATTGTAATGTTTTGGCGCTATGTAAATAAAACTGAATTGATTTTTTTTACACGTGCATCCTTCGTCCATTTCTGCGTATTTTTCCACCATTACTTCCCATTTGCCTGTTTCAGAAGTAAAAGAACAATATAAGTTAATTTCAGGTTACAGTAATGTATACAAGATAAGCATGATGAGAATAATATGTTGAAATTATTTCTAAATGCATTGTACCACGATCCACAAATATGCAACGATTCATAAATGTGTTTTTCCATCAACCAACACAGAACTGTATTTGTGTACTGTACTTGTGACTTATAAGTTCATAAACGTTAAAATGTAAATAAACGTATGATGATTTGCATACATAATTTTACATTTGTAAACATACACTTTACAATTTGTAAAAACAAGCATCATACTTTGCTTGTGCATTTGAAATATATTTTGTAACTCTCTAATTCTGCGTGTGAGGATGGGTGATGAATGGGTGTGTTGGATGATCCACAAATGCAGATTCAGCTTCGCAGGCAGAATTACAGCTTTACAAACTAGATCTCCTGAAGTAAATACCAGTGCAAGGAAAACAAATGTTAAACATTTTAAATAAATATTAAGCAAAAGAACAGGACATTTAACACAATTCAATGCATGCAGAGAGAGAGAAGGAGGCCAAAAAAAGAAGAGTCTGATAGATTGAAACATAAAAACATAGAGAACAGAAGAGATAAAAAGAAAAAAAGACAGAGATGCTATAGTGTGAGACTGTGAAGAGAGACTTAAAGTGAAAGATGGGGGAGAGAGAAGAAATAACAGAGATGGGGAACTTACATATTTAGAGAAAGAAAGAAATAGACAGAGAGAATGAATGAACGAGAGTGAGTGAGTGACTTGAAACTCAGAGAAAGCTGACATAAAAACAAAAAATAGAGTGGTATTTGAGTAATAGAAAGCAAAAGGGGTAGAAGAGTGAGTGAGAGTAAAGATGGAAAGAAGGAGAGAAAATTGAGTGATGCAGAGAGATGGAGGGTAAGAGTAGTTGTAGAGGGATATATGGATAGAAAGATACAGAGATGGAAAGAAAAATTCAGTAGAGTATGGAAGGTGCCTCTTACCTCCTAGATCTACAGTTAGGCCTGTATTGAAAGGGACAGAGAGAAAGGGAGCTTTTATACTGGGCGAAGGAATCAGTGAAAAACAGGTGCAAGCCAGTTTAATTACCCTATTACGATGTCTCAAGTATAAAGTTTAGAAAAGTGATAAATACATAGCACACGTGTCTTACAAGACCTACGTAATAAAGTTTGAATGAAGAATAATGGTTCTGCATTAAGCAATTCAGTATGATGTATATTTACAAATGAGAAAGTATGTATTTACAAATATACTTGAATTTGCACAAATCATAGTATGCTTATTCAAATGAGAACTTATAAGTCACAAGTGGGGAGTTCTGTGTTTGTGGATGGAAAAACACATTTGTAAATCCTTGAATATTTGTGGATCATGGTACCTGCATGGAATATACACATTTTGAGACATTATTCTCTCTATAGAGAAGCATATGTGGTCTTAAAAGCACTGACCTGATCTCTGTTTTAATCTTTCTGAAATGCAGTGTCATGGCAACCACCATTAACTGCAGCAGAAGAGCCGATGCAATGGCCAGCATTCTAGGTACACTGGCAATAGTGTAGCATATTCCTCGAGGATCTTAAGGAGAAATTAGATCAGTCAGTCAATCAATCAATTGAAAAATCACTCACTCACGCATCCGCTTATGATCACTCACTCACTCACTCACTCACTCACTCACTCACTCACTCACTCAGTCAATCAATCAATTCATCAATCATCCTCTCACTCAATCAATTCATTTATCAATCATCCTCTCACTCACTCACTCGGCCAATTAATCAATCATCCTCTCACTCACTCACTCAACCAATTAATCAATCATCCTTTCACTCAATCACTCGGCCAATTAATCAATCATCCTCTCACTCACTCAATCAATAATATCAATCATCCTCTCACTCACTCTATCAATGAATATATTAGAGGTACAAAGTCCATACTCCTTAATTTGCCGGATCTGACAATAACAGTCCAAGTTTGCACAATAATATTTTGGTAGCATAAGATGTAATGTGCAGACACATATCTTTTACTCTTGGTTCACTTTTGACTGTGACTTTCACCTTATCTCAACTCAGGGCTAGGTACACACATCTTTTCATGTTTGTTATTCTGACAATCTGTTATAATCTATTAAACGATAACATGCTATAACTGCAATATTCAGTGTATTTCGTCCTGTTTGATTTAATCCTATTTAGCAGAACTGAGTTTTGGCTCACCTGTTAAGGTGAGACTTCGGTTGAGTCTCCTCCCTGCGTATTCCACGACACAAGTGCAGGTCTCCCCCAATCCAAACGGGAGAGAAACTCGGTTCCGCGTGGAGACAGTAGCTGGTGCACTGCCATTGGTCCAGACCGGCTCAGACTGACCACTCTCCTCTCTCCCCTCGCCCAGGACCCAGAACACACGCCCTTGGGACGGGTGGATCCCCGTGACCAAGCAGGTAAGGACTGCAGACGAATTGTTTTGGTGGCGGACAGCCAATGCGATTTCAACCGAGGGACTGTCATGGCCTGTAAAAAAAAAATACAAAACAAAAAGTACACCAGATTTATGCTCTGAACACTTTTTTTTTGCAGACAGGAATCATGTGTCTATGTTAAAGTTCGAGATTGAAAGATTTGAATACAAAACAAAAAGTACACCACATTTATGCTCTGAATACTTTTTTTTTGCAGACAGGAATCATGTGTCTATGTTAAAGATTGAGATTGAAAGATTTGAATACAAAACAAAAAGTACACCACATTTATGCTCTTAATACTTTTTTATTTGCAGACAGGAATCATGTGTCTATGTAAAAGATCCTGAGACAAAACAAAAAAACACGTACTCTCAACAACAATTGTTGTTCCGTTGCCAATGAACAATTGTTGAAGGACCACAACCGCACAGTGATATGTCCCAGAGTCCTCTGGGGTTGCTATGGAGATGTTTGCTTTGCAGGACGTCTTCCCATCATCCTTCCATACTCGAACATCGTGGTTGAAATCCAGCATGCCACTCTTGGGGTGCAGTTTCATGCATGAAACCGCGTAGCAAGCCGAGTCCATTCCAACAAACTGGCAATTAAGGACCACTGTCTCATTGACCCTGCTCTTGATCAGTGCAGGATGCTGGGTGATATACTGACTCTTCACAGCGACTAGGAGTCAAAGAAAGAAAGATAAATTAGCTGAAACTTCCCAGAGGAGTGCCCCTTTGTCGATGAGGGAATAAATTCCACAGTAAGAAGGAAGTATATGGTCACTCTGAACTATAGTTTGTTAGGCTCTGGGCTCTGTTAAGCGCCTACAGGCAATTGTATTGGTTTGGCACTATACAAATAAAATTGAATTGAATTGAATTGAATTGAACTATATCACTAAGTTAACAACCTTTGGGTCACATATTTTATCCATGTTTGACCTCTTTTTTATTTTGTATGTATAGATTTTCTTTTATCTTAAAAGTGTCAATCAGTCTGGAGGTCCCACCGATATCTTTTGATTTATTAAGACCACGGGGTTACAGACTCATAATGACAAGCAAGAGGCAGCACAACACAAAGTAAAGATTAGTTGCACAAAATAATTCCATGAAATCAAACATAGAAACCTACAAAACTAAAAAAATAAGGAAGGTATAGTCTCACATCTTATAGTAAAGTCACAAAGTCTTTGCTTTCATTGTGTGCTAACTGACTTTATACATAAGAAGCCATTGTTAAATGAGTGTCTCATCGACAAAAACCAATGTATTACAAGCCGGACATGGCACAGTCCATTAATCTTGAACAAATAAATTGCTGGTGTTACTGTTCTTTGAAATACTAGTGATCAATGTGTATCACGCCAGGTGTTCAATTGATCTTTACATATAAGTGCACATTTTAGTAGATATGTGCCTTTTCCCATGTCATCAAGATAAAAACTCTTGATTACATGTGTTTAACATCTATGTTTTCTACCCATTCTATTCTATTTATGTATGTGTTAACGTCTTAACCATATCCGACATAAACTCATGGTTTCATTGTTCCTCCTAAGTGCAAATAAAACTTAAGGTGTGTGTTAAAGTGCAATGAAATATACGGTAGTTAACTTCAGTCAGAAAAAAACAAGACGAAATGGTTGCCTACCTGTGAAGGCCCACATAGAAACAAGTGTCCGGAGTTTGAAAAGGTACATGAGTGTCATGGGTATGAAACTAACACTATGGTGGACAAACGGCCTACTTGCTCCTTCTAGCTCAACACCCCCCCCCCCACACACACACACACACACCCCCCCCGACACACACACCTCACAACCCCCACCCTACCGACAGCAGCTATCCTTCTTCACATGTTGACCCACGTGTGAAGATTCTAGCATGGAGTTTGTAGAAAGGCGACAAATCAGATTATTCTACCGAACTTTCATTTATTTTGAAAGTGTGGTAAATGTTGGTGGGTGTTGGTAAATGTTGTCTAATGTGTTGCTTAATGGAAATGAACACAGTCAAATGCACACTGCATGCAGTTACCATGACTACATGGGCCTCCAGTGCTGTGAGAGTTGGAAGTGTGAAAAGTGACATGCAAAAAACTGAGAACCATAGAAGCTAAATGAGAGATTCCTTCAACACTTTAAAGTAACAAATGATCATAAAAGATATGTTGAGTAGTTGGGTGGTGATCTTCATGTAGGCGTTGCCTTCCAGAAACAACCAACTGTTACCACTTACGCTTCTCAGGACATGATGTTAAGAGGTCACCTTGAATATAGAGCACACGTTCCTCGGAATATGCTTTCGCTGACATAAACACAATGTGGAGAACCACAGTACACAACTGTGCTACAAAAGACCACACATTTGTGTGAAACCACATGATGAGGCTGCATGCAAGCACAGACCATTTCCTGTCCATCGCTCTTAATTGTGCAGGCAAATCTAGCACAACCATTGTAGCTGACCTCAAAACAAGACATTTAGGTCACAGCAATGGTTATAGGGTTTGAAGTTGGCATATCTTGCCATCGACCTTCTTAAGCACATTAGTGTTTATGGCCTCTTACATTTAGCAGACGCTTTTATCCAAAGCGACTTACAAGGAATTTTGTATTTACATCAGGAGCAGTTCAGTGTCTTGCTCAAGGACACTTACACATTTGGTAAGGAGGAGTGGGGAATTGAACTAGCAACCTTCCGACCTTCCAATTATTAAACGCCTCCTCTACCTCCGGTACCACTGTGGCCTGTTCATGATTCTAAGTGGTCAATCCATGTGTGCCACTCCACCACCTACTTTTTAAAAACATAATGGCCGTTCATTATATTAGCCAATTACATTACATTTATTCACTTGGCAGGTGGTTTTGGTCCAAAGTGTCTCAGAACTGAGACACAACACTCAAGCCATAATAGGTAAGCAGGCCTTTCAGGAGCACAAAGCACTAAGGCCTTATTCTAGTGAGTCTGCTCGGAAGGGCACAGGAAGTGTGAAAGTGTTACGCGTGTTAGAGGTGTTAGAAAGAGTTTGATCTTGGCAGAGATGAGTCTTTAAGAGATTCTTGAGGACGTTTGTTGAATATCTAAAGAACCTTTTTCTCTTTTGGGATGTTTAAGCTGGATTGTGGACTTTGCGTTGATGGGAGACATTTCCTGAGTTACCTGTTAACAAATGACTTGCTGGAGAATAAAGCATGGACTTCTTTTGAACCTTGTATATTTGGCTGTTTACACAGTTAAACTGCACTGCCCTGGCATTCTGTCATAACATTACAACATGCACAGCATTATGAGGCAAAACCACATCGCACACATTCGCAGAGGCACAAAAAACTTCAATATTAAGTCTAGTAGCATCAAGCATTCATCCGTTCTCCCAGAGCATGGATTCTTTTGAATTTGTCACGTGATGAACATCAAACTCGAAAGGCATTTTCATGACATTTATTAGTTGAACAGACATCAAACTAAGCAACACACAGGTGTACTATTAAGAGCACTGGGTGCTACAAGAATTTTAACAAGACTGAAATAAATCACAGAGTAGCTACACCCCCAAAAAATAATGATTGTTTATTTCTTTCGCATAACTTGCAATCCTGAATGTCCTGAAGTTTCAAATACAGCCAGTAATATCCTCATAAATGATGGTCTTGTTGACAAAAGTGCAGAAGGAACAGTATTCACTTCTAGGGGAGACTGCAAAAACAGTGGAAAAATATAATGGAACCTTTTATTAAAGAAACAGAAGGCAGCTATATGTAAAACAAAAGGCATATATGTCAAATGAAAGGCAGATATGTACAATAGAAGGCATATATAAATATATACACACACACACACACACACACACACACACACACACACACACACAGTATGTATAGTTAAATCTTACCTCCAACAAACAATGGGTGTACCTAAGTTCCTTAGACTGCATTTGTTTTGCAGAGGCAGACTGCTGTGGTTCCAACCAAAAGCAAAAGTATGATAGTGGACGTAACCCAGGCGACTGTGTAAACGCAAAATACAGCAAAGCACTGGTCTGCAAAAGTGAAAAAAAAAACTGTTATACACAAATTATTCAAATGAATTTACAGTGCAGGTATGGTACTGTTATGTTGAGAACCTTGCTATTTTGACAAAATGGAACAGTGGGTATATATGCCCATGGTCCTCTTAATATACCATTTACCTTCAGTATATCCACTGGGAATCCAGTTCCATACTGGATGGATTTAAAGCGATAATTGTACAGTATGCTTGTCATGATATATTGTACAGATTGTCACGGGTTATTAGTCTCAGTGAGCGATTTTTCCTGATACAGTTCTCTGTGCATGTTACCTGTTGAGTGATCTTAGGTACTCTATACATTTTCTGAAATGTATGTGCAGCACAGTATGTGCATATAAGATGCTTCATTTTAACATAAATGGTGTCAATACACACAGTATAGGTTTAAAGCAGCAATACAGAGTTCTGTTCCAAATCTAGTAAGCTAAATACCAAAAAGCCTTGCAAACACCACCAACAGCCCAGCTGACACTAAAAGAAGCTTGCCAACACACTAACTGGTATCTTTTGTCATGTGAAAGTGTGTAAAAGCTTTTCTTCCATTTTTGCAGGGTGTTCCAGGCCGGTACATAGAACTTCACAGGGCATATCCTGGATGGCTAGTAGAGACACAGGGGTTTATTTGTCCTTCACATGACCATATGCTATTAAAATTAATTTGAGGATGATACCAAAACTATTTGCCAATAAAACCATACCTCAAAAAGTGTCAAATTGTTGCATAGTGTTACTTTAAGTCATACCCTTGTGCTGCAGTGTTTTGGAGAAGCTCTGCCCCGCAAACTCTACCACGCAGGAGCACGGTATGCCCTTCTCCCACTGCTCTGCCGGAACCAGGATCTGGTTCTGGGTGAGCCTCTTCAGTGGGTCATCATCTTCCTCAAGGGAAGAATCTGTCCATCCGTTCTCCACGGTTCCGTTGATCAACCAGAAGACACGGGCCTGGGAAGGGATGACACCGGACACCAGACACAGGAGTGGTACCATGGAGGCGTAGGCCATCGCCGGGATGATTTCAATGGAGGGAGCTGGCGGAACACTGCTCCGCTCTGTAAGCAAACAACAGAGTCAGTTCAGTTCAGTTCAGTCCAGTTCAGTTCAAGTTTATTATCATATACTCATAAACAGCATTTATCAGTAATGATATTCTTTGTGCTCAATGTTCGTTCAATTTAGAGACTAAATAAATGAAATACTGGAGAATAGAGAAAAGGGTAGAAAAAAAGAAAAAAGAAAAAATAGTCAGAGGCATGACACACCTGCTATGGCCAGTAGCGTCATGTAACAAAGTAAAAATACTTCGTTAGTCGAGTACTTTACATCACTTTTTTTATATTTCTGTCAACTTTCACTTTTACTCTGATACATTTGCTCTTAGCATCTCCGTTACTTAATCCTGCTACAAAATAACAAATGGGAGAAATTTGGTTGCCTCATAATGTTGGAACACAGACTGACACACACCGAGGAAGCTCCAACAAGTATTTGGACGTGGGGGCAGTGGGGAGGGAATGGGGTGATATTTATGAGACAGAGGGTTGACTACAAACTTGCAGTGATGCTGTCATGGCTGGTTTAATCTAGTCAATTTCATGGTACATGTCACAGATACCTTTACTCGCAGTAAAAGTGAGAACCATTTCAAAATACTATGCCGGGTTAATTCTTTCCTGAGCTAGATGTGCTGCACATCAACGATACTTGCCTGTGAAATATAACATTAGGCAGAGTAACAGAATCAGTTAAGGGGTAGCCTAGATATTCTACCCTATGAGGTACAGTAGTTTGAGAATAATCATCACATTTAGACGTATTCAGTTAGACAGATCTTCTGAAGACAGTGTGACAAAATGATATGTATTAGTATTTCTGTGCATATTGATTGTATAGATATTGATTTCCATACTGACTCTTTTACAAGTAATTCAACACATTTGTTTATATGCATTAGTACACAGTATGTTGTATTGGGCCTAGAAAAAAAGCCTTGCCCTTCCCCACCTGCCCCCTTCTCCAAATTAAGGTCCCGATCTGTCAGTCATCAGACCGAAAACACACACGCACTCAGACATGAATCCCACACACTCCTTCACACAAAGCTGAAACACACCCCCTGCCCTATGCACACTGGGTGAAGTAACACTGCACAATCAAGACTATATTACCCCTATAGCAGCACTGTCACAAACAGTCAAAAGAAGTTTAGTGGGGGGGCACTGTGGCGAACCAGTAGCCCCGACCACATTTGGGCTTCACGCTCATGGAGGACAAAGGTCGAATCCGGCCTGATGTAATTTCTCCTGTCGACTCCCCACCTATTCTCCCTCTCATTTCCTGTCCCACTCTTACTGTAACTGTACTCTCAATTAAAGGCACAAAAGCCCTAAAATAAATCTTTAAAAAAGAAGAAAGAAGTTTAGAGAAAATTAGACCTTTACATTTCCCACCTGTGACCATGAGCCGTGTTCCATTGCCAACGTATGCAAACTGCCCGTGTGACAGCACACAGTAATACATGCCCGAATCCTGGACTGTAACCTCTGGGATGGTCGCCAAACAAACACTGTTAAAAACGATACTGTTTGTATCATTTGGGTCAACCATTTTGACTCTGTCAGTGACGTGGAGGACCATGGGTTTCCGTGGGTCCAGCTTCAGCCAGTCCACGTGCGAACAGCTGGAGAAGAGCTCCGCTATGTTACACTGCAGCCGTGCAGAGCTCCCAGAGGCCACCTCCACGTCTGGGGACTGGGTCACGATGAACGGTTGGCCAGCTGCAAACAGACAGTGGAGGCAATTTAAAATTACATTGAGATATTTTACTGGATATTACCGGTGGTACATTTTTTTTCAATCTTTGACAAAGTAGGCCTACTGAAGCCAATGCAGTTTCGCTAGATATGCCTATTTTATGGTTGAATACATGCTGGATTAACATGCTGTGTCAAGCGTCGAAAAAAAATGCAACATGTCAAAATGATTTTGTCAGCAACATGTTAAAATAATGTTTTATTATTCTTATGATATTTTATTTTGCATTAGTTGAGAAAATAAGGAGTAAAAGACATTTCATTTTAAATGACTAAGCTTGGTTACCTTGAGCCAGAGAGAAAACTAACATCAGCAGTCGACATGCCATCATCCTCGTACTGAGGTTGACCTGAAAACACACGCCTCATCTCAGCTCTCATACTCTCGACACACTAAGCCACCTTAAGCCGTATTGGTGTCACTGCTGCTGAATGTTCATTTCCAATGGATGACTAACTTCAGGTGCTGCGCTTTAGAAAACGATATCAATTAGAGGACTGTGGATATAAGCTTAAGGGATCTGCTATTCTCAATGTTTCTTCAGTATTACCCTATTTTACTTGATTTTCACCTCATAATTACTGTATAGTTGTAACAGTATGTCATGGTGCTGTCATTTAAAATAAGGAGATATCAGGGAACATAAGAAGCTATAGTAACCTTTATTTCTTAGCATTTTAAGGTCTCATGTATAGATTTGAGTGGTTTTCTTGAAAGTTGGGGTAACATAGAGCACTCATAGAGACACTTTTCTCACATGCGGCAGCTGAAAAGGTCAAGGGGATGAAAATGTCACATCGCTTTCAGGTATAAACAGGATACTGTGCCCCTAGGTATGGCGGGCGATGTAGCGTACTGGGAACTTAGTAGTGCCTCTCACAACAACAAAAAGCGAACAAACCAGCTCGCCATGAAGCAGACCTTCAAAGCAGAGAGGCACAGAGCGCTGCCCATTGTTCACCATCCGGGCCACCCCCTGCCGCGGCCTCAAGCTCACTGCCTGCCTGGTCTCTTGCATCCTGTCTTCACAACGGCTGTGAGGAACGCGCTGACACAAATAGATGTAACCGCTGAGAATCTGAGACGCGCCTGAAGCACTTGCCAAGGGTGTGAGTGAACATCCTTTTTATTCCTTCAAATGCTCCTAAAATGCGCTTTCGTCTTAAAATACTTCAACAACATGTGACACCTTGATGGGTTCTTCCTGTCCCAGTAAATACCCTTCTCTCGTTTGAATACTACCTTCTTTTTACTTCTCCATGAGCAGAATACCGCTTTGTTTGTGAAGGGATACAGCAGACTCTAAGACCGTGTCTGGCCCTGCACTGTGCTACAGTCAAGCAACATATGGAGAGCATTAAGGAGAGGTCGCTTTATAAGAGTAGTGGAGAGGAGAGGTAGTTTAATTCAAGTTCAATGTCAAGTTAGTTCAATGTCCAATTAATAATGGTTGATAGTCTTTTTTTGCAAGTCCAAGTCAAGTCTCAAGTCTTTGAGCTCGAGTCCAAGTCAAGTCTCAAGTCTTTGAGCTCGAGTCCAAGTCAAGTCTCAAGTCTTTGAGCTCGAGTCCAAGTCAAGTTTCAAGTCTCTTGTTTGTGCTCATGACAGGCAAATGGGTTAAACTAGTTATCTGAATTGATTACATTTGTTGAAAGGGCAAACATGAGTTTAAAATCCCATTGGCCATCAAGCCAGAGTGGCAAAACGGTAAATGTCACAACTGGATAACATGACTTGGTTCTCAAAAAAATTATGTGGCATGGAAGATTGTCCCATTGTTCTTTTATTAGGTTGTATCAGTCCCAACAGAGGTTCTGCATCCTGGTACAATATTCTTTATCAATCACTTGGAGCTTTGTTGAATTTAAAAAGTTGTCAGAGTGCAAGAGACTTCCAGGATATAATTTTGCGTTGGCAAAATTACTAAATATATTGACAAAATGGCTTGCATTTTGGTGGCACTGACATATTCAATTATGTGAGTAACAGGCCTTTGCAGGTCATCAATTGTGCCATACTGTTTGTACTACTGTAATGGGACCTCATGGACAGAAACTTACACACAGTAAAAAGAAAACGTCCACCAAGCACCTTAAGGTGTAAAACACAAAAATAAACCTACACGAATGTTAGATTGACAATTCTAAGCTTACCATCCATAGGCGCTAACATTTACTTTTATATTACCAGAATTTACCAGATTAGTAACTGAACCATCTGCGTGAGTTTTCAGGTGCCTGATGAAATTTGAATTTTCCGTTCATTTAAGATCATTTTACAAGTCTCAAGTCACCCTGTGTTAGACTTATTAGTCTTATTAGTCCAATTCGCAGACTCAAATTGCTCTCTTTGTAACAGACAAAGCAATTGATATGATCTCTCTCACCTTATCAACAATTTTGTATATTTCTTAATTGTAACTCTATAAAGAAATTAAGTCCAGCACCTGACTTTTTGTTGATGGTTTTAGTTTTTCGTGGTTGTGATGTTGTCTTTATTCACCTTTAATTCACTAGTAGATGTTTCTGAAAAAAAGACCACTGCAATGACTTTATGTCACAATAGCGCCACCAAATGGCCCTGTGCTAAATAATGAGGATTTTCCTTTTTTGTTGTTGAATTTAATATTTTCTGTGATGTAGAAAATTAATTATATTGCTATTTTTTACAATGTTTTATTGTTATTACCAAGTACACGGTTCCATCAAAAGAAACCATACAGGCAAATGGTCTGACATTGATCTACACATCTATGGCTTTGCTATAACCAGACATTACCTCCCCAACTCCGTTTTGCCATGAAGTTGCTCTTGGTAGAGTTAGGCTAGATCTCTAGATTCACAAGGGATTTAATCTGATAATTTACAGAGCTTCATAACAGCATGCAAGGTTTATGTAATCGTCATTTTCATGAATAGTGAATGAATGGACAGGAATCCACATTATGACATGGATCCACACTCAAAATGAAACAGGAGGTAAACACCAAATTTTAAAAGCTGTCCATAAAAAAACTGAGATTAGGTCACATTCCCTATTTGCACCCGTGATAGATGTTTCACATCACAAAAAGAAGGAATCCTTTCTTTCTCATACTTTAATCTGCTCTACACCTACTCTTACTATACAAGTAGCCTAGTTATATGGTCAAAATGTCTCCATGTAGACCATGAGGCTGGTTAAAATGATCTCAGAATCTATTTAGGGGGTTTCTCTTGAAGTTAAGAGGATGAAGTGGTCCAATCTTGTGATTCCGCATTCATTTAGGTGTGTTCCATAGTGAATTGTAAATGCAACAATCAGCGTATCAAATAGGATACAGGAAATGATCCCCAGTGCTTTGTACATCTCAGAATCTATTTAGGGGGTTTGTTAATGGTCCAATCTTGTGATTCCGCATTCATTCCGCATTCATTTAGGTGTGTTCCATAGTGAACTCTAAATGCAACAATCAGCGTATCAAATAGGATACAGGAAATGATCCCCAGTACTTTGTACATCCACATGACTGCACGGCACAAATCAGACAGTTCTGTAGTGACAGAAAGAACTCAAACATGTGAGTGAAAACCAGAATACATCCCAGAGAGCAGTGGAGATAAGTGTCAATGACAATTCATCAGCCCTCAAATAAGTCTGATTGTGTGCTGTACATTCATGACGTTAGAACACTTATTCATATAGTATATAATAAAAGATAAATAATCATACTGTGATGTAACTTAAAATAGTTTTTATAATGACATGAATTATTATGTGTCAGTAGTAGGCCCTACATTGCATAATCTAAATTATGTCTTAAGGTTTTTCTGTACATTTAGTGGTCAGATAAGAAACACACATGAAATATTGATACAAAATCCAGCCTGTTGACAAAAATGAAACGCTACCAATGATAAGAAAACCAGTCAGCCCTAGTATCAGATAGAAAATATGAATGATGACAAGCTCTCAAGCTCTCTGTTGGCTAGCCCTCTTATCGCAGGTAGCTCTGACCATAGACATGTATAGGCATGATAAGCCCTCTTATCACAGGTAGCTCTGACACTAGCAGTGGCTAGCTCTCTTATCACAGGTAGCTCTGTGAATGTGATTGTTTAAGTACAGTGTTGTTGATGCACTGTGCAGCAGTTGGGACATAGAGGGGATTTCAATGCATATATATATTTTTGGAAACCTACTTTTTCAAGATTATTACCTGATCAGAGATTTCAAGATTATGACCAGGATCAGAGTTCAGGGCTACCTGGGTGAGTGGCCTTTTCTTAGACTTTGAAGGATCTGATCCACTGCTCACTGCTTAACATGGCCTCTGAACATAGTGTCAAAGAATGTGCACAGGCAATGAGGGCTGAATGAATGTATTGTGACATCACTAAAAAGGTATGTCAACATGAGAAGAGGTTGCTTGGATACACTTAGACACAAGCCTCGACAAGACACATACCGCAAGAAAGATAGTACTGGAAATAGGATGAATTTTACACATTTAAAGGACCACTTTGTAATAAATGTACTGTACCAAATCATGAAAACCTTACCATGATATGTCATCAGAGAATAAGGAAACATGCTTAACTGAAATACTGGCTTCTCCGTCAACAATGCTACAGCCAGTATATTTTCCTTTTAAAATTTCTGTTCCAGAAATGTTTGTGTTTTTACCTTGTGATTTCACCCACTGCCCATTTCTCCATTACCATTTCAACACCCCTGGTTGCCAGATAAGAACGCAACGTGTGACCCGCATGGAAGTAAGCAAACAAGCTGGACCAACAGAGATAATCTTTGATTCTAATCAAATAAAAAAACCTTGGCATAAAAAGATGCACGATCAACAGTGTAGTAAAATGCAGGTAGATATTGGAGATGGAGACAGCTAAGAACCCAGAAGGATTTTAAGACAGATGCCGAGCTAATTTTCTCCTGAAGAGGTTAACTGACCTTAACTAATTTATCACAGCTACTAGTAGGTATGGGCATTTTAAGTCATTTCTAATTTCAACATTCTACCAACTAGCATTCATACCCCGTGGTACTCCCACTGTATGGCTCACTATGTCTGTGTCGCAGTTTAAGGCTACCAGTCAATAAAGTTTCAATATTCAGCATCACTAAAACATTTCTTATCTCGAGGCACCTGTTTACGAAATGCCTCGCAAATGTAACAATATGCATACACGTGTTGTCTTGCATGTGTATGTGTGGGTAGTGGTTATGGCACATAGATTTCAATCACTGACCTCACGGATTTCAGTCATGGAGGGGGAGGGGGAGGGGGGAAACAATGCTCTCCAATATTTTGTATTCGGAATGCAGTACCGATTTTAAACACGGGGCTCCAGGCTACATATTACTACTTTAAAGGGACAGTGTGCAGCTTGACAGCCACCGTAGGTACTCACACACACTAATAAAGGGTATGATATTCAGCTGGTTGCAATTCAGCAATCTCCCCACTAGATGCCACTAAGAATTACACATTGTATCTTTAAGTGCAAGTAACTCCACAGGTATTCCCAGCATCATTTTTGCCACACTTCACAAACCACTGGTTTAAAAAGCACTGAAATCAAGCAAGTGGTCATGGTTTTCAGACAAGACAGGTGTATGATAGCAAAGCCTGAGACCATATTCTGAGTGATGTCCAATCACAGATGCCATGAAGTATTCAACTCTGCAGGGACGTGCAAAGGAATTTTGAAGGGCAGTTGCTCTTCCCTGTAAAAAAGGGGCAACACGTTAATTTTTGTCACCACGGCCCTGTCGCCTGATCGCAAATATTTCCTTCGAAGGCGCAACTTTAGTCAAGGAGGGCAAACGGGCAGTTGCCCAAGCAATTTAGCCCACTCCTGTGCACGTCCATGCTACTCTGTGTGTCAGTGTGCTGTATAATCTATCATTCTTCATCAGAGGCCCTGGCAGAGACAATGTTGATGACTAAACACACGGCAATGGCATTACAACACAAGTATGACTGAGTCATGGTATACGTGTGTGTGTGTGTGTGTGTGTGTGTGTGTGTGTGTGTGTGTGTGTGTGTGTGTGTGTGTGTGTGTGTGTGTGTGTGTGTGTGTGTGTGTGTGTGCATGTGTGTGCATGTGTGTGTGTGTCTGTCCATAATTACTATGAACATGAATCACCCTGGGAAAGAACACAAGCAACGTTGTGCCAGTTAGTGGTTTCAAGTTCATGCAGTGTGTTTCCTCATGTCTGTATAGGTGAACACATATCTGTGTGCCTGTTCTAGAGGACAAAGCACTTGTGATTAGCTAGAAGCAGTTGTGACATACATGCCTCTGCAAATAAATGTGTTTCAGTGCCACGCCCTATTCCCATGGGATCAAGCTGTCTTAGCCACGCCCGTTGAGCCATTCGAAGTGATGTAAAACAAGTAAATCATCTTCCTTGCTGTTTCAAATGTGCCAACTTTACCCTATCTATAATTACAGATTACTATATCTATACTGACACTTGACAACGCCAGTGAAATGCTCAAGAAGGTATCTGCTGTTGTTATGGTTTATGGTTGTTATGGATGGAATTGATAGGTGTTAGTATGGTAGATGTGATGCAACCTGAGTTATAACAAATAGGCTAGGTTGTTGGGTATGATCACTTGCATGTGACATTAAGAGGTTTGGCTGCCGTTCAAAGTCCCCAACCAATGACACAAGAAATGAATATCTTCTCCTGCAATAACTGAAACAAGAGGAGATTTGCCACAATGGGTTTTTTCATAAAGTGTAGAGTACTCGGCATTTTGAGAGCTACTCCAGCTCTCACCATCTGTGTGTTTGCTTGTTGGTGAGTCACACATCCGTCTCACCAGAATGTAGTTGCTCCAGTTCTGTGTCTGTTTACCTATTCGCACCAAACCAGGGCAGCAGAACAGACCTGTGCTTTCAGACAATGGGCATTAAATAAAACTGCCACTGACAGTGTCTTGTTTGAGCACCATGTTGTGAGCTATTGTGGCTGCACATTTAAAATATGGCTTGAAAAGTGCATCCAGTGTAATAAAACCCAATAAAACTTCACCTTTTGGGGGGGGGGGGGGTGGGGGGGCTGGGGCAAGGGGGTAGGTCAGTGATTTTGCTGGAGAGGGGAGTGAAAGGAAGCAAAATCTCGAAAAGAAGTCAAGAAACAGGACACAGGCCGGCCTAGACTTGCAGTTTGCTGTTGCGTAAAACCGACGTGTTCCAACCGCTGCCTAAAAGCTTCCAGATGTGAGAGGGGGGCACGTGCACCCTCTTCCTTTCTGTTCGAAAATATAGCGGTGTCTTTCATCTTGCAAACGAAAAGGAATGCGGAGAAAGAATTGTTTACAAAGGGGTGTATGCAACTGTGTACGTCTCTACGCCCTATGAAGTTTACTGTCCTAAAGCATCAAATTACAGTCTAACGTTATTTTTCCCATAGCTGTCTGACTGTCACGGAAGGTGGAATCTATTTGCGTTTTTTTCTTTTCCTTCAGCGAGTGGGAGGATTCGGGACCACAGCCAAGATGTGACAGAAGCAGTGGAACGCTGAGCAAGAAAAGTAATAATTACTGAACGTCGCAGAAAGAAAAGTTTGCTTGCAACCAAGGGTCAAGAAAAAGGAATCCAAATGGCGGAACAGGTATGGCGAACACTTAATAGAGATAAAAGTATGATAGGCCTATTGCAGATTCTTCAGGCTGTTCGTAGATTTTTATCGGGTGCTCAGTTGTAGTTTATAGCTGTCTGTAAGTAACTTTCCAGTGCTTTTCTAGCTTGTGAGGGGAAACTGACAGGGCTAATAATTTGACTCTCAAAACAGCTGTCCCAGTCGTGTAGGGTCTCCGCGGTTTTTTCGGAGGGTTTTTTGTGTTTAAATCTGTGCGTGCATGGCATTTTCATATGGAATCTCATTTATCCCCAGCGAAGCATGTTCAATCGCGACCACAAGGTTTTTTTTTTTTTTTTTAGGTTTTTTTTAGAAACAGGCAATGACAAGTGAATTCAGCCCATACACTCAACATAGAGCCATAAACTGCACTTATTAGACACTGTGTACGTAGAGATTAAAAGCACGGGGACTCAATCAGACCATCATCTGTTAGTGAGCGGGGCCTGGAGATGCCTGTGTCATGTCAAAATTGTTACCGGCTCTATATGTATATTAATCGAGATTTACTGATAAAGAGAGTGAACAGTTGTCTGACGCGAGGTTAAATGAACCTCAAGTGTCTTAAACATTTTTTGACAACCTTTGGAGAGCTTTTGAATAGGCTATCTCATAAAATGTTGGCTACAGATTTGTATGGGACAGGTCTCCATTTTGATAAATTATATCCTCATTAAACTCACCTGAAATAACTCTAAAGTCACGTTATTTAAATATGACACCTACGAACACGCACGCCTATGAAGCTCTGCCGGGGGTTAACTGTAACCAGTCAGAACACAACAATATAGTATACTTACAGTGATTTTACTCTCTCTCTCTCTCTCTCTCTCTGTCTCTTTTCAGTACTCAGATCTGGAGAAGGCCATCAACACCATGGTGTCAAACTTCCACTCAGCAGCCGCGAATAATGGCCCCACGCTAAAAAGTGACGAATTCAAAGGTCTCCTTTCTTCCCAACTGCCTAATCTAGCTAAGGTAAATCAGCCTGTATTACACACCACCTCCTTTTCTAAGAACATCCTCAAATCCACTGACTCTTTAGGTGTGGCTCTGACTCATTCTCTTAGTCCTCAGACCTCTTACTTCAGGTACACATATATTCATTCAGATGTGTAGGCCAGGTGAGTGCCATTAGGTGAGGCACTTTCATTTATTTATGCGTTTGTTTGAAAAGGGACAGTGTACATTGATAAACATTTCCCAGAAAATGTAAATGCACCGGAATTAGCTTGCTTGGTTAGCTAGTTTTCATCCGTTGCCCCTGGGCATGGCATGACAGAGAGATATGGAAATAAAAGAAAGAAATAATAATACACAATTATATAATTAAAAGAAAAAAAAGATAAGCAACAGTTTGACAAAACAGTGCAGTTTAAGAAAACAAATTGTAAAAACCAGACAGACAGGGTGTTTGACATATAAATAAGCTACGGTGTAAGTAATGCAGTGGCCTAATTATGGTTGCAGGTTTGCACTTAGGCTTATCTCTCTCTTGCTCTTTGTACTTGTCTGTGTGCAGTCAATTTACTGCACATGGTTGGACAAATGTGGGTCGAAGAGGACAACATGTCACCACCAGTTTGATGTTAGGCTATATGTTTGTGTGTGGTAAATGTGTGAAAGCGTTTGGGTCGAAGAGGACAACATGTCACCACCAGTTTGATGTTAGGCTATATGTTTGTGTGTGGTAAATGTGTGAAAGCGTTTAATTAAATCGGGCAAGTTGTTACAAGATTCACAGTTGCCTATAGCAAAATACTCATTGCGAGGTAGACAACCACTTCTTTCTAAGAATGAGTAGAAGGCCTTCCATTGATGAGTTATATTGTACCATATGTGACAGCAATATTTGAAGAAGAAAAAAAACAAGGAACCAATCATTTTCACAGCCTTGTGAATTAATTCCAATGGCAATCCTTGAAATGTGATTAAGGGAACTAGCCTGGATACCAGCCTGAACTCCGCCCACAAAATTTTTGGTCCGGGAGATTCAGTCTGGAGTCGAGCTAGTTGGGAGGGTTTAAACGGCCCCGAAAAGGGATCTGACCATTCAAATTGTAAGGGCGGGCTTTATACGTTGATGGACAGACATAGATAGATTACCGGTATACATCGAACAAAGATGGCGCCGTCTCGGGAGCTTAGTGGGACATATTTGATATGATTTAAGGTATCTACACGACTTTTTTTATGTCTACATTGACTCGGTTAGTTGTGTATACGCAACACCAATGTTGCCTAGGATTGTAGGTCTTAACTTATGCACTCTAGACCATTATTGAAAGGTTATGCTAACAGCGTAGACAAAAAGAACATTAGAACTAATGGTAGCTTCTAGCCTTGAGTGCTAATTAAGTAACGTCTCAACAGATATTGACAGCGCATTCATTTTGAAAGAGGAACAGAGAAACGCGATCAAGGCATTTGTCGATTGAAAAGATGTTTTTGCCGTCCTTCCTACGGGATCAGGTAAAAGTTTAATCTATCAGATGGTAATAATACTACGTTGCTCTGATTGGTTCTAGGTATCCAATTCAGCGAAGAGGAATTTTCTTTCCTGGTTCGTTGAAACACGCCCCATAATCACAGCCCAGTGGTCCGGTCTCAGACTCATATTCTGACTAGAATTATGAGTATGACATCGTCAGGCTATAAGGGAACCAGCGTTCAGTCAATTTACTTGTTCCTTATGCAGACCTGGGCAAAGTGCGGCCCCAGGGCCATTTGCGGCCCCTTGGCTGTCCCTGATCGGCCCGTGGAGGTCAATGGTAAATTAGGAATCAAACGTTAATTGATAAAAATTGATATTACTATTTATTTGTATACTTGCCTGCTCTTGCGTGTGTGTGTTTGTGCCATGTGTATTGGTCGTCTGGGCACACCTTTAATACTGCAAAAACATGCTAATTTTTCATGCTGAATTGAGTTCAGCCTATTGGTCCGGCCCTCCACAACAGTCCCACTAACTCATGTGGCCCCTTGGGGAAATGAATTGTCCTTATGGAAGGTTACTCTGTTTTTAAAGGAACTGTCGTCTCGCTGATAGCATCTGATTCTGGCCCAGTTAGGGTGTGAACCTGACAAATCTGGTGTTTTGCACAGTAGGATTCTGTCAGTGGAAAATGTCTCTCTTGTTTCAATAACCGTTTTATTTGGCTCTTTTATTCTTTGCTCATATAATCCATTCTTGTTAATCTCACCCCAGTGGAGTCACACCCTCCTTGCAAACTTGCAGAAAGCAGACAGCTTAGTGAAGAAGAGTTATAGCCACGTGCATAGATAGACCCCAGGTGGTGCTTATTCACCTGCCCTTATGCCCTCTGACTTAGCCCCTTTTTTGCAGGACAACATTTTTAAACTATTTCTACTTTTATAGTTTTAATTTGACTCATGGTATTATTTTTCAATTAAAGTGGCCTGTCACTGACCCCTGAACTGCATTTGAGTTCCTGAGCCTCCGCCTCCCACTTGCCTTGCCACAGCGACCGCAGTTAGCACACAGTGGTGTAGTCCAGGGTATACACAGTTAACACACAGTGGTGTAGTCCAGGGTATACACAGTTAACACACAGTGGTGTAGTCCAGGGTATACACAGTTACCTAAGAGTGGTGTAGTCCAGGGTATACACAGTTACCTAAGAGTGGTGTAGTCCAGGGTATACACAGTTACCTAAGAGTGGTGTAGTCCAGGGTATACACAGTTACCTAAGAGTGGTGTAGTCCAGGGTATACACAGTTACCTAAGAGTGGTGTAGTCCAGGGTATACGCAGTTAACACACAGTGGTGTAGTCGAGGGTATACGCAGTTAACACACAGTGGTGTAGTCCAGGGTATACGCAATTAACACACAGTGGTGTAGTCCAGGGTATACACAGTTACCTAAGAGTGGTGTAGTCCAGGGTATACACAGTTACCTAAGAGTGGTGTAGTCCAGGGTATACACAGTTACCTAAGAGTGGTGTAGTCCAGGGTATACGCAGTTAACACACAGTGGTGTAGTCGAGGGTATACGCAGTTAACACACAGTGGTGTAGTCCAGGGTATACGCAGTTAACACACAGTGGTGTAGTCCAGGGTATACACAGTTAACACACAGTGGTGTAGTCCAGGGTACACAGTTAACACACAGTGGTGTAGTCCAGGGTATACGCAGTTAACACACAGTGGTGTAGTCCAGGGTACACAGTTAACACACAGTGGTGTAGTCCAGGGTACACAGTTAACACACAGTGGTGTAGTAGTCCAGGGTATACGCAGGTATACGGAGTATACCCACTTATTTTTCAGTCAGCGTTGCGTATACCCACTTCTCAAAACAGGGTGTTTATCCTGTGCTGTATGGGCTGCATACAAAAATTAAGAGTATACCCACTTCTCCAGGGACTGTTAACACACATTTAAAGCCCTTTGGAGCAGCATCCACCTCCCCCTGATTTGCCTTCGTTGGCAACCGCCAAGTAACAACACTGTGTGCGAAGCTTCAACATTGTCTATCACTTCAAATTCTCTATCAAACAATCTTGATGCAGCGCGCAATGGGCCATGGTCACACCAAAATGCAACATTTTCACACAGTCTGACTTAGACAGAAACAGTAAATCTAAAGACAGCCCATGGCATGCAGGGCCTGTCATATGTCTGAATCACATTACCCCATCCATGATACCACGCTACTTGAAAACACTTTTATGTACACTGGCATGCGGTACACGTAGGCCTACGTTGCCAGAGGCTACCCATAAACTTGCACTTATAGCAGAGAAAACATTTACAAGGTTTTTGTAGACAGAAATTACACTTCATATGAACATCTTACCATTTAAATATCAGGAAACACAACGCTTTTATTTGGTCAACCGAGGTTTAGATAGGCCTACAAGCAGTGCTGTATGACTTGATTTGATTGATTTGAATTCAAGTTGAGTCTCAACCGTTCTCATTATTTTTTTCCCCTTTTTCTCTTGCTCTGCTGGCTGGTAAGCTCAGGTGGCTCATGCTAAACTGTTGTTGACGCTTGACGAGAAATTGGACGTTTCAGCTTGTTGCATGGTTTAAGCCATAGACTAGAAAAAGGCAAATAATTCTCTTTCTGGACTCTTCCTGAAGATTTCAGTGAATACCAACTACATCGGCATTGATGTATGCTATTCCAAATTAATAGTAGTTGTAGGACCATAGCACATAAAAATGATAATGAGAGGCAGAGAAAGAACCCCTGTTTCACTGCCAAGAAGGGAAATGTTTCCTTTTAAAACTTTAAGATGGTGAATTTGAAATGTTAGCCTTACCACCCAGCATTGCGAGTGCTTTTAGGTACAGGTCACTTCACCCTTAACTCATTGTAAAGTACATAGTTCTCTCTGTGTTATTTTACATTGTTGTGCTTGGGGTTAAGGTTAGGGTTGGTGGCATGTAATAACACATGCCTACTTGAGTAGTATATATTATTATTTGTCATCTGTATAAGTATCCGGTAAGAGGGACACTTAATATGTCGACCCAAACTGTTATTGCCTCTCAAAGCTTTTTAGCCTGAGAATGTCTGACAACTGTTGCTATGGTCTGAGAATGTTCGAATGTGTACTCTGAGCGTTTGTTGCAGAGTCAGCAGTAACAAACTTTAGATGTGGTTGTCCTGTCACTGACTTGCAGTGTGAGGAACAAGGTGTCAGGAAACTGATGTCTGAGGATGTCCTAATGTCTGATGAAAATATAACTCACCTCACTAAAGTGTCTATTAAATGATGGAATGTAATGAAATGTTATTGTTATGTAAATGTTTCCTTCAATTGTAAGTCGCTTCCTCAATTGTAAATCACTTTGGATAGAAGCGGTTGCCAGGTGAATAGATATAAACCCAATTCAATTTTTCAGTTTTATTGTATAGCTAGGGCCTATTAGCAATAGACGTTGTGTCAAGGCATTTTTCACAGCCTGAGGCCTGAATGTAATGTAATGTAACACAGTTCATATGTTGTGTCCCTTCATCATTTTTATTTTTTTTAATCCTTTTAATATTTTTAATTTCTTTTAATAAATAAATATATATTATTTTTTTTTCTTCCTTTTAATCTTTTAGATTATTTTATATCTCTTATATCTTTTTTCTCTTTTATTCTTTTGATCTTTTATTGTGTGATGTGCCCCTGATTGTTTTAGATCTTTTAAATCTTTACATATTTGAAATGTATGAAATGTTACTGCTTGTGTTAGATTCTTTTATTTTGTGAATGCTCCTGATTGTGTCTCTATGTAAAGCACTTTGAGCTGCATTTTTTTGTATGAAAGGTGCTACACAAATAAAGCTTTTTTTATTATTATTATTATTATTATAGACGTCAGGCTCGGACGCAGGGATGGGGGAGATCCTGCAGCAGATGGGGGTGAAAGAGGGCGAGGACATCTCCTTCAAGCACTTCTGGAACCTCATCCAGACCGTGGCCACCACTCAGCATGGGCTTCTGAGCCATGAGAAAGTGTCCAAGTGTGGATGTGTGTTATTGTGAGAGCAGAACTAGAGCTGAGATAGGTCATAGGTCATTGGGCATAGGGACCAACCACCGTAAAGCTTATTGAGCTCCGATGATCATGTGTGTGTTTTTTTTGTTTTGTTTCAGTAGCATCTTTTATCCAAGTAATTTCATATCAAACACTCTCCTTGAGCACACATAATGTAACTTGTCCTGCTTGGCAAAATGCTTTAACATTATGCATCATAAAAGAAAATGTCTGCATTGCCTTGTGTGCCTCCGGAAGTGTTTACGGTACAGACTGGAATTGAACACCATTGAAGCCTAGTATTGAAAGGGATATTTTTTTTAAATAATAAAGGACTACGTTGGAGAGACAAGTAACAGGTTTTCTTTTACCAGTTTTGAAGACAAATTTTGAATTAATTTTCATTGTAAGATGCAAATTGAGGTAACTCCTCTTACAATGTTGAAACAGGATATGTATCCTGAATCCTAATGATTTTCTTTTTATCTTTAAACTACAAAATTGTATTCACAAAAAGCTTATAATGTCTGTGGTAATACCTTGCCAGATCAAATTACAACATGTTGTAACAAACTGTTCGAGTACATCAGTCGCCTTTAACCACTATAAAATGAAACAACAATTGACATAAAAAGCAATGGGGATTGTTTCGGAGTATTACTTATCCTGGTGAAACTGGTGAAACTGAAACTTATCCTGGTGAAACTCCACATTGTATTTATATTTTGTTTTTTTATTTTTCATTTTCTGTGGCCAACATCTATGGTGTCTGTTATCCCAGAAATGACAGACAAAATAAAGTTTAAATGGTAACACAGATTAATGAAATAATATACCTCTTCTTTTCTTCTTCAGCTTTAAGAGACAACACACTTCCAAAAGTTTGTATGCTGTCTTCAAACATTGATGGTAGAGAATGAAGAGAATATGAATCTGGTAGAGGATCTGAGAATAAAGTTTAAATTCACAAGCTTTAACATTGTTTTCAACATTTTTGTTGGTAACTTTTATTGTACAAAGAATACCACATCTGGGGGAAGTTGCTGTGGATACAATAAAGAGCATCAAGATTATAATCTAATACACCTTTTGTAAAATTCTGACAAAAACAAATCCAGCCAATGAAACGTTTGTTCAGAAACACAGAAAAGGAGGGGTGTTGATTGAATGACTGTTTAGCCTAAATATCAACAACCTTTCGCCAGTAAGGCCTGTGATCGCCAGTAAGGATTCAATGTGATTTGATTGACAATCCCCTCTTCGTTTTGTAGTGGACAGTGCCCCCTTGTGGCATAGTAGAAAACAGGTCTGTATTTATTCGCCTAATAACTTTTTTTTTCTATGAAAGAATTCAGGATCAATGTAAAATGCCATCATGAAGTCTCATTTAAACCCCTGGGACCATACGCACATGGTGAAACAAATATCGCCTGATAGATTGATATCTGAATATCTGAAATAGTTTGCTTTGGGGAAGAGAAGCGATGGGGAAAATATTTGATTCTGTTTCTAGTATGCTTAGTAGCGTAGGCCAGGGGGAAGGGAAGGTAGAAGCAGGGACCAACACCTTGCTCCAACTGGTGCCATATTCAAATCCCTACCAGAGAGGAATAGGCTGTAATATAAGAGTTTGTTACAGATGGTACAATAGGGGACTGGAGGGGTGAAAGGACCCCTGGTTCTGATATAACCACCCCACGAGGATGTTCCCTCACACTCACACCCTTACACAAACGGGTATGCTGCCCCATCAATTTCCAGGTGGTGTTTGAACACCAAGGCATTGGTAGCCTTCACAAGGAGACATCGTACTTCACTGAGGAGCGGCTTGAGCAGTGCACGGCTGGAGGGGCCTGTTGTCAAATCATTCACCTGTTTTTTGTATTTATTTGTTTGTTTTCTGAACCACAAAAGTTGTCAACACAAACCATTTCTGTATTTATTTTGGTATTATCCCCCCAAAACTGAGGTTCGATTAGAAAAGAAACCTGAACCTACATTGTCAAGTGAAAATTCCACATTATTGAGGCATAATTGTTGTAGACAGTCTGAAGTAGTGCAAAATAAAGTTTCTTCTGCTTAGCAAACAGCTCATGCTATCCACTGTAAATATCTGTGCGCTTGTTTTCTTGAGAGCCAGTTAGTGATAGACACAAATGATTCAAAACTCTGAACAAGAAGAGGAGCACAAAATATCATCAAGTCAACACATTCACAATCAACACTCCCTTTTTCGAAGTCAGATGACTCAGATTAATCATATTCAGGATGAGGAGAAAACTAGAGCCCAGATCTAAACCTACCTTACGTTTTGATTTCCAGAGGGTTTAGATAGAGACCACCCCATTGTGATTACTCTTCATGTTTTATAAGTTTTGTATTTGTTTTGTTTTTACAGCCAACATCCACACATGTCCACACACAAGTACAATTTAAATGATAACACTGTGTAAAGTAAATTTAAAAACTTAATTTAAAAAAGACACATCACAGCTAAAAATGTTTGTACAGTGCTGTCTGTAAATATTCATGGCAACATCTGGGAACGAGAATGTTCCAACTCATAAATATAAGTGACGCTTGAAATCTGCAACATTTTAATTTGGTATTTCCTGTCCTGCCTTCTCTGTCCCTCTTTGGAACACAGAATTATCTTTACATTTACAGAACAATTCCGTGCCTGCAGAATAGGATTTAACATTGTGTAAAGTACGGATCGTCAAGCCTTCCTGAAGGGTTTGTGGAGGGAATGTTTTGGATGGGCTTTATGCGCCTCCCTGTTGTCAGCACAAACCATTTTGGGAAAAGTGCCCCAGGGCATTTGAGATGAGTCAGTCGGGGAATTTCACCCAGCAGCCTTTCAAGAATTAATTCAAGGATATTTCTGAAGATGACAACTGGTCCTGACTGGAATATAGGTGACTGTTACTATTCATGGCCATTAAAGTTATGGCACTTACATGCTTTGGTTTTCTTCATTTATCCCTCTGGAGTATTTGTCACATAAAAAGTTTTTGTAACAGAGGAGTTTTACAGAGCAGAGTGAAGTGCTTGCCCGGGATTGGAAGTACGTGGGGAATGAATCAAGATCCAGAAGTGAAAGTGAAAAGTAGTGAAAAAATAATCTGATGTTGGAGATGGTTTGAGAGGAAAAGACAGTTGATGAAGGAGGGGCGTGAAGCTTCTAGCCTAGAACAATTCATCTCTGTGTTATATAAATGATCTGATTACTCCCGCCAGAGTCACATCCACCAACAGATATCATGCTTTAAATGATCTAACTGCTAAAATCAAGGTGAGATTGCAATAGCATAGAAGCAAAACGACTTGAGGAAAAAAGAAAAAGTGTTTGAAACTAACCAAGACTAGCCCACTTAGCAGAACTTAAATCCTCTTCAAAGGACAGGATTTAACATGGCGTGGCAACAGGTAAGACATTTTCATTGCCTCAGTACTATTATGTACTATACTATCCTACACTAAATGTACTATACTATACTATATGTACTACTTAATACTACTCAGGCAAGCTCCTGGTTAGTTAACTCTAAATACTTATGACCTTACTGCTACATGACACAGAGTGAAGAACTATAACGACACAAAACTATAATTTTAAGGAAGTTGTTTTGATGTTTCAGAAGTGCACTTCCACAAGATAAGGGTAAAATGAACAGGTTAGTTACCACATACCAACTGATTTCCATTAGGATTAGGGTAAAATGAACAGGTTAGTAACCACATACCAACTGATTTCCATGAGGATTAGGGTTAAATTAACAGGTTAGTAACCACATACCAACTGATTTCCACAAGGATTTGGGTAGAATAAACAGGTTAGTTACCACATACCAACTGATTTCTAAGAAAAGAGTGTGTTTCGTAAACAGGTAAACTACCACTAAATGCATGTAAAAGACTTAGTATACTATCAATACTACACTACTATAAGTCTACAGGTGCAGATTTGTATGGCAGATAAATAAACAGAGAGGGAACAAAAGAAAGGAGGAGAGATGTTGCAGGAGGGAGGGGAGTTTTGTCAGTGTGAATGCTCATTGCTACAATGCTGTTTGTTTGTATTATAACCTTCATTCTAGCCCTCTTGCAAATGAAAACAGGTAAATAGGACGGCTGATTGAGTTAGCTGCAATAACAGGTCCATGCCATGGACCACATTGATGATGTAATACTGTATTTGAAATAAATAACATCAGCAAAAGCCAACATTGGATTGGTACATACATTATTAAATAAACAATCACACAACATTCATATTCCCTATGGTATTAACAAATAAACAAGCACACAACATACATATGCCATAGAATTATTACTATTACTATAGTACTATACAGTTATATACTGTATTCTTATATACATATTAATATGACCTGAAACCATGCAAAATCCCTTGGTGTGCTTTAAAATGCCATTATTAAATATTTAGGAGTATTATCAGTCACAAACTGACATATTTTTGTATTCATTAATCTACCAGGTCAATGGTTACCAAACTTTGTACAGCCCGGTACCCCTTCAGGAATTCAATTCCCCGGTACGTACCCCCCGTTTTTTTTTTTTCATGTTTGTAACCGCCGCCGCCGCCGCCGCCGCCGCCGCCACTTCAAACTGTGAGATTGTCACTGACCGTCACCGCCACGCCCTCCCCCCCCCCCCCCACACATATTCAGCCCTTAACACTTGAAGCTGTCATGCTAGGTCACTAACCTACCTGTAGATATTCATGGCAGTGTAACTGTTTAGCTGAATATGGGTATAAATGAGTATTTTTGGCATTGCAACTTGGCTATTCAGACCATTTAAGATTTCATGTCTATTTATAGCTCAGTTTGAAAATGTTATGGGCTTTTTCACTTTTTGACTTTGGGCACCGATGTACCAGGTAATTTACCTGATGACAGGTTAAGTGGCCTTGGTGTGAGTCATACAGGCGTTATTTTGCCTCTTCGCCTCTCTGTCTGAAAAATGGGTGCTGTTTCAGTGCAGTCTCTCTCTCTCTCTCTCTCTCAGGCCTCAGACCTGGAGACGGCTATTGAAACTCTGGTTTACAGCTTCCATGCAACATCTGCACACAACAGACCAACTCTGACCCAAGATGAATTCACAATTTTTCTCAAGAGACACCTGCCCAACCTGGAGAGGGTACTGCACTGTTTTAAGCTCATTACAAAACACACAAACAACCAAACCATCCAACCACACATAACCTAGAGTTACCTTCACTCACAAAGGAAAAGTATAGACGGAAACTCTTTGATTTTGTGTTGGTGGTGAGTTTCTCAGGAAGGGAACACAAATGAGATTCTGAAGATTCTGATTTTGAAAATGCGACTCAGAACAATTAATAGTTGAAAAGGGTTAAACAGTGAGCTGCTTGTCATATATACATATATTCAACTTTACCCCCATCAGTTGGCACTTTAATTAATCTGTTTATGTGGTGGTGTGTCCTCAGAACCAGAACACAGGGATGATTCTGCAGCGGATGGGAGTGGGGAGTGGACAAGACATCAGCTTTGAGCACTTCTGGGAAGAGATTAAACATTTGGCCGAACAACACGCTCCTGAGCCCCCTCCTGAGACATGTTGGCAAATATTCATTGACTTTTTCTGGAGTTGAACGCAGTTATACAAATGACTTTATAAAATTTGACTTTATAAAAGATTATGTTTCGTTTGTCGTAAAGTGAACACTGCATATTCTGTCCAAAACTATATTCATCAAGTCCCATTGAAACCCCTGAAACTCATCTGTATGCACATGGAAAGACAAATATGGCCGCACATAAGACTGATATCTGAATATCTGTTTGCTTGGGGAATGGAAGTGATGGGGAAAATATTTATTCTGTGTCTAGTATGCTTAGTAGCGTAGGCCAGGGGAGGGGCATGCTTTCCCAAGGCATTGCTTTTCTAAGACTGGCGGAAGCAGGGACCAACACCTTGCTCCAACTGGTGCCATATTCAAATCCCTACCAGAGAGGAATAGGCTGAAATATAAGAGTTTGAAAGGACCCCTGGTTATGATATTAGCACCCCATGAGGATGGTCCCTCACAGTCACACACTTACATGGAGGGGTATGCGGCCCCATCAATTTCCAGGTGGTGTTTGAACACCAAGGCATTGGTAGCCTTCACAAGGAGACATCATACTTCACTAAGGAGCGGCGTGAAGGCGTGGAGGGGCCTGTTGTCAAATTGTATTTATACATTTAAAAAAAAAAAATATGTATTTATTTTGGCTACATCTGAAACACAAACGTTGTAAACACAATTTATTTTAATTACCCCTACCGCCCCCCCCCCCCCCCCCCCCCTCCAGAACCAAGGATCAATTAGGTAAGAAATCTGAACCTACATTATTAAGCCACATTGAGGCATGATTGTTGTTTGACAGTCTGAAGTAGTCCAAAGTAAAGTTTCATGTGTTTAGCATACAGCTCATGCTATCCACTGTAAATATCTGTGCGCTTGTTCTCTTGAGAGCCAGTTAGTGATAGACACAAATGATACAAAACTCTGTTTGGGACATGAAATGAACCGCATGCTTTCGAAAATGAAACTTCATTGTATTCATACACACAGGTAAAGATGTTAAATTCCTTGTGTGATTGGTTGGGGATTTCCCATTGCAGCCAAACCTCACAGTCACATGCAGGTTCTCATAGCCTAGGTATTATAACACATCAAGGTGCTTAAAGCAGCACAATGGATCAATAGCTATTCGCTAAAGGTATGCTAGCAGCTAAAACTAACGAAATCTCTTGAAATGTGCTGAATTTGACATTATGACAAACTAGTTACTCAACGACGGTCCTTACACAGTCAAACATCAAGCAAGTGCAACACAAGACAAAGCAAGACGGCAAATAAGCTACTTACTAGAACGGCAGAAAGTAAACAAGTCAAGTCGGCGGGCTGCGGCAGGCAAAACTACAGACCGCAGTTATATGCCTATAGACCCTGGTATGGCAATGGCACGGAGGCGATTCTCCATATTAAAAGTCATTGTAATTTTTTTTTAAGCTGTTATTTTAAGGTTAAACTGCTTATCCTAACCCTAATCCTGAAGTATAATTGTTGCATAATGGGGCTTTAACAACAACAGCAAAGACACTCCTTCCTGAACATTTAACTGTAGTTGTCAAGTGGGAACCTTTCTTCGTCAGTATTTCATTAAATTAGGCCCATGACACCTCCAGAGGAGTCAACAGGGGTGTCTGGCTTCCCACTCCATACTCAATTCATTTCATTTTCAATTGTATTCATCTATTAACCACCAGTAACAATAGACATGGTCTTAAAGCGCTTGACAAAGACCAAAATCTGGAAACCTCGTGATGGTCTGACAAGGATTGGTTTTGGAAAAGTGCCCCAGAATTAGTGGCTGGCTCCCTTACAAGGTGTTCTAGCTGAACATATATTACATCAAATCAAATCAAATCAAACTTTATTTGTACGGCGCATTTCATACACAAAGGTAACACAATGTGCCTCACAGTAGGAAAGGAGGGGAAAAAAGGGGGGGGGTTACAAATACTTGTAAAGAGACATAGATAGATAAATAAGTAAACGTTCCATAAATGTAAAATAAACTCCTCAAAAAAAGTTCGGAAACATTTCTTCAGTCGATTATCCCTCCCCTTTAATAAAACCAATTGGTATTGTTTTGTATATCGTTGGAAAGCCTGATTAGTCACCTTTACAACGAGGTACAACTTGTAAGGATCGTGCATTCGTGGAATGAGCAACACAGCTAACCGTGTGGGTAGCGGCCCACATTTTTTTGGCAAAATCCTAAAAAAAAGTTTGGAAACGTTTCTTCAGTCGATTTTCCCTCCCCTTTAATAATACCAAATGGTATTGTATTGTACATCGTTGGAAAGCCTGATTAGTCACCTTTACAACGAGGTACAACTTGTAAGGATCTTGCAATCTTGGAATGAGCAACACAGCTAACCGTGTGGGTAGTGGCCCAAAAATATGTGCCTAAACCCACTACAATATTCTTCTGTTGGTATTCACTCTTGTTTTGAGTTGCTTGGTGGATTTGATGATTCTCCCACAGTATTAAGAAAAAAATAAAAACATATTGACCATTTTTACACTTTATTCATTTTATACTGTCAGGGACCTCAGTAGCATGTGGATCGTGCATTCGTTGAATGAGCAACACAGCTAACCGTGTGGGTAGCATCCCAAAAATGTTTGCCAAAATCCCCTGCAATATTCTTCTGTTGGAATTTAGTGAGATATCGGAATGAGATTCTGGAGCCAATGGCGACCCCATATCTCCAGAATCTGGGACCTAACTCCATCCTCCAGGATGACAACGCTCGCCCCCACAGAGGCAGGATCATCACAGAGTACCTCAAGAACTTGGGAGTGGAGAGGATGGAAAGGCCTGCCGTGAGTCCAGACCTAAACCAAATTGAATACTTGTGGGATCTGCTTGGGCGTGCAGTACGTGCCAGAGTGACCAACGCAACCATGTTGGCTGACTTGCTACAAATTCTGGTTCAGGAATGGGATGCCATCCCACAGGAGGTGCCAAGCTGTTGTGGCTGCGTATGGATCTCCCACATGCTACTGAGGTCCCTGACAGTGTAAAATGAATAAAGTGTAAAAATGGTCAATATGTGTTGTTTTTTCCTTAATACTGTGGGAGAATCATCCAATCCACCAAACAACACAAAACAAGAGTGAATACCAACAGAAGATTTATTGCAGGGGATTTTGGCAAAAAAATGTGGGCCACTACCCACACGGTTAGCTGTGTTGCTCATTCCACGAAATCACGATCCCTACAACGCATGACATCAAGGCACTACATGGAGCTGAACATATATTTTGTGAGACCCATTGGTTGTTGTCCAATAATGCTGACTTTGTTTGATCTTACCTGCACTAGTGGGCAATTTGGAAAGTTATTTGATCACCACAGGGCCTCCCGGGCTAAATTAAAGCAGATACATAAGTAGAGCAACAAATGAATACATCTGAACATCAAGAGGAGCACAGAAGATCTGTGTCATAACAAAATCAGATGAATCATATTCAGCATGAGGAGAGAACCAGTGCCCACAAGTTAACCAATTTTTGTAAGATGAAAATTAAGTTTTAGATTTCCAGAGGGTTTAGATGAAGACCATTCCTTATGGTTCCTTATGGTTTGTAAATGTTTTTTTTTTTAACAGCCAACATCCACACACAGAGTAAAGTTTAAATGATAACACTGTATAATAAAATCGAAAATGTCGTTTAAACAAGACACAACACAGCTAAAATGTTTGTACAGTGCTGTCTGTAAATATTCATGGCAACATCTGGGAACAAGAATGTCCCAACTCATAAGTCTAAGCGACTCTTGAAAGTTGCAACATTTTAATTTGGTATTTCCTGTCATGCCTTCTCTGTCCCTCTTTAGAACACAGAATTATCTTTACATTTACAGAACAATTCCTCGCCTGCAGAATAGGATTTAACATTGTGTAAAGTACGGATCGACAAGACTTCCTGAAGGGTTTGCAGAGGGAATGTTTTGGATGGGCTTTTAGCGCCTCCCTGTTGGCGGCACAACAATAATTTGGGGAAAAGTGCCCCAGGGAATTTGAGATGAGTCAGTCGGGCTGCCCGAAACCAGACGGGGAATTTCAGCAGCTTTACATGAAATAATTAATTCAAGGATATTTTTGAAGATGACAACTGGTCCTGACTGGAATATGGCTGAATGTTAAAGTTATTGCACTTACATGATATGGTTTTTCTTCATTTATCCCTCGGGGAAATATGTCACATAAAATGTGTCCCCCCCCCCCCCAACTCCAGGTAGGAAATGCACCGTATAAATAAAGTTTAATTTGATTTAATTTGATCTGTTGTCATTCTCACTCAAACCAAGGGTGTCGGGTAGATGAGGGGTTAAGTTTCGTTTCATTGCTAAGCTTCGTTTTTGTCCCTCGCTCAAACCCCTGTTTTCAGTGTGTTTTGAGCATTTACATAATTGCCTTCCTCGCTGTACAGTCATTTGCAAACTGGTTTTGCCATACCAGAAGGTTCCAGAAACTCCCCACAGTGTTTGTCATAGTCACATGACACATTACCTGTTCAGCCAATCAGAGCAAAGCATCTACTAACCTCACCTGGAGTAACCTGGAGTGAGACCAATGATCTTTACATTTAACCACAATGCAACAATGCATTTTTCTCTCCTAAATGTATATTTCTCTCCTAAAGATTGGTCCTTGGGTGGATACTATGAGGTAAGGTTGTAGGTCTGGCTATTCTAGTTCTGTTAATAGCAGCTCTCTTGTTGTCTTGTTGGGGTAGACAGGTGATTGTATTAAATTCAAGATTTGCCCAGATCTTTCTTTAGTTTTGTTAAGAAGTTATAGGCTAGCCATCATAACCAGTCCCACCCCTGTGAGCTTAAAGTGAAATTTTGCACTTCAACAAACTAACATCTTTGTAAACAACAGACTAACATCATAATAAACAACAGACTGACATAATTGTAAACAAATGTTACACTACATGAAAGTATTCAAATGTGGCTGTTGATAGTAAGAACTCACATTCCACTCCAAATCAAACACTCTTAGGGAAACTTGGTTTTAGTGTTTTAGTTCTACAGAGCAGAGTGTGGTGCTTGCAGGGGATTGGAAGTAAGTGGGGAATGAATCAAGTGAAGAAAATGCTTTGCTGTTGGAGAACAAAAAAAGTATTTTGGGAGAAAAAGAAAGTTAGGCAAGGAGGGGCGTGTAGCTTCTGGCCTATCATATTTCATCTCTGTGTTATATAAATGATCTGATTACTCCCGCCAGAGTCTCACCCACAAACAGATATCATGCTTTGAATGATCCTACTGCTAAACTCAAGGTGAGATTGCAATAGCATAGAAGCAAAACGACTTGAGGAAAAAAGAACAAGTGTTTGAAACTGAGCTGGACTAGCCCACTTAAATCCTTGAACGGACAGGATCTAACATGGCGTGGCAACAGGTAAGACCTTTTCATTGCCTCAGTACTATAATGTTCTATACTATACTATATGTACTATACTGTACTATACTATACTATGCATACTATTGTGCTCCTTAATATTACTCAGGCAAGTCCCTGGTTAGTTAACTCTAAGTACGTATGACCTGACTGCTACATGGCTCAGAGTGATGAGGCAGTAGAACTATCACTACACAAAACAATCATTTTAAGGAAGTTGTTTTGATGTTACAGAAGCGCACTTCCACGACATTAGGGTCAAATTAACAGGTTAGTTACCACATACCAACTGATTTCCAAGAAAGGAGTGTGTTTCCTAAACAAGTAGCCTACCACTAAATGCATGTTAAAGACTTAGTCTACTATCAATACTATACTACTATTAGTCTACAGGTGCAGTAGACTTTATTTGTATGGCAGATGGAGAAACAGAGAGGGAACAAAGGAAAGGAGGAGAGATGTTGCCGGAGGGAGGGGAGTTTTGTCAGTGTCAAACGAACAGCCATAATTGTGGCACAGGCACAGAAATTACTGCTTTAACGGAGCCTCAAGTACATAATGTAAGCCTCATCTTCAAAAGATGATACATTGCTACAATGCTGTTTGTTTGTACTATGTAATTTGTAGCACTCTTGCAAATTAAAACAGGTACGTAAATAGGACGGCTGATTGAGTTAGCCGCAATAACAGGTCCATGCCAGGGATACTGTATTTGAAATAACTTACATTCAGCAAAAAATCCAACATTGGATTGGTATAATATGCCCTTCAGTATTATTAAAAATCTAAGCATATCCCCTTTAGTTTTATTACATAACCAAGCACACAACATACACAGCCATATAGTATTATAACATTACTAAGCACACAACATAGATATTCCCTATGCCTATAGTATTATGCACTCATTTATGACACTCATCTTAATTTAACCTGAATACGTGCAACATCCCACTTTGTCTTATTATGCATTAAGTAGGTAATCATTTGGTGACTTACTTTCTCCTAAATCTGTGGTCTCTAATTATGCCTGACTCACCTCAATATGTTTTAGGTTGTCACAGTCACAAACAATGTACTATAGTACTATACACTTATATATTCTTATAAACATATTAATGTGACCTGAAACCGTGCTAAATCCCTTTGTGTGCTTTAAAATGCCAGTCATTTGGAGACATGAATAATTTGTCCTTCATCAGTGGTAGCTAACCCCTTAATAATGTCTGAAGTAGGCAATATTTAGGTCATCACAGTCACAAACTGTCGTAGGTTTGTTTTCATTAATCTACCAGGTAATTTACCTGATGACAGATTAAGTGGCCTTGGTGTGAGTCATACAGCTGTTGTTTTGCTTATTTGCCTCTTGCCATTTTCCTTCTCTTGTTTCTTTCTTCTCTCTCTTCCTCTCTCTTCCTCTCTCTCCATCTCTCTCTCTCTCTCTCTCTCAGGCCTCAGACCTGGAGAGGGCTATCGAAACTCTGGTTTATAGCTTCCACGCAGCATCTGCCAACAACAGACCAACTCTGACCCAAGATGAATTCACATTTTTTCTCAGTAGAAGCCTGCCCAACCTGGAGAGGGTACTGCAATGTTTTAAGCTCATTACAAAACACACAAACAACCAAACCACACAACCACGCCTAACCTTCACAGTTACCTTCACTCACTTAATTCACAAAGAACAATTATTGACAGAAACTCTTTGCTTTTGTGGTGGTGGTGGTGAGCTTCTCAGGAATTGAACACGAATGAGATTCTGATTCTGAAAATGTGACTCAGAACAATTAATAGTTGAAAATGGTTAACCAGTGAGCTGCTTGTCATATACAAATACAAATATTCAATTTTACCTCCAGCAGTTGGCACTTTTATGACTCTGTTTTTGTGGTGGTTTGTCCGCAGGAACACAGGGACACAGGGAAGATTCTGCAGCGGATGGGTGTGAGGAGAGGACAAGACATCAGCTTTGAGCACTTCTGGGAAGAGATTAGACATTTGGCCCAACAAAACACACCTGAGCCCAGAGCTGGCAGGTCACGCTGTATAATACTATGAGGCCAACGGCTGTTAACAGCATCTGCAGGGATATTACACAAAGCTGGATTACTAAAAGATGTTGGCAAAAATGTCTTCGTTGTCTTAGTTGAATGCACTTATTGAATGCAGTTATCCAAATTACTCAGCAAATTTGCTTAGGAATTTTGACTTAAAAAAAGTTTAATAAAAGTTTGTTTTGTTTTTTGTAAAGAGAACACTTCATATTCTGTCCCTTTTAGGGTACAGTTAGTATAGATTCTTACTCCCCACCCTTTTTTCTGAAAGAATATTTGACTATTAATACTATTTGACTGATTAAGCCAAAATCCACGATGAAGCATGATTGCCATTTGAAGAACTGCAGAAATAAAAATATTTCTTCTGATCACCACACTACAGCATACTGTTCCCTGTAGTGCTCTATGCACTTGCTTTCTTGAAAGTCTATTCTTGAGAGACATTAGTTGACACACCCCTATGCTTTGATCTCTGTTTGGGCTATTCAATTAAAGGTCTGAGATTCTGGCAAAAGGTTGTTGATATTTCAGCTCAACAGCCAATCAGATTAAATCCCTCCTTTCATGCTCCTGAAACAATGTGTTAATTGGCTGGAATTGTTTATGGCTCGGTGCGAGCCACAATGTTTGTTTTCCAATTGAGTTAGGAATGTGTACGAACACTGGAGTCTTTTTAAATACATACACAGAACAGACAGCTAGAGGACAATTCACTGAATTTGACATAAAAGTGTATTGGATTAGAACCACGGACTTCTCCTTTAACCATACTGCCTTAACGTCACACTGAGTGTTATAGCTATAGTGCTATTTTGGTACTGAAGACAAAATGTACCGGATTTTGTCATGTTACACACATGAGACTTTTGAAGATGTGAAAAGTGTGCTACCTATTATTTTGAACTTTAAATATATTCTCTTTGTTTGTCACAGTTCACAATCATCAATCATCACAGATAACCTACTGTATACCTAACACACAGACATACTGCTTGCCCTCGGCTAAAGAGTCTCTGATTTTTTTAAGGCACCTCCAAAGAAATCCCAAAAAGTGGAAAAAGGCAAAAAGTTAAAATCTTCGGCAAAAAAAGGGCTTCTTCGCTGCTAATCAACTGAAACTAGTCTTCAGCGACACAGGGCAATAAACGAATCAGACAGCATTCATTAATGTTACACGGCTAACAATACCTTAGTTACACTGTACTCCAACCACACAATCTGTTCCAACCAGCTTTTACAAAAACTCCAAACATGCGAGGTGGTTATTTCTGGAGTTTTGGTCTTCTTGGACCATCCTGAGCTTTCATGCTAATGTCATAGAAGCTGCTAGCACCATGGTTAGCACCCTCAGTAGTGGTGAAGGGTTGACCTCCTTGACCACAACAGTCCTCTCCTTAAAAAGCCTCACCAGATACCCCTCACATTTCTTCTTCTTCTACTTTACTCTCGTTTCTTAATCGTTCTTCCAAACATGAACATTTAGGTAGCAAAAACCAATGCATTGTTGATGTTAACTTGAAACTACCACGCACTTTCTCCTTCAACTGTCCGGTTACGTCAACGTTCACACGTGCAACATGAAAACTGGGTCAAAGGTAATGGCAGAATGATTGCTCTGTGTCTTAAATAATCTGTTCATTTCATTATTATTTTCTTTTGTGAGTTAAATATTATTATCAGGGGGAGCTAGAGCAACCAAAGCTTCCTCACTCTGAGGGGGGCGCTGCAGTGGCGCCAAAGACAGACGTTCTCCAGGGAGCCATACGTACGTCGGGACACTGTCGTGTGCCAACCCTAGACACAAGATCCCTCCGCTGCCACCAAAGATTCATAAGATTCAATGTGATTTGATTGACAATCCCCTCTTCGTTTTGTAGTGGACAGTGCCCCCTTGTGGCATAGTAGAAAACAGGTTGTTTTATTCTTCTAGAAACGTTTTTCTTTTCCTAAAAATGAAATTAGGATAAATGTTAAAAGCTATCATCAAGTCCCATTGAAACCCCTGAAACTCAACTGTACACACATGGAAAAACAAATATGGCCACACATAAGACTGATATCTGAAATAGTTTGCTTTGGGGAATGGAAGTGACTTAATACTCAATTAATTTACAATTGTATTAATCTAGAAAGCACCAGTAAAAAAAGACATCATCTCAAAGCGCTTTACAAAGACCAACACCTAAACCCACAAGAACTTTTATGTTGGATCTCACACAACCAAGAATATAGTTCATAACAGACGTTTACTCTGGGCCCAGAGGAATGACTTGCTTGAATCTCTTCAAACAAGACACTGGCCTCTCCTTCAAAATGCCTGTCCTTTATTCAAAATAATACTCACACAGATTTAACATGAAACCCCTCCCAGGTCCTTTGTTCATTTATTTCTCTCCAGACAGAGTCTTCTTCGTTCCACTCAGTACCAGGTACCAAGTCAATAAATCAGCCTACCCTAAACATTCCATGAAACCTCTAAGTTAACATCCCCCTTTCAGAATCATGTTTATGTTTATTGGCCAAGTACATTTTCATATACAAGGAATTTGTTGTGGTGTTTAGTTGCTCTCAATGTACTTTAACTGAAAATGTGCAATATATCACAACAGTTTAGGATCAAATAAATAAATATAATGTAATATAAATATAATAATAAATATAATACATTTTCAAGTGTTCATTAAGGTGACGACAAGGGGAAAAAAACTGTTCCTGTGTCTGGTGGTTTTGGTGTGCAGGGATCTGTAGCGCCTGCCAGAGGGGAGGAGCTGAAACAGATTATGTCCAGGGTGTGAGGGGTCTGCAATAATTTTCCCTGCCCGTTTCCTGGCTCTGGTGGTGTACAGGTCCTGGATGGTGGGCAGGTCGGCACCGATGATGATTTCTGCTGATCTGACTGTCCGTTGTAGTCTGTTCCTGTCCAGTTTAGTGGCCGATCCAAACCAGGCAGTGAAAGATGAGCAGAGAACAGACTCAATGACTGCAGTGTAAAACTGGATCAGCAGCTCCTGAGGCAGGTTGTACTTCCTGAGCTGGCGCAGGAAGAACATCCGCTGCTGGGCCTTTTTGGTGACTGATCTAATGTTTGGCTCCCACTTCAGGTTCTGGGAGATTGTGGAACCCAGAAACCTGAAGGATTCCACGGCAGACACAGTGCAGTTCAGTATGGTGAGGGGGGGCAGTGATGGGGGGTTCCTCCTGAAGTCCACTATCATTTCAACAGTTTTGAGCGAGTTCAACTCCAGGTTGTAGCGACTGCACCACAGGGCGAGCTGTTCAACTTCCCTCCGGTATGCAGACTCATCTCCATCTCGGATGAGGCCGATGATTGTAGTGTCGTCTGCAAATTTCAGGAGCTGAACAGACGGGTCTCCTGAGGTGCAGTCATTTGTGTACAGGGAAAAGAGCAGCGGGGAGAGCACGCAACCCTGGGGAGCACCAGTGCTGACTGTCCTGGTACTGGATGTTATTTCTCCCAGCCTTACCTGCTGCTTCCTGTCTGTCAGGAAGTTCGTTATCCACTGACAGGTGGAGGCGGGCACAGTGAGCTGGGTGAGTTTGGTGAGGAGGGCTTCCGGCATGATGGTGTTGAAAGCCGAGCTGAAGTCCACAAACAGCATCCTAGCATACGTCCCTGGGGAGTCGAGGTGTTGTAGGATGTAGTGCAGTCCCATGTTTACTGCATCTTCAACTGACCTATTAGCCCGGTAGGCGAACTGGAGAGGGTCCAGCAGGGGGCCTGTGATGACCTTCAGGTGGGACAACACCAGTCTCTCAAAGGACTTCATGACCACAGACGTCAGAGCGACCGGCCTGTAGTCATTCAGGCCAGTGATGGAGGGTTTCTTGGGAACCGGAATGATGGTGGAGCGTTTGAAGCAGGACGGGACTTCACTCAGCTCGAGAGATCTGTTGAAGATCCGTGTGAAGATGGGGGCCAGCTGGTCAGCGCAGACTTTCAGACAGGAGGGTGACACACCGTCTGGGCCTGGAGCCTTCCTGATCTTCTGTTTCTGAAAGAGCTGACACACATCTTCTTCACTGACCGTCAGTGCCGGGGTGGAGTTAGGAGGGAGGGGGGAGGTGATGGCAGGGGGTGCAGTTAGTTGGATAAAGTCTGAGTTAGAGCGGGGAGTGGATGTAGGGTGATCAAACCTGCAGTAAAACTCATTCAGATCGTCAGCTAGTTGAGGGTTCACTGCAGTGTGGGGGGACTGTTTCCTGTAGTTGGTGATGTCCTGCAGGCCTCTCCACACTGACGCAGGATCGTTGGATGAGAACCTGATTTTAAGCTTTTCAGAGTAGCTCCTCTTTGCTGCCCTGATCTCCTTTGTCAGTGTGTTCCTGGCCTGGTTGTATAGGATCCTGTCCCCACTCCTGTAGGCCTCCTCTTTGGCCTTCCGAAGCTGTCTGAGCTTTGCTGTAAACCACGGTTTATTATTGCTGAAGGTGCGGAAAGTTTTGGTGGGTACACACATGTCCTCACAAAAACTGATGTAAGATGACACAGTGTCAGTAAGTTCGTCCAGATCTTTAGATGTAGCCTCAAAAACACTCCAGTCAGTGCAGTCAAAGCAGGCCTGTAGCTCCAGTTTTGACTCGTTGGTCCATTTTTTTCACTGTCTTGACTACAGGCTTTGCAGATTTTAATTTCTGCCTGTAGGTTGGGAGCAGATGGACCAGGCAGTGATCAGAGAGTCCCAAAGCTGCACGGGGAACAGAGTGATATGTGTTCTTTAAAACTGTATAGCAGTGGTCCAGTGTGTTTTTGTCTCTGGTCGGGCACTTAATCTGCTGCCTATATTTTGGCAGTTCGTTGCTGAGGTTTGCTTTATTAAAATCCCCAAGGATAATGAGAAGGGAGTCTGGATATTTTCTCTCCATGGTGATTATCTGGTCAGCCAGGTGCTGTAGCGCCTCGCTAACGCAGGCCTGAGGTGGAATGTAGACACCGACCAGAATGAAGGAGGAAAACTCACGCGGAGAATAAAACGGTCTGCAGTTGATGGAAATAGTCTCTAGGTGTGGAGTGCATATTATCCTTAATACTGTGACATCTGTACACCAACCTTCGTTAATGTAGAAGCAGATTCCGCCTCCCCTAATTATCCCCGTTAATTGTTTCACACAGACTCTGCATTTCTCTCAACAGAACAAAGAACACATGGAAAATCCATTTAACAAACTAAAACACATATCATGATAATAATTATATAGCATATTTCTTTCACACTCAACCTCTATCAGCCTACCCAACTATCACAGCACCCAAAAACCGCAGGGCACCCCTTCCCCCCTTGCCATTTGTAAAGATCTGTTTGGCCACTTCAACACCGTCAGCAGCATCCTCTCCCAGGGAAGTTTTAAAATTCTTGCAGCCAAATGCACCATTTTTACACAGTCCAACCCTAGACACAGGATCCCACCGCTGCCACCAAAGATTCATATAAGATTCAATGTAATTTGATTGACAATCCCCTCTTCGTTTTGTAGTGGACAGTGCCCCCTTGTGGCATAGTAGAAAACATGTTGTTTTATTCTTCTAGAAACTTTTTTTCCCCTATAAATGAAATTAGGATAAATGTTAAAAGCCATCATCAAGTCCCATTGAAACCCCTGAAACTCAACTGTACGCACATGGAAAAACAAATATTGCCGCACATAAGACCGATATCTGAATATCTGTTTGCATTGGGGAATGGAAGTACATCTCAATACTCCATTCTCAATTCAATTAATTTACAATTGTATTAATCGAGAAGGCACCAGTAACAATAGACATCTTCTCAAAGCGCTTTACAAAGACCAACACCTAAACCCACAAGAACTTTTTTTTTTTTTTCCCCAAATATCTTTATTGATTTTTAACACACTGTTAACATTTAGACAGTGGAGGTACAAGCATGTACCAGCATGACACACATATAACATATTAATAATAAAAAAGACAGACAAAAGATTTAACAAAAAATAAGAAAATAAAGAAATTAAATAAAGATACACACATAAGCTTCTCGCAAGATTTTTCTAGCTTTCACACACCATCTCCATTAAGTGTTATCCCGTCAACTCCACCCTGCTCAAGGAATGAAAAGAATGGGTTCCATATTTCCTCAAATTTCCTGTATTTGCCTCTCACAATATAAGTAATTTTTTCCATTGACATGTTTATAGCCATTTCTCTCACCCAACTACCTACCCTAGGTGCTTTAATGTCCTTCCAATGGAGGGCAATTAAACGTTTTGCTTGTAATAAACTCATGTCTATGAAAGAACAATCTCTACTTCTTAGTGAAATGTGACGAGGATATAAGTGCAATAGGAATGATTTTGCAGATAATGGGAAACGTATATTTAAAATTGTATTTATCTTATCGTTAACCTCTTTCCAGAATTTCATTATGTGTTCACATTCCCAAACACAGTGGTACAAAGTGCCTTTAAATTTGTTACATTTCACACAAGTGTCAGGGATGTTTTCATTGTACTTGTGTAATGTAGCTGGAGTGATATAAGTACGCATTAACCATTTATATTGTTGTAATTTTAGTCTTACATTTACTGTTTGGGTTTGAGCCTCCTTACATGCCTCCATCCAATCAATCACATCTATATCCTCGTTTAAGTCCTTACTCCAAGCTTCTAGCTTACGATTTGAGGATTCTTGTGATCCTGAAATTATGATGTCATAAAGTGATGAAATTAAACCTCTGTTATAGCAATCTTTTATCATTTCCCTCTCTAAAATAGATAGAGGGGGTTTCACTAAAGAGTTCTGTTGGGATGTAGAGATGAAATTTCTTATTTGTAAGTATTTAAAGAAGTGTTTTCCAGGAATTTCAAAAGAATGAGCTATTTCTTCAAAGGACATGAGCTTATTGGTCGAGTATAAATCTGCAACTGTCTTTATCCCTTTGTCCGCCCAAACCTTAAGCCCTGCATCAAGCCACCCTGGTTTAAATCTTGTGTTGCCCCAAATGGGGCTAAAACAAGACAAGTTATCAGGAATCTGTAAGTACCTCTTGACTTCATACCAAACATTTATCATATTCAGTACTATTGGGTTAAAGGTCTTTTTTCTAAGGTTTTTGAGTTCAGATGAATAAAGGTATAGGTTCAAGGCCAGGTCAGAAGAAATTGTGGAAAATTCCATGTCAACCCAAGATGGGGTACTTTGAGAAGAGAAATAGAACATAATGGTTCTAAGTTGAGTAGCCCAATAGTACCACTGTAAATTAGGACACTGAAGTCCTCCTCTATCGTACGGCAAATATAGAAGTGAGAGGCGGAGTCTAGGACGTCTGTTATTCCAAACGAAATTAGTGAACAACTTATTAACTGTCAGGAAAAAGTGTTTTGGAGGTGGCAGGGGAATATTCTGAAATAAATATAGAAGTTTAGGCAAAACATTCATTTTCAAAATATTTATGCGTCCAATCAAGGATATGGGTAAAGATGACCATCTTTCAATAGAGTTAGAAATACCTTCAAAGAGGGGTTCATAGTTTGCAGAAACAATATTATTGAATTTTGAAACAATGTTTATGCCCAGATATGTAAAGCAATCAGTTGGATGAAACATGGTTGTACCATAGTTGGGCTGTTGCCCATCCCTCTCGTTTAGCAACATTAACATGCTTTTTGAATTATTTATCTTGTACCCAGATATCTTCCCAAATCTACTAATGGTCTCTAATAGGGCAGGAAAAGAGTTACTTAGATGTTTTAGAAAAAGAAGGACATCGTCTGCAAATAAGGCGATTTTATGTTCTATATGACCAACAGTAATACCAGTTATGCCCATATGTTCTCTAACTGCTATTGCAAAGGGTTCTATGGAGATTGCAAAGAGGAGGGGGGAGAGAGGTGAACCCTGCTGACATCCCCTGGAGATGTTGAAAGACTTGGACGCTATATTATTTGTCAGAACCTCAGCTACTAAATTATTACAAAGAATCTTAACCCACTTGCAGAATCGCTCCCCAAACCCAAACCTTGTCAGGATGTCTGATAGGGCCACTCCACTCTATCAAAGGCCTTCTCTGCATCTAGGGACAGGATGGCGGTGTCCGGTTGGCCCTCCTGGTTATGAAGAATGTTAAGGAGCCTTCTCACATTATGGAATCCCTGTCTGCGCTGGATGAATCCAGTTTGGTCCTCTCCTATTAGATTAGGCAAAAGAGCTTCCAATCTCCATGCAATAACTTTACATAATATTTTCGTATCTGAGTTAAGGAGGCTTATTGGTATGAGTTAGATTTGTCTCAAAAATAACTGCAAATGCACAGAGGGTGATCTACAAATATGCCTTGAGTTGCACACGTGTTTTGCAATCCACAAATACAAATTTCCGATTTGTAACTCGTGTATTGGTTTTTACAAATATATGTGTATTTGTAAATATATCATTTTACATTTGTAAAACAAAAAGCCATTTGTGAAACTGAAAATTCAGTTTGTGAAAAAAAAAGCCATTTGTGAAACTGAAAATTCTGTTTGTGAATCGTGTCTCAGCATTTGTGCATCAACAATCACACGTTCGTATTTTTGAGACATTCGTTCCGCAATTTTGAGACATTCTTTCCACAAATCTACAAACTCGTGAGCTCGTGATTCACGAGCACCATCCAGCAGATGGCGCTGTTGTTCACTGATATATCTTTAGCTCTACCTAAGTGGGCCTTCATTTCTTCATTTCTGCGGGAAAACCTTCGAAATCATGGCCGGACAAGAAGAGCAGCCACCTTCCTGTGTGAGTACAAAGAATTTTCCAACGAATGTTCCTTGTCTTGTATTAAGATCAGGGGCGTAGCACCAGATTCTGGGCCCTATGCACAGTAGGTTCATAGGCACCCCCCCCCCCCCCCCCCCAAAAAAAAAGAGTGCCACGCCCCCTCCCCCCTGACGGTGAAACTTTGCAAATTGAAGGTAGTTAGGAAATGGCTTCCCTTCCTTGTCTTTTGCTGTAATTTTATTTGTTTTTATGTTGCTTTCCAGTCTGTGAACAATTGTGTCTCTCTCTTCATTAGTTAATTTAGTGGGCCTTCATTTCTTCATTTCTGCGGGAAAACCTTCGAAATCATGGCCGGACAAGAAGAGCAGCCACCTTCCTGTGTGAGTACAAAGAATTTTTTAAGAATTAATTTAGCCAAATATGAAAGAATACCCGCACACTGTTGCTGCAGCTCCCGTGTATTTTATTGGCACAACGTTTCGACCATTGTTGGTCTTCGTCAGATGTTCGTCAGGTGTCAGAAGCAACAGTGTGGGTATTCTTTCATTTTTACGGATCTCTTTTTACCCTGCACCTGGATTGGATGTGCGTGCAACACACTCTGCAACTGTGGTAGGCTATGCAAACAAACATGTATTTAGAGTTTACCTCAGATTACAGATAGGGCATGTTATTTCTAATTTTGTGTTATGCCGATTTTAGCAATGACAATCGCGGTGGTATTGATTCGTTTTATTACCACATCATGAGTTCATTTAATGTAGGGTGTTTGCTTTCACATTCGGGCTCACCTTTCTTAGGAAAGAAGTCTGTTAGTAGTTGCTTTCCCTCGTCTCTTTTTCTCTCTCTTGCCTGCCTTTCTTTTCTTTTCTGAAACCCGGATTTAACGTTCTTGGACATCTTCAATGCGCACCGTTGCCTCAGCCGAATGAACGTTAACATTCGTCAAATGCGCCTATAGGTAAAAAGCCCACTGAAGGCGGACTAAACCATTTTGTGCGTGAGCCGGGGGGGGGGGGGGTGAGGGTCTACAGACATTATATGTAGACTAGGACAGACAATCCATCATTCAACCAATTTATTTACCCAAAACATTAAAATTATATTAGTTAGCAAGAAAATTCGGACCTTTAAATGATATTAATATTTAAAGGAAAAATAAAATTCCACACTCCTCAAGGGCCCTCCCCCACATTGGGCCCTGGTAACTCAGTCCCCTTTATCCCCCCCCTACGACGCCACTGATTAAGATACATCTAGTATCATTATTAATCAATCAATCTTACATATTTCAGTAGAGGTGGTGTCTAGATAACGTTAAGTCTACTATTATGTTGTGCTTCGAGACCAACATTTGAATCGCTAACGCTTGGGTGTAACACATAGGAGTGACAGAGTAACTAACCGTTTAACGTAGCCCACTTCAGCTTCACTAGCTAAATCTATTTTCATGGTTTTCATGGACGCGTACTTACTGTTAATATTTCATGAACGTAGCGGAAACCTGTTATCTCACGTTAGATGGTATTTGGTTGATATGCTTTGATCATTTGGTGGGAATGCTTTAACTTTCCTAGCTTGCTAGATATCCTAGCTAACATAGCGTTGCTGGTGAACGTTAGGTAACCATCTCCCTTAGTTGAGTCATTAAGCAGAGAAGTAATGTAATGTTTATTAACGTTTTTTTATTCAGTTGTCAGTGAGCCATGGTAAATGAGTAGTGGTTTGTTTTGGAGGATAAGACTCATGTACCATTAAAGTTATCCTTTTATCTAACATTGAAATACTGATAGCAAGGTGGTAGATGTCATTTTTTTAAGTTAATGTTAGCTAATGAGTTACCTTGCCAGATACAATATTATATATATATAAGCCAAGATAAAAGTTTTCAAGAGTACAGCTGTCATTTGGGAGGGCTTCCTGTCATTCATTATAACAAAGAAACTGTTTTTAAGTCTGCTGGTTGCACAGACATGTACCAGTTGGCAACCAAGAGAACAGCTGGTGTGTGTGTGTGTGTGTGTGTGTGTGTGTGTGTGGTGTAGTGTGGTTTGTGATCTTGTGTGCCTTTCTTGGGCATCTTTGCTGTTAAATGTGCTGTATGGCAGATAGGTTCTAGCCTGTAATGTCTTGTACCACCTCCACCACTCTGCTTTTCATGATACTCCTGTGACTCTTAATTGTCAATGTTTTGTTGTGTTGCAGACAGGATATGTTGAAGAAGAGGCTGACTTTGCAGAGACTGTCTACAGATACACTCGTGGACATGCTACGTTATCCATCAGGAAACCATACAGTCAAGGGAGTTGAGCCAGACAGACAGCGAGACTGGAAAAGGGACAACTAAGTGCCAAACAACACAAGAGAATGCAAGGACACTATATACAGCAGTGTTGTTCTTAAAAAGACATCTTAGTGGCAAACTGTTGTTCCCCTTGCACTAAACAATCTAGTTAGCTGAAATATAGGCGCCAATGAGGAGCCGACACTGGATCATTATGTCAACATTGCTGATGACTTGCATTTGAAAGTTTTCTGTTTGTCAAGACATTGTGTACCTTGATTCCAAGGGCTGTAAGCAGACGGCTGAGTGGCCTTAATCGGTTATTCCTTTTTTCTGTTTTGTACACTTTTATGTATCATATTTCATATTTTTCATAAAGATTGTTTTTATGGTTCATCAGTGTTGTTTTCATTTGTGGAAGAATGAATGAATAAACGAACGAGCAAACAAATGGTCATTGGTGTAAGTGCAATAACTGCCTTTTATTGATACAAAGAAGGAGGTTTATTTGTCACATAAATAGAAATACTAACATAAAGCATAGTGAAATTTCGCTTGGTGTTAAGCTTTTTCTGTGCGAGTGTGAAGAAAGAAAGATCAATAAATATTTTTCATAAATAGTAAGAGGGAATATAAAGTGAAGTGTGTACAGTACATGTGCAAGTGTGAAAGAAAGTGTAATTGCAGTTTATGAAGTAATTTGTGTTCAGGATACAGAATGCTTGAGGAAAGTAGCTCGTCCTCATTCTCTGTTCTGATCTTGTAACAACAGAGACTTTTGCCTGACCTCAGTATTTTGAAAAGTCCCTGGTCAGGATGTTAGGAGTCCTTTACAATACTTTGGGCCCTGGTACATAGTCTTCTCTTGTAGGTCTCCTGCAGAATAGGGAGAGATGCTCTGATGGTGCGGTACTGCAGTTACAGCCTTTACAGTTCCCATACCAAGTGATGATGCTGTCAGGACACTATTCACAGCTTCCTCAGCTGACGTACGAAGTACAGTCTTTGCCTTGATTTATTCAATGTGTGCTGGGTGTTCAGTTTTCACAGTCAATGTTAGATCGTCAGTAAGGTGTATTCCCAGGTTTGTCAAACTTGATCTAAATGACTTAACATAAACATGACATTATCGTATATTTTGCCGCATTGTTCTTCTTGGACGCGGCAATGTTTACAGCACTATTTAGAATCAATTTAGTCCACTTTTGAGGATGTTCGGTTGTTTTCCTCTCTATCAGTAATGTTGAATCTAACCACGGGCGCAGTGTAGATTAGAACGATCACTTGTCGAACCGTGCCACCATTCGCGACCAAGATCCTATTACGCTCTGAAGAAACTAGTTCTGAATAAAATAAAGCAGATGGTAGTATTGACTGAAAATTCAGCGATGAACTTTTTTTTGGTATGTTAGCACGACTCGTTCTTTTTTATTAGCTAAAGATTGTGTAGATGCCAGATATTGGAGCGGGTTGAAACGAAACAGGGTTCACCTTATGGCCTAAAAGGCGAGGTAAAGATACATCAGTGAACAACAGCGCCATCTGCTGGATGGTGCTTGTGAATCAAGAACTCACGAGTTTGTGGATGTGTGTGGATTTGCGGAACGAATGTCTCAAAAATACGAACGTGTGATTGTTGATTCACAACTGCTGAGTCACGATTCACAAACAGAATTTTCAGTTTCACAAATGGCTTTTTTTTTCACAAACTGAATTTTCAGTTTCACAAATGGCTTTTTGTTTTACAAATGTAAAATGATATATTTACAAATACACATATATTTGTAAAAACCAATACACATGTTACAAATCGGAAATTTGTATTTGTGGATTGCAAAACACGTGTGCAACTCAAGGCATATTTGTAGATCACCCTCTGTGCATTTGCAGTTATTTTTGAGACAAATCTAACTCCATATATTGGACGCATGTTTTCACATCTTGTATTAGTTTTCCCAGGTTTTGGTAGAAGAGTGATTAATGCTCCTCTCATTGATTTAGGGAGGAGTCCCTCTTGGAACGCTTCCAACAACATATCTAGAAGGGGGGCTAGCAATTTATCTTTGAATTTCATATATATGTCTATAGGGAGGGAATCTGGTCCTGGAGATTTACCTGCCGTCATTGCATCAATCGCTGCTGATAGTTCTTGTGTTGTTAGCTCTTTTTCTAGATCAATCTGATCTTCCTCTGAGATCTGAGGTAAATTAAGATTGTCTAAGAACTGTGACTGGAGCTCCTGATTCGGAGGGCACTCTGAACTATACAGCTTTTCATAGTAATCTCTAAATGCTTCATTTATCTTAATTGGATCAACAATATTTCCTGAAGGGCCTTCAATAACGGTAATGGTTCGCTCAGTTTGTCTCTGTTTGATCTGCCATGCAAGTAGTCTTCCTGCTTTGTCTCCATGTTCATAAAAGTTCTGTTTCAATTTTAATACTTTTGCAGCTGCTCTACTGGCTGACAATTCATTATAGCGTGCCCTTAGTAGCACTAATTTATTATGGTCATCCACATTAACTGTATTTTCCTGATATATATCCTTTTGTAATTGGTTAATCTGTTCATCTAATTGTTTCATTTCTAATCTAGATTGTTTGGACTTTGAACTACAAAATCCCATAATCTGGCCTCTAATAAAAGCTTTGAAAGCCTCCCATCTTATGCATGCCGAGGTTTCAGATTTATTAGTCTCAAAATACATATCTATTTGATTACCTAAGAACTCTATGAATGATGGGTCTTGGAGCCATCCTACTTGCATGCGCCATTTAGGAGGAACATTAGCTATTTTGTTATTGGTGTATACCATGGATACTGCAGCATGGTCAGAAATGACTAAAGCATGATACTGGCAATCTGCTATCTTGGAAAGAATTTCTGCAGATATTAAAAAATAGTCGATACGTGAGTGTGTTTGATATGTGCTAGAGTACATGAGTAAGCTGTAGAGGTGGGGTTGAGGTGCCTCCAAATATCCACCAAATTTAGATCCTTCATGAATTCTTGAATAACTTTTCTAGTTTTGACATGGGTACTGTCAGAACCTGTTGAGCGATCTTTAACTGGGTCCAAAGTGCAATTCATATCACCTGCCATAATGTATAACCCTGACAGAGAGGAAATTGTAAGAAATAGGTCATTGAAAAAGTTAGGATTGTCATCATTAGGGCCATATACATTTATGAGATTGATTTTTTCTGAAAACAGAACCCCTTGGACAATAACAAACCTGCCCGCTGGGTCCTTTGTTATTTTCTCAACCTGTATGGGAATGGATTTATGAATAAGAATCATTACACCCCTTGCGTTTGATGCATAGCAGCTAGAGAACACCTGACCCTGCCATCTCCTCTTTATCTTAACTGTATTTTCGGTCATCATATGTGTTTCCTGTAAGAAAACTACTTTTGCCTGTGATTGTTTTATTCTGTCCATTACCTGCTTAATTTTTTTTAAGTTTGCCCATTCCCCTACAATTCCATGTAAGGCATTTTACCTTTCCAGTTTCAAACATCCCCGTTTGTGGGTAATAATCATCTGCCGCACCATTCCTATCTGTCTTCACCATTGAGAAGCATAACCAAAAACCATAAACATAAAGTACAAAAGTAAACATAACACATACATTCAACATAAATTCAAATCCCATTCGATCCCCTGGTAAAGGACTGTCCCTAGTGGACGCCCCTCCCCCTCCCCCCTCAAATTCACTTCTTATATGGGGTAGTTTGGTCCACACGTATGTGAGGAACTAACAGGTGATGTGCCTACCGCCTTTCTTCTCCCCAGTTATCTTATTACAACCCTTAACATTGCTAGTCTACTTCTACTCATGTTATGAACTCAGCTGAACATGCCGTTTAGTTTGAATCTAGACTAAGATAAGCTATCTAAGCCTGTGATGAAATCAAGTCACTTCGAAAAGAGAAAAATAATACTTATAGGTCTATACAACCGTATATTGAACTTATTTCGCAGAACTGAGAGAAATGCACAGAGTGAGCAAAATTGAAATAGCCCTTGCCCTTGTGCAAGCTTAAATCCTCCAAATGCGCCGCCATTAAGGAGATCTAAGAAAAGATTCATAGCTAGGCAGCATGGTCAAATCAGGGTTAGCTATATTTTATGAGCCTACTACACACGAGAAAATGGCCCGTTGACTAGCATACTTTAAAACTTGAAACCTTCTCTTCAGTCTTTTTTAAGTACATTTAAAAAATAAAAATATTAAAGACACCCTGACTATCTTTGGCAGAAACTTAAATGCACATAATTGTCCTTCTCTACCTTTTCTCAATGTCCAATCCTTCGACGAAATGTTCTACCTCAGCGGGCGTGTTGAACAGTTTGGATTGTTCCCTGTGTCAGAAGCAGCCGCGAAGGAAAGATGATCCGATGTTTGTCGATTCCCCTCTCACGTAGCTTCTGTCTATTCCATCGTCGGCTCTCTGTTTCTTGTGAGTTTCGGCAGAGACGTCTGGAAATAGTCGAACGATGTACTCTTTGTATTTAAACGTTGAGAAACTTCATGATGAGAGTTCTCGGTGGAGGTTTACTGGTATTCACGTTCTGGAGCGGTGGGCCAATTCTGTGTGCGCGCTCCAATGCTAGCGGTGTGCTAGTTTTCATTCCCAGAACTGAAGGAATCCATTTCTCCAAAAACGTGCATGCATCTCGCCCTTCTTCATTCTCGGACAGTCCCACAAGCCTTAGATTATTCCTCCGACTTCAGTTCTCCATATCATCAGCCCTCTCAGTCAGCAACTTAACTTGAGTATCCAAAGTTTTAGTGAGGGTCCGAAGCCGAGCCATTTCATCCTCTGCCCCTGAAATGCGCTCCTCGGCAACTTTCATTCTTTCAGAAACTTGTAACATACCGTCTATTTTATTTGTGACCCGTTTCTCCATCCCCTTTATGGCAGTCATGACATCTCCATTGCTAGGGCTAGTGTTACCGCTAGCGTCGACGTCTTTAGCCACACACTCGCCATCTTCCTCTACATCTCCTTCATCGGCGTGGTCAGACAACTCCTGTTCTTCGTTGCCAGTTTTCTCAAGTTGAGACATCTTTTTCTTTCGTCTAATCATTTTCCAAATGTATTCTGGTAATCTTACAGCAGTTACAAAACGATTTGTGAGTAGATTTTAAGGATTTAATTTGAAAACTGCAGGAGAGTTGATAACGTGCAGCCACTCAGCACCTCTCCATAACCGGAAGTCCACAAGAACTTTTATGTTGGTCTGAGAAAGATTGGTTTGGAAATGTGCCCCAGAACTGATCATATATGAACATATATTTTGTGCGACCCATTGGTGGTTGTCCAATCATGCTGACTTTGCGGGATCTACCTGCATGAGTGGAGAGACTGTCCACAGATCTTTTCCACATTCTTCTACAATGTCCATATAAAACTAAAGCAATTTTTTTTTCATTTTGCGGACATTTTAATCATAAGCCGATCAAATATCTATTACTGCTTCTATATTAGCCTATTGAAGAAAACTGACGACAGGCTATGTATCTTGAAGGCACCCAGTGCAACTTTATAGGCTTTTGAGACTCAAAAAATAAACATTCAATTTCTAGTCTTTTTTACACGTAGTAAGTTTCAATAACTCCATACCATTACATATCGACATTCAAGGAGCAAACATGAGACGTCGTTGTGTGGTGAGAACTGATAGAAAATCGTAAACAACAACAATCGCCGGTGGGGAGAGGCAATTTTTCCATTGACTAGAATCCTTCTTTATTCATTGGTGGTACCAATAAATAAAGATTTGGGGAAAAAATGGCGGTGATTGTTGTTTTCTATCAGTTCTCACCACACAACCACGTCTCATCTTTGCTCCTTGGATGTCCCGTTTGTTGTTGATCTTAATATTTTGGATTCTTCTACTGCATTTTGTAGTCCCTTTTACCCTGATCTATCCTAGAGGATATCACGGAGTTAATAATCCAAAAAGAATCACTGAGAGATATATCGCATTTTTGTTAATTAAACCATTTTGTTAACCTTTTGTTAAATCACATATTAAATTATATGCTCCACCTCAAGGCACTTTTGTTTTCTCTTTTTACCAGTGTTAATACTGTAGGCCAATCAGTTAATTTGTATTAAATTGTATTAAATGTTAAAAGGGACTTTTGTACTTCTGCTTGATTTGAAGGCATTTTGCCCTGTTTAAAATAAATAGGTAAAAAATATATATATTTTATTGTCTTTGACTGTTCAGTACTGTTCATATTCATTACAATTAAGACGCAGATATAAAAGTAACCTAAAAGTTACTTTCCCTTTACTAACAAATTACTTTTAATATACAGTAACTGGTGAAGTAATTCAATTACCTTTAAAAGAAGTAACTAGTAACTGTAACTAAGTACTTATTTTCAGTAACTTGCCCAACAACACTGCTGAATACCATCGAGCAAGTGACCAAACAGGCCGCTAAGAGAAACCGGTTTGTTCTGGAAGGTAGCTCTGTCTCTGCCACAGGTGCCACTGAGCCGTGATGGCACCCATCCCTCACCGCACAGCGTGACATGTAGACAATGCAGTCTGAAGCACCCGAATTTCATCGAGCAGGGCAGTCATTAACTTCTGGCCAATCATATTTCATCTCTGTGTTATATAAATGATCTGATTACTCCCGCCAGTGTCTCACCCACAAACAGATATCATGCTTCGAATGATCTAACTGCTAAACTCAAGGTGAGGTTGCAATATCATAGAAGCAAAACGACTTGAGGAAAAAAGAAAAAGTGTTTGAAACTGAGCTGGACTAGCCCACTTAACAGAACTTAAATCCTCTTGAACGGACAGGATTTAACATGGCGCGGCAACAGGTAAGACCTTTTCATTGCCTCTGTACTATTATGTACTATACTATACTACACTAAATGTACTAAACTGTACTGTACTATACTAGTACTAAGTAATTCAATTACCTTTTAAAGAAGTAACTAGTAACTGTAACTAAGTACTTATTTTCAGTAACTTGCCCAACAACACTGCTGAATACCATCGAGCAAGTGACCAAACAGGCCGCTAAGAGAAACCGGTTTGTTCTGGAAGGTAGCTCTGTCTATGCCACAGGTGCCACTGAGCCGTGATGGTGGCACCCATCCCTCACCGCACAGCGTGACATGTAGACAATGCATTCTGAAGCACCCGAATTTCATTGAGCAGGGCAGTCATTACATGCTATTATATGCTAGCCATACCAACCAGTCCCACCCCTGTGAGCTTAAAGTGATTTGTTGAACTTCAACAAACTTACATCATTCTAAACAACAGACTAACATCATTTTGAACAACAGACTAACATCGTTGTCAAAAAAATGTACACTACATGAAAGTATTAAAATGTTGCTGTGGATAGTAAGAACTCACATTCCATTCCATTCAAACACTCTTAGCGAAACTTGTTTTTAGTGTTTTAGTTTTACAGAGCAGAGTGTGGTGTTTGCTCGGGATTGGAAGTACAGTGTTTTCTTTACTTTTATTATTTTCTACATTGTAGATTAATACTGAAGTAAAAAAAAATAAAAAAAATTGAATTGAATTGAAGTCATTTAAACTACGAAAGAACACATATGGAATGATGTACTAAACAAAAAAGTGTTATATACCATGTAGAAAATAATAAAAGCAAAGAAAAAACTTCTCTAAAAATGAGAAGGTGTGTCCAAACTTTTGACTGGTACTGTACGTGGGCAATGGCAATCAAGATCTAGACAAGAAGTGAAAAAAATGCTTTGATGTTGAGGTGAAAAAGTGTTTTGAGAGAAAATGACAGTTGAGGAAGGAGGGGCGTGTAACTTTTGGCCTATAACATTCCATCTCTGTGTGTTATATAAATGATCTGATTACTCCCGCCAGTGTCTCATCCACAAACTGATATCATGCTTTGAATGATCCTACTGCTAAACTCAAGGTGAGATTGCAATAGCATAGAAGCAAAACGACTTGAGGAAAGAAGAAGAAGTGTTTGAAACTGAGCTGGACTAGCCCACTTAACCAAACTTAAATCCGCTTGAACGGACAGGATTTAACATGGCGCAGCAACAGGTAAGACCTTTTCATTGCCTCTGTACTATTATGTACTATACTATACTACACTAAATGTACTATACTGTACTATACTATACTTTGCGTACTATTGTGCTCCTAAATATTACTCAGGCAAGCCCCTGGTTAGTTAACTTTAAGTACGTATGACCTCACAGTGATGAGGCAGTAAAACTATCACTACACAAAACAATCATGTTAAGGAAGTTGTTTTGATGTTTCAGAAGCGCACTTCCACGACATTAGGGTCAAATTAACAGGTTAGTTACCACATACCAACTGATTTCCAAGAAAGGAGTGTTTCCTAAACAAGTAGCCTATTACTAAATGCATGTTAAAGACTTAGTCTACTATCAATGCTATAATACTACTAGTCTACAGGTGCAGTAGACTTTATTTGTATGGCAGATGGAGAAACAGAGAGGGAACAAAAAAAAAGGAGGAGAGATGTTGCGGAAGGGAGGGGAGTTTTGTCAGTGTCAAACGTACAGCCATAATTTTGGCACAGGCACAGAAATTACTGCTCTAACTGTGCCTCATACTGTAAGCCTCACCTTCGAAGGATGTCAGGTACGGTGAATGCTACTATGCTGTTTGTTTGTATTGAACTTCATTGTAGCACTCTTGAAATAACATCAGCAAAAGCCAACATTGGATTGGTAAATATGCTCTTTAGTATTATTAAATATCCAACATCCTTGGATTAAAATACATTTAATAAAAATAAATATGAGAATATTTGTATCATTAATAATTGCGCTTCACATTTATAGTCATGATTCTACGAGGCATTCTGAAGTCATAAAATAAATAAAAGGACTACACCAGTATGCTAGTGTCTGTGCGAGTACGGCAATCCAGAGGTGGAGGTACTGTAGCAGGATGTATATGTGTCCATTCTATTCCACTAGCTATATCAACTCGGTTGAGTTTAGTGCTTATTTATTTATTCACTTACATTTGCAGTGTTCATGTACATTTACATTTAGAAATTTAGCAGATGCTTTACAAGTGAGAGAACATTCAAGCTACGAGCAATAGACACCTAGTGTAACAATAAATACTACTTTACATAAGAAATCTCTCTCTTTCTCTCTCTTTCTCTCTTTCTCTCTCTCTCTCTCTCTTTCTCTGTCTCTCTCTCTCTCTGTCTCTCTCTCTCTCACACACACACACTCAGGCCTCAGACCTGGAGAGGGCTATTGAAACTCTGGTTGATAGCTTCCACGCCAACAACAGACCAACTCTGACCCAAGATGAATTCAAAAAATTTCTCAGCGGAAGCCTGCCCAACCTGGAGAGGGTACTGCAATGTTTTAAGCTCATTACAAAACACACAAACAACCAAACCACACAACCACGCCTAACCTAGAGTTACCTTCACTCACTTAATTCACAAAGAACAATTATTGACGGAAACTCTTTACTTTTATGGTGGTGGTGATGGTGAATGGAATGGAATGGAACACAAATGAGATTCTGAAGATTCTGATTCTGAAAATGTGACCAGTGAGCTGCTTGTCATATACAAATACAAATATTCAATTTTACCTCCAGCAGAACTTTTATGAATCTGTTTTTGTGGTGTTGTTTCCACAGGGCCGGGACACAGGGGAGGTTCTGAAGCAGATGGGAGTGGGGAGTGGACAAGACATCAGCTTTGAGCACTTCTGGAAAGAGATTAGGCATTTGGCAAAAGAAATTAACAAAAAATAACATTTTTCTGATGTTGAATGCAGTTATCCAAATTACTCAGCAAATTTGCTTAGGAAATTAATTTTTCGTTTGTTGTAAAGTGAACACTGCATATTCTGGTATAGATGGTATAGATCATAACTCACCGCCCTTTTTCTGAAAGAATGTTTGACTTTGAAAGTATTTGACTAATAATACTATTTGTCTGATTTAACAAAAATCCACGATGAAGCATGATTGCCATTTGAAGAACTGCAGAAATAAAAAGATGTCTTCTGATCACCACACTACAGCATACTGTTCCCTGTATTGCTCTATGCACTTGCTTTCTTGAAAGCCTGTTCTTGAGAGACATTAGGTGACAAACCCCTATGCTTTGATCTCTGTTTGGGCTTTTCAATTAAAGGTCTGAGATTCTGCCAAAAGGTTGTGATATTTTAGCTCAACAGCCAATCAGATTAATCCCTCCTTCCATGCTCCTGAAACAATGTGTTGATTGGCTGGAATTGTTGTCGGTGCAAGCCACAATGTTTGTTTCACGATTGAGTTAGGACTGTGTACGAACACTGAAGTTTTTCTGAGTACGCAGAACGAACAGCTAGAGGACACTGAATTTGACATAAAAGTGTATTGGATAACAATCACGGACTGCTCCATTAACCATACTGCCTTTACATCACTATGAGTGCAACTGGACCAGCACCCAGCGGCAGCATCAGACAACCAGGGGTGTGTTCCTCAAAGTTGACATTGCACAACCACTACCATTAAACAGTAGTGTCGGTCATGTTAACAAGAACGAACAGGTAAAACGATTCTAATCTGGTCAAAACATATTTGTGGCCATTTAACAAAGGGCATTTGGAGCCAGGTTTAAAGGTTTAACAACATTCCTCCCAATTGAAAAACTTGTTCAGACAGTAAGTTAGTAAGTAAAGTTTATTTTTAGAGCACATTTAAACGCAGCTTGCACTGACCAAAGTGCTGTACATAGTGCATTAGATATTGAAAGAATAATAAAATAAGACAAGATAAAATGGAATAAACTAAATAAAATAGAATAAACAAAATAAAATGGAATAAATCAACAGACAACACTTAATTACAGACATAACAGGGTGAGACAATTAGAACACAGGGAAGGCCAATGTAAAAAGGTGCGTTTTGAGCCTGGATTTAAAAAGTGTGGTTGAAGGGGCAAACAGACGAGAAAGAGAGAGAGAGAGACAGAAAGAGGAAGAGATAGAGAGAGAGAGAGAGAAAGAGAAAGAGAGAGAGAGAGAGAGAGAGAGAGAAAGAGATAGAGAGAGATAGAGAGAGAGAGAGAAAAAGAGAGATAGAGAGGGAGAGAAAGAACCCTCTAAATCGGAACAGAATGAGAGGGTGAGAGAGGGTGTCTCCAGCTGAGAGCCACGCTTGGCTTCTTGTCAGCATCCCCTGAAAGTCTGGTGACGCTGGTGGATTGGCAGGCTGATGTTTTTTGGCCTGAGACCCAATCCCAACGGACCAGCATCCAAACCACCAGCTCCAACCGCATCTTCACCCCCTATTTTCTCTCCTTCTCAACCTCTATCAGCTTACCCAGCAATCACAGCACCCAAAAACTGCAGGGCACCCCTTCCCCCCTTGTTATTTGTAAGGATCTGTTTGGCCACTTCAACACCGTCAGCAGCATCCTCTCCCAGGGAAGTTTTAAAAATTCTTGCAGCCAAATGCACCATTTTTACACAGTCCAACCCTAGACACAGGATCCCACCGCTGCCACCACAGATTCATATAAGATTCAATGTGATTTGATTGACAATCTCCTCTTCGTTTTGTAGTGGACAGTGCCCCCTTGTGGCAAAGTAGAAAACATGTTGTTTTATTCTTCTAGAAACGTTTTTTTTCCCCTATAAATGAAATTAGGATAAATGTTAAAAGCTATCATCAAGTCCCATTGAAACCCCTGAAACTCAACTGTACGCACATGGAATAACAAATATGGCCGCACATAAGACTGATATCTGAATATCTGTTTGCTTTGGGGAATGGAAGTACAACTCAATACTCAATACTACAATTCACAATTCAATTAATTTACAATTGTATTGATCTAGAAAGCACCAGTAACAATAGACATCGTCTCAAAGCGCTTCACAAAGACCAACACCTAAACCCACAAGAACTTTTATGTTGGTCTGAGAAAGATTGGTTTTGGAAAAGTGCCCCAGAACTGATCATATATGAACATGTATATTTTGTGCGACCCATTGGTGGCTGTCAAATCATTTTTTTTTTTTTTTTGAAGATTCATTTTTGGGGGTTTTATGCCTTTAATCAGATAGGACATTAGAGAGAGACAGGAAGTAAGCTGGAGAAAGATCGGGAGAGGGATTGGGAAATGACCGCGAGTCGGACTCGAACCGGGTCCCCATGGGTATTCCAACCCAGAATGGTACAGGGCTGCTGCTGCTTGCGGTATTTCCTGTCTATGACAGAATCTCAATAAGCACGCTAAAGTTGAAGAAGGGACCGGAGGACGAAGTCAGGTTTCTGGAGTTATATTTCAGCGTGGAGACCCCCTCTCAGCTGATGCTATAGAGAAAGGCCTACCTGACAGCAGAATGCGTTGGCATTTATACAATTCAGTCAGGTACAATACAATAGGGCAGTGTAGGACCACAACCTTCAGGTGAGAGGAAGTGGGACAGTTGGGAGAGGGGTTCACCATGGGGGGAGGGGGGTGATACCAAGTTACAAAGGATTCTAGCAGGAAGAGGGGGATAGGTTTCAAATGTCATTTGTTCAGGTCTCAGTCAGTGTGTGCACATGACTGCAGTACTCCGATTTCTCTTCATGGGGTCTCCATGGGGGGTTAACTGCGTTATCTCACGGCACATGGCAGAGACAAATCCAGATCTTGGCCGCGTCAGTTCAAATCAAATGTGGAATGTTTTCAAGCGGGCATCTGCTACTGTTGATTGCACTGTTAAACTTAGCTGTAATTCTCCCAGTTACTTACCACAAATGGCCCAGTAAATTACTGTCCGATTAGTATGTGGTATTGTACTGTAATTTGCATTGCATTGTGGGTTTTTTAATGACGATTCATGCAAGTTGTGGTAAGTTACTAGGATTTTTTGAATTTGTGGTATTCTACCATGTACACAATAACAGTAGTGATACTGTAAAAGGGATGGTAAGTGAAAAACAGCGCCCCCAGTGGTTTTCTTCCTGGCGAAGATCAGCTCCCGGGCATAGACCCTTTCAAAAAATATAATGTTGACACTTACTGCTAGCTGTTCATGTGAGGGGCACAACTTATGTTACAATTTTAATTAAAAAATACAAATTAAAATAAAAAAACATCTGCTCTGCTAAACTGGAACGCAACCAATAGGGGGTGATGAGACCCATGACGTGCCCGCTTTAACGTTGAAACTCGCCGTCTGGATGACTTCTACCTTTTCAACTTTGCACACGTTTGAGGTAAGTGTCTGCCTTCAACTCTTTCCATTATTCTTTGGACAATGCAAGTAAATTGACTTATTATTTCTTCCAAACTATGAGAAATGTGTGCGAACAGTTAAAATTAGTCATGTTACAACTTACAACAGACGCTGGTAAAACACGGTAACGTTAACTAGAAAACCTGATAACTGAAGGAAAAGGCGCGCTTTAATGTTAAGAATGTTAGCTAGCTAGCATGGGGAGCGTTGTCAATGTCACGCAGGTCATTGGCAGGACATAAGCGTTGAACAGGGAGGTCTGAAATGAATAACATTGCATTGCTATATGTTCACGTTTAGCGTCTTTTGTTGACAAGCAAAAGTTGGCAAAGGGGGTTTTCTCTGAAACAACGTCTTACCAAGATAGCTAACATGTTAGCAACATGCTAACTATGCTATTAACGTCACACACTGAAAAATTCGGACACGTCCAGTTTCTCAAGAATGAAACTCTTTCGTAACGCCATATAGCCCACTGTGCTTAGTCCATCGTAATAAGTAAGCTTTTCCTCCTACTGTCTCCATTTGCATCGTTTCTCTATGAGACACTTGAACGGAGCTGAGTAAAGTTATGTTTGATGTTAATGTTACTCAGCCCAGTTCAAGTGTCTCAAAGAGTAACGACGACGGTTTCCGAAAGTTAAAAAAAAAAAAAAAAACTCTTCAGCGCTCTGTAGCAGCATTTTACTTCTGCAGTTCAGGGGGTCTTAAAAAAAAAGCTATACCCAATTAAAAATGTAACATTTGAAAAGGAGCCAATATTCCTTAATAGAAATGGCGTACAATACCTTATTGGTTTTTCTTTTCCCTTGGTCTGCAGCCAACCTCAACCAAGATGTCTATTGAGGCGGACATAACTTTGCCCACAACACCAAGGGTGGTCATGCTTGGTAAGTTCATGGAGTGGATGTTTTAAGCATTATGCACAGTATGTATGCTACTGTATTGTATAGTGTGATTATACGCTGCAAATTAATTGTTATTTCATTGTTTTAGGGAGAAGCTGGCTGACATCTCATTAATGGACGGTCAGCATTGAGGGAAAAATACGGTGTGAAGCCAATCAACTGCCAGACTTCACAAGTGCTTTTGCTGTGTTTTTCGCCTCATTTTATGTCCTCAACTTAGAGTACCAAGAGGCGGCCTCCACAACGCTGGAGATGGTCCAGAGGTTAGTCACTGCATAGACTTCAAGTTGAAGTTTATTGTTGTACTCATGAAAAGATTCATCAGTAATGCAATTTATTGTGGTCACGAGCCAGCTCAACTTTAAAGAATACATTAAATTAAATAGTATTAATTAAAAAGTCATATTAATTGTGCGTGTGTGGGGGGGGGGGGTGTATGTTGTGCGGTTGATGAGATTAGGTATGAGGAAGGGAATGACATCTGTGACTGATTGTATGCATTCTTCTTTTTTTCTGTCAAGATTCTTTGTTAGGATCAACCCGGATGAGGGTACCAAGTGTACAGCCAAACAAGGGACAAGCCGCAAAACGGGTGGTGTTGTCAAAAGAAAGGTGACAAATGTTAACAACCGGGTGATGACCTTCATTCAACGTCTCACTGAATTTGATTGGATGACATCAAACTAAGTAAGTACATTGTTGTTGTTTGGATTACATATGTGAGCAACCGTTTGCATCCCTTTACTACTCTAAAATGTGTGAAATGCTGAAATTAAATCATCACAATAAGTTTTGCCAGTCCGATAAACAACTTATTCTTCCACATCCACATTTTTTTCTTTTCAGCTCCAGTCTACAAGAAATGGATCCTGTGTGTGTGTGTGTGTGTGTGTGTGTGTGTGTGTGTGTCTGTGAAACTGTCCATGTGTAAGTGCTACTGGTCTCAGGCTGGGTCAAAGACAGTGCCTTTGATTTAAACCCCATGTACTTCAGAACTTAGATGCATTTGTGTGTATTGGCATGTGTGTTTGTGTGTATTTGCGTGCATGTTTTTTACTGCGTTCAAGAAAACAGAGAGGAAAAGGGAGTGAGAGAGTACAGAGAATGGAGGGGGGTTTTGTGATGGGGAATTTTCAAATTTGATGCATGCATGTATGTGTTTATGGTCCTATATCATATGGTGAATGTAATTGTATGTAAGAAGGCAATGAATTCCCCTTTGAAGTTTGTGTGTATTTTTCAATTTATGTGCATGTGCATGTGCATGTACTTGCATGTATTGTAATTTATTCAATAAAAAATAATTTTTAATTAAAAATAAAAATCTCTTTCTATATAAACAGTAAGGATAGTGTACTGAACATTGCGGTAAGGGCATAATACTGTGGAAGGAACTTACAATTAGGCTACTGTAAAGGGATAGGTAGGTAACTCACTGGCAACACTATTGCCAGTAAGTTACTGTAAAATGAATTCGCAGTAGGGGCATACTGTACACTGAAGTCACTGTAAGGGTTTCATACTGAGAAACACATTTACAGTAAGGCTACCGTACAATGGTAGTTACAGTAAGTCACTGGCAACAGTGTTGCCTATGAGTTACTGTAAAAATACAGTAAAAAGTCTAACAGTGCAGTAAATAAGTTGTGAAATGAAACAAAAACACACCACAGTTAAAGTTGTATTAGTATTGATTGATTCACATCGATATGAATGGATTACATGACTAACAAGTGGTGGAAAAGAAATATGAAAATATTTGTTCACTGAATTAGCGCGTTCTGTCCAAAACAGTTGCTTTTCAGTTTCAAAGTTTCAGTTTCGGTTTCAGTATTTCAACGTGAATGAGAGGGAGCACAAGAACTGAGCGTCTAACAGCGATTATCATATCATAGACATGTATATGATGCATGTATATGTCTATTGGCAGGATCTCAAGCACGTGCAAAAGTTGTTGTCCAGTTGAAATCTAGATTCGAGAGACACATGCGCGCGTAGTCCGATTCTCAGCGTAATCCGATCGTTTATCCAGGGGTCTACATCGGAGTCCAGTCGGACTCAAGTCGGACACAGGAAATCTAGATTTGGGGAGACACATGATTCGGATCTTCGATTTAAATCGGACTACAATCGGAAATTGGACACATGTGTCCGCACTGAATGAGACAGACACAGTACACATCCAAAATGAGTAGCAGATACAAAATAAGGAGTTAATGTCTTAATAGCAATATTTCCAGTTCCATCAGTCCCCTATATGAGCATATATGTATATGCTCACACATTAACAACCATGCAACAGCCAATCAGAGCAGGAAACATCAATATATGTTACAGATAGATAATGATACAAATTAACAGTAGAATAGCTATTTTGCAGTTCCATCAATGTCATGCTCCTCTTTAGAACACAGAAGTATCTTTACATTTACAGAACAATTCCGGGCCTGAAGAAATGGATTTAACATCTTGTAAAGTATGGATCGTCAAGCCTTCCTGAAGGGTTTATGGAGGGAATGTTTTGGATGGGCTTTATGCGCCTCCTTGTCAGCACAACAATCATTTTGGGAAAAGTGCCCCAGGGAATTTGAGAGTCAGTCGGGCAGCCTGAAACCAGACAGCGAATTTCACAGAGCAGCCTTACATGAAATAATTAATTCAAGGATATTTTTGAAGATGACAACTGGTCCTGACTGGAATATGTGACTGTTACTATTCATGGCCATTAAAGTTATTGCACTTACATGATATGGTTTTTCTTAAATGATCCCTGATTTAATTTGATCTGTTGTCATTCTCACTCAAACCAAGGGTGTTTGGGAAAGTCGGGCAGATTTTAAGTTTCGTTTCATTGCTAAGCTTCGTTTTTGTCCCTCGCTCAAACCCCTGCTTTCAGTGTGTTTTGAGCATTTACGTAATTGTCTTCCTCGCTGTACGGTAATTTGCGAACTGGTTTTGCCACACCAGAAGGTTCCAGAAACTCCACACAGTGTTTGTCATAGTCACATGACACATATCCTGTTCAGTCAATCAGAGCAAAGCATCTACTAACCTCACCTGGAGTAACCTGGAGTGAGACCAATGCTCTCTAAATGTACCCACAAAGCAACAATGCACACGTATGACACAAACTCAAAGTTGAAAGTATTTGTAATTCTCTCCTAAAGACTGGTCTTTGGGTGGATACTACTAGGTAAAGCTGTAGGTCTGACTATTTTAGTTCTGTTGGTAGCAGCTCTCTGGTTGTCTTCTTGGGGCGGGCAGGTAATTGTAGTTAAATTCAAGATTTACCCAGACAATCTTTTTTTTAGTTTTGCACAGCCAAGTTATAAGCTAGCCCTTTACAACCAGTCCCACCCCTGTGAGCTTAAAGTGAATTTTTGCACTTCAACAAACTAACATCTTTGTAAACAACAGACTAACATCATTGTAAACAACAGACTAACATCATTGTAAACAAATGTTACACTACATGAAAGTATTCGAATGTGGCTGTATATAGTAAGAAGCACTCCAAATCAAACACTCTTAGAGAAACTTGGTTTTAGTGATTTAGTTTTACAGAGCAGAGTGTGGTGCTTGCAGGGGATTGGAAGTAAGTGGGGAATGAATCCAGTGAAGAAAATGCTTTGATGTTGGAGAACAAAAAAGTATTTTGGGAGAAAAAGACAGTTAGGGAAGGAGGGGCGTGTAGCTTTTGGCCTATCACATTTCATCTCTGTGTTATATAAATGATCTGATCACTCCCGCCAGTGTCTCATCCGCAAACAGATATCATGCTTTGAATGATCCTACTGCTAAACTCAAGGTGAGATTGCAATAGCATAGAAGCAAAACGACTTGAGGAAAGAAGAAGAAGTGTTTGAAACTGAGCTGGACTAGCCCACTTAACAAAACTTAAATCCGCTTGAACGGACAGGATTTAACATGGCGCAGCAACAGGTAAGACCTTTTCATTGCCTCTGTACTATTATGTACTATACTATACTACACTAAATGTACTATACTGTACTATACTATACTTTGCGTACTATTGTGCTCCTTAATATTACTCAGGCAAGCCCCTGGTTAGTTAACTTTAAGTACGTATGACCTGACTGCTACATGGCTCAGAGTGATGAGGCAGTAAAACTATCACTACACAAAACAATCATTTTAAGGAAGTTGTTTTGATGTTACAGAAGCGCACTTCCACTACTATCAGTACTATACTACTACTAGTCTACAGGTGCAGTAGACTTTATTTGTATGGCAGATGGAGAAACAGAGAGGGAACAAAGGAAAGGAGGAGAGGGATGTTGCCGGAGGGAGGGGAGTTTTGTCAGTGTCAAACGTACAGCCATAATTGTGGCAGAGGCACAGAAATGACTGCTCTAACCGAGCCTCAAGCACATACTGTAAGCCTCATCTTCGAAGGATGTCAGGTACGGTGAATGCTACTATGCTGTTTGTTTGTATTATGAACTTCATTGTAGCACTCTTGCAAATGAAAACCGGTACATAAATAGGACGGCTGATTGAGTTAGCCGCAATAACAGGTCCATGCCAGGGACTATCTGGATGTAATACTGTATTTGAAATAACTAACATCAGCAAAAGCCAACATTGGATTGGTAAATATGCCCTTAAGTATTATTAAAATCCAAGCACACAACATACATATCCCCTATAGTTTTATTACATAACCAAGCACACAACATACATATCCCCTATAGTTTTATTACCAAGCACACAACATACATACAGTATGCCCTATAGTATTATTACATCATACATATGCCCTATATAATTATAACATTACTAAGCACACAAAATAGATATGCCCTATAGTATTATGCACTCATTTATGACACTCATCTTAATTTAACCTGATTACGTGCAACATCCCACTTTGTCTTATTATGCATAAAGTAGGTAATCATTTGGTGACTTACTTTCTTCTAAATCTGTGGTCGCTAATAATGCCTGACTCACCTCAATATTATTTAGGCTGTCACAGTCACAAACAATGTACTATACACATATTCTTATAAACATATTAATGTGACCTGAAACCGTGCTAAATCCCTTCATGTGCTGTAAAATGCCAGTCATTTGGAGACGTGCTTAATTTGTCCTTCATCAGTGGTAGCTAACCCCTTAATAATGTCTGAAGTAGGCAATATTTAGGTCATCACAGTCACAAACTGTCGTAGGTTTGTTTTCATTAATCTACCAGGTAATTTACCTGATGACAGATTAAGTGGCCTTGGTGTGAGTCATACAGGCGTTGTTTTGCCTATTTGCCTCTCTGTCTTTTTTTTCTTTCTTTTGTTTCTCTCTTCTCTCTCTCTCTCTCTCTCTCTCTCTCTCTCTCTCTCTCTCTCTCTCTCTCTCGCTCTCTCTCTCTCTCTCTCTCACTCTCAGGCCTCAGACCTGGAGAGGGCTATTGAAACTCTGGTTTATAGCTTCCACGCAGCATCTGCCAACAACAGACCAACTCTGACCCAAGATGAATTCACATTTTTTCTCAGTAGAAGCCTGCCCAACCTGGAGAGGGTACTGCAATGTTTTAAGCTCATTACAAAACACACAAACAACCAAACCACACAACCACGCCTAACCTAGAGTTACCTTCACTCACTTAATTCACAAAGAACAATTATTGACAGAAACTCTTTGCTTTTATGGTGGTGGTGATGGTGAATGGAATGGAATGGAACACAAATGAGATTCTGAAGATTCTGATTCTGAAACTCAGAACAATTAATAGTTGAAAAGGGTTAACCAGTGAGCTGCTTGTCGTATACAAATACAAATATTCAATTTTACCTCCAGCAGATCTTTTATGAATCTGTTTTTGTGGTGGTGTGTCCGCAGGAACACAGGGACACAGGGCGGATTCTGCAGCGGATGGGAGTGGGGAGTGGACAAGACATCAGCTTTGAGCACTTCTGGGAAGAGATTAGACATCTGGCCCAACAAAACACACCTGAGCCCAGAGCTGGCAGGTCACGCTGTATAATACTATGAGGCCAATGACTGTAAACAGCATTTGCAGGGATATTACACAAAGCTGGATTACTAAGACATGTTGGCAAAAATGTCTTTGTTGTCTTAGTTGAATGCACTTATTGAATGCAGTTATCCAAATTACTCAGCAAATTTGCTCAGGAATTTTGACTTTATAAAAGTTTATGTTTTGTTTGTTGTAAAGAGAACACTGCACATTCTGTCCTTTTTAGGGTACAGTTGGTATAGATTCTTACTCCCAACCCTTTTTTCTGAAAGAATATTTGACTTTGAAGGTATTTGACTATTAATACTATTTGACTGATTAAGCCAAAATCCACAATGAAGCATGATTGCCATTTGAAGAACTGCAGAAATAAAAAGATGTCTTCTGATCACCACACTACCACATGCTGTTCCCTGTAGTGCTCTGCACTTGCTTTCTTGAAAGTCTATTCTTGAGAAACATTAGGTGACAACCCTGTAAGCAAAATGACGTCCCCTCGACCTCCTCTAATGGTATGGGTCTAAGGGTATGGTTCCCTTGACAACTCTAGGACGTTTTGCACGACGTTTCAAGACCGTCCCGAGGACGTTATGGTGACAATTGGGAAACGTTTTCTATAGGTCCTTGGGACGTTCTGCAGGACGTCCCAAGAACGTCCCTAGGACATTGCGGTGACGTCTGGGAAACGTGTTTCTATAGGTCCTGGGGACGTTCTGCAGTCTGTCAGTCTCTCTGTCAGTCAGTCTGTTCAGTCTGTCTTGCTCAAGGGCGCTTACAAACTTGATTAGGAGGACTTTCTTCTCAACCTCTATCAGCTTAAGCGCAATTCATGTTCGTCTGTTTACGGACACACGGAGACACAAAGAGCCCTCTCCGTGGCCTTGCAAATCCCCTCAGCCGTATTTTTCAGTTACATTAACGGGGTTTTAACATTGCACAGTGTCTATTTCTTGGTTACTTTAAAAAAATATAAGCAAAAAAAAAAAAGTTTATGTACAAATAGGACCATCTATGGAGTTCGGTCCGCCGCTATCTTTTTTCGAAAATTGCTTTCCAACACCCACAACCGTCGACCATAAATGAAAACTAGGCTGTCGGGGCAACTACGTGACCACGAATACACTGAGTCGAAGAAGTATATTTCGGCCTTTACCCAACTATCACAGCAACCAAAAACCGCAGGGCACCCCTTCCCCCCTTGCCATTTGTAAGGATCTGTTTGGCCACTTCAACATCGTCATCAGCAGCAGCCTTATCCTCACTCCTGCCAGCACAGAGCACGGAATGTTCATTGAATGACACTGATCGCAGCAGCAGAAAACAAAACATGGAAAGGATTGTGTGATGTGTTCAGGGTCCCTGATATAGCTGAGATGGCCTGAGAGCTGTTCTGAGAACAAGATGGGACCCAGTATGCCTATGATGTTCTCTATTCCGGTGTTGATAGAAGGTATCAAGTACATCTAGTTTACAAGGTAAAGCAGTGTTATAAGTCAACCTCAGAATGCCCCAGGGACTTCAATTATCTCTACAAAGATAGCTTTACTTAATATGGCTAGCAAACGAATAATTTTTAGTTGACATTATAATACCTGTAATCATTGAGACAACACCAGTCATTTTCAGTTTTATGAATAAGGGCCGAACTAGCAAGGAAGGAGGAGGAGTAGCTGCTTTATTTAAAGATGCATTTCAGTACAAAGAGATTACATTTGGCTAATTTTATTCTGCCACCTATTCCTGTTCAAAGATCAAAGTTCACTTGTGACCAAGATGGAATGGGACTTTATTATTGCCTATGTCTCCAGCATGCATTTTTTTTACATTTAAAACAATTATAACCTGGAAAACATTTGGGTTTCTAAGACTCTTTTGTTTTATCGTAGTTAGGGGCACTGATGCAACCCCTTTTCAGCCTCCTTCCCTCCTCTGTCCCACGGAAAAACTCAATGAACGAGGAAAACACGTAACTATTCATGACTTTGACTTTGGCAAATATGTCAAGCTCCGTGTCCTGGTCATGGTCGATGCCAGACATCAGCGCTGTGGACCGTTTGTACAGGCTGTTCTCCTTTGCCACCATCTCGTCCAGCCATCTCAGCTTGTCCCTCTTGTCGGTGCCAGCGTCCCTGACGGTGGCAGCATCCGTGACTGTGCCTCCGTAGAAGCCCCGGTGACTCAGCTCATGCCCGCTGGCCCCCATCGGGTAGTCGTCCCCAACGAATGCGGAGCAGATGGAATCTTCATCCGAACCCTGGGAGCGGCTGACCTCACACGCGATGGTCGTCACGAGGAAGAGAGAGAAGGTGCGGAAGTTGCGCACCGAGGCGGAGAAGACCGCCGTCATGAAGTAGCGCCCCCAGAGGTCGCAGTTCCGCTCGCAGTGGCGTAGCTGGAAGGTCTGACGGCAGAAAGTGACGAATTGAGAGGCCACAAGACCCTGCCTCAGTTCCTGTATTGTGTAGCTCTCCTTTTGCACCTCGAAGGCAGTGAGAAACTTCTGGACTTTATTCTTCTCCTCAGGGTTGGTGAATATTCCTACCAGTGCAGTGTGCAGAGTCCGCCGGTGCAGTTTGTAGATGTAGTTATTCAGCACGTAGTACACACTCTCATTCACATCCTCCATGGCATTGAACCTGATTTCACACACGAGATCTAGTATGGTGCTGATGTGTTTGATGGGCACAGCGTCGGTGGTAGCCGGTGCAAGCGTGTCGTTCACCCATACTGCCTCGAGGCTCCCAGGGATGAAATTTTGAGCACGCCTATTCCCGTGCTCCTCGTAGAAAAGACTCCAGGTGAGCCCCTCGAGACACTCGATGTAGGTATACTTCTTGCGGAACTCTGCGGGGACAAACATCTGAGGCTCTGTCGGCCACTCCAGGTAACTCAGGTACAGTGAATGCCCTTGGTAGTGGGGAACCACCTGTCCTCTGGTGTCTTCTTCCTGCTTGGTCAACAGGTTTCCTCTAAGATCCAATTTAGCGAAGATTGTCTTGCTGCTGTCTTTGTGTCTCCACACGTGTTCCTCCATAGTTAACTGCTCGCCAGTCGGAGTCACAGACACTGCCGACGTGAAAAGGTACAGTTCAGTCTCTACACCAAGGGCCCTCAGCGTCTGCAGCAGATGCTTGGCAAACCGCAGCTCCTTCCCCAGGTAGCAACCCACGATGCTGATCATGCTGATGCGTCCATCCTCCAGGTTCATGCTTGCAACTATCTTCGCAATCTCTTCAGGACCATGACCACCCAGTTGGGTGACCCCTCTGTCATTGACCCCATCGTGACCCCTGATGCCATGACCCACCATCACCACGTGGCTCCTTCCAGTCAGTCTCACCACAGGGCCCTTAATGGCCTGCAGTGCCCCCTTGTGGTAGATCAGTAGAGTTGATTCTATTGGGTGTTTGTTGAAGAGGAAGTTGGCAGCCTCCATGACTACCTGGTCAGGTTCTAGAACCACAATGTTGTGATGGTCGTATTTGGTTGTATGGTCATACTTAATTGTCAAATTGACTGTAAGGGAACCTTCTTTAGAGATAGAGATGTCATTGTGGAGGGGAATACTGTTGGGAGAATCTCTCTGAGAACCTGGAGAGTTCTGCCATGGCACAGACCTTGTGTGAGCACAGAAGCCAAGCTTTTTCATGGATTCCTGTCTCTCATAGCCATCGGGTTTAGTGCTATTAGGCCCAAATGTCCAGGATGCAGGACGTAGCGACGGGTTTTGGGGTTGAGGCCTACATGTAGAAAACGAGAAGTCAGTCCAACAGTGTCTTTCAGAGAGCAGTGAGAGATTGGCACAATTTAAATTAAATGTATTTAAAATATCACGTCATGTTAGGCACATGTCCATTGTATTAATTGTATTCATCACCCTCAACCCATCCTTTTTTTTAAATCACAAACGCCTTGTATTTGTAATTAAATATATTATATATTTTCTCACACTACTATTTGGTCATTTATTTTGATACAATTGAAGAGCAAGCATTTGTAATTTGTAACAAGATACTTTCTGATGTATTTGTATCTCTGATAGCAAACAATGCCAAACAGAAATATATGTAGAATGTAAATCACAAAATAACAGGCTGTAATGTGATTGAATTGCTATTTGTAGTACTGGTATAGAGTGTTTTTGAGTCCTAGGCAATATGCATTCTTGTCACTGAGAAAAGTCAAATTTGCAGTTATACACGATACAGCACCCCCTTGTCCATGCTCCTTCCATGCACTCGTGCCCCAGGCATTTGCCTTTCACCTTTATCAGGAACTGCCACTGCTATAAAGTGTGTCTCATTGAGGAGAAACTAATGCATGTTCTTGCTTGCCATATCGTGAGTCACAGAAAAGCGTATTGGAAGGGCAAGAGGGAAAATTTGCATTATAATTTTACCACAGAGATGCAGGATGTTTGAGGTCCAGAGTCCAGGTCTTCAGGCTCACTGTGCCTGTGAAAAGAGGTACTGTCTGAGTCTCACCGTTTCTCTTGCACAAGAAGCCCTACTGTAAGATTTGCATGAACTTTGCTGATAAAATAATGATGTCAATGACACCCAGTAGATGTAAAGGACAGGTAAAGGATATTTAAAAATGTAAAACTAATAATTATAATACATCAGACTTTATTATTATCATTATATAAATATCTAACACTTGTAACTGTTATGGCTGTTACATATTATAATATATTGTACACGTTGTCTCTCCCCATCTGCTGTACATACAGTGTCCAACTGTTAAAGAGACAGTATGCAACAATTTACCACTTTTTGAAGCGTGTTTTTACCCTTATCATCTTCAAATGAATCTGCTAAAAATACCAACTAACCACCTAGGATATGCACTATGCAGTTGTGAAGTTTTAGATCGCTAGTTATCGACCTAAACCCCTAACTGCTGCTTTAAAAGAAAAGAATGAATAACATTTCCAATTAACCACCGACTATTTGCTGTTTTCATTTGCCACAAGACCAATGGTAAATAATAGTTATATTTCTGTGTAACACAATCGGAATATCAGAGCACAAAACATGCATTTAACATGCATTTATTAAGTAATTGAGTCTTTTAAGTAATGCAAGTATGTGGTAATTGATGATAATTTACTGAAACTTTTACACATAGAATTGCACAGTATCAATCCTTCTTATATCATGTTACATAAGACTAAGTATTAATTACCTGCTAAAACCGGGTTGTGCAGAACCCAGGTGGAACAAGAGAAGAACAGGGGTAGGAAGAGCTGTGTCTTCATGGTGGCCCAAATACATACAAGAAGCCAGTTGCACACTGCCAATAGTTCCTTCCACGGACTCCTGGTGTCAGTAACAGCATATCTGCATCAGCATATCATAGCAGGTTAAACCACACAGAGCAGTGTGTGTGTGTGTGTGTGTGTGTGTGTGTGTGTGTGTGTGTGTGTGTGTGTGTGTGTGTGTGTGAGAGAGCAAAAGTGCTGATAATGATGAATACTTCCATTGCCGTCCACGACGGAGGATATCATAAAACCTCCACTAAAATGTAAATGCAATGTAGACCAATGAAGTGTCACACTTGTCAGTATCTTATGGTGGCTGTGTGACAAAGCCACATCTGTGGAAAGAGAAGAGACTATTGTGAAAAATAGTCAGTCAGTCTGTCAGTGAAAAATGCCGAAAGAGCTCCATATTGCCTGCCATGATATTACTGTATGTTTACATGTGCTGTACATAGATGTTTGTTTTATTTGTTGTATAGATATTAGAATGACGAAAAGAAATCCTGTCACCATATCTGTTGTCTCACAATTACCAGATAACAGACTGGAGTATGGAAGAGTCTGCAGTAAGACTTCGTTTTTACACCAATGGACACCCTGAACTGACATCATGCAAGGACCGATTTTTTTTATTTTTGTCTCTGGAACATTACTTGTATATTTCAAGTATGGTACTTATCGTGGCGATTTTTCATATTTCCTATTTCACATGACTCATATTGTTAAAAATGTTTAACCTTTTACACTGTACCATATGTAAGGGATAATGTAGGCCTATAGAACGCAGGTCATTGTCGGGAAAATAAGCCCCGACAGGGCGAACAGCACCCCGACGCGAAGCGGAGGGGTGCTGCTTTACCCTGAAGGGGCTTATTTTCCCAACAATGACCGGCGTTCTATACATTATCCTGCTTATTATACGGCTACTTGCCAACACGAAAAAATTACTTCACACAGTGTGTTTTCTTTACAATTTATTTGTTACCATTAGTATTAAAAAGCGGAGAAAGCAGAGAAATAGTTTGTCAAAGACGTTGAACTTCAAACATTTAACAAACATTCTTTAGAACACAGCTGCTCAACCGTCCGCTGAAACTCCATTGACAAGTTACCGGACTACTTGCGGAGTGCTACGAAAGACGTGAATCAGAGGCAAAAAGGCCACTTTCCTTGACAGCGGTCATTATTGCATAGCAACGGTCAGGTATTGGTGAATATAAAGAAGAAAGATGTATGTTGCATATACATTCAAATGAATGGTGTCACTTACAAAAAGCAGCTGTACCTGGTTTCCCATGTTTGGGGAAATGTGACCCAAACTGCATACTTCTTTTTGTAAGATGTCAGAAGATAAAAGGTTGGAAACCACTAGTTTAATCTTTAACAATGTGTTGTACTTCTGAAGCTTGTTATATTATCCATTGTGTAAAATCTTCATGATAAAAGTAACTAGCAATAAAGCTGTCAAATTAAATGTAGTGGAGTAGAAAGTGCAACATTTTATGCTAATTAATACTCCCATGCCATTTCAGATTATAATGTCATGGAAATAAAAAGTATATGGAAATTCTGCAAAATTGTACAGTTCTTGAGTAAATGTACTCAGTAACCTTCCCAAGTGTAAAGTAGCGCAGAATTACAATCTGTCATGGATTGCATCCAAACATTAGGAACGGTAAACTACTTTAGACTTCACTGTAAGTATCTTTTATATTATCCGTCTAAGGTTAGTCCCTTTTATGAGCAGGCCCTTTTCTCCGCCTTTATTTTCCCCGCTTTGATGTCTTTCAGATCTGCCCGAGTTCTTTTCAAACATGTCACGTCATGAACCATAATGGAAGTGAAACCAGTATGAATAGTCCTCCCATGCGTAGGTACAATAAATTACATGGGTAAATATTATGTAAGATCATTGATTTATTTTGCAGTAGTCTTGTTGCTTCCATTTTGTCCGAGATGGTTAAGGCTTAGATCTAGACTTCACTTGGGGGAATCCGTCACAATAGCTTAATAGAATCATGTTGACAAAATCTATCAACAGGCATATTACTGGAGCCAGACAAATCCTACAGATGATAACACAAGCTGCTATTGCATCGGCTGTTTTAGCAGGGGTCAGTTTCTTTGTTCTGATCAGGTTGCCCACTACTGTGGTCATCTTGCTTCTCATCAGGGAAACCTATTTTTGCAGGATGGTGTGACAGCACACACACACACACACACACACACACACACACACACACACACACACACACACACAAACCCCAGGTCAACTAAACTGTATTGCTTCACCATTTTAGATTAGACCCACCTTTCAAATAAACATAAAGCACCTTCACTGACAATAAGTCTGATAAATCAGGTCAATGGGAATATGAGGAATTAATTTGCTTGATTGACATAACTTTAAATCTATAACAATATATTGCAGCAGTGATGAAACAGAAATGGAACCAGGAGATACACAGGGACATTTAAAACTAAACAATTCCATAAGTACTTTGGCCCATGGAATGAGTTGGCAGATGTTTAATCACTTGAAGAACCATGCTTTCAGTCATGTGAAAATAATTAGTTTATTGAGAGATATACACCATTATGGAAATCATAGTAAAATTCATTCACATCACAGACATATGCTATACTTTTCCCCAGAGACTATGGTGGCCTGCAGGCTGAAAAGTTAACAAATTGACAGCTTTCTCCCTGTAATTTCACTGAGCTATTCAGGCAGCCGCAGCAATACCTGTGGGGAAGCAGGAGGTACAGTCAAGCAAAAATAAACACTTTTAGCTCAAGCAGCTTTAAACTGTGTCTTTATATGATTGTGTTTATTTAACAAAACGTTTGTGTAGCTGGCCACCTTAACCCACCTTCCATAAAGACTGTAATCTTTAGAGCCATTAGAGAGAGAAAGGTTAGCAAGGTTAAAGTTCTCCCTTGGAGTTGAAAAAAATTGAAAAATGCCTAAAGACTCAAGTGTTAGATTGTTATCATTACATCTACCAAAAAAAGTACATTGTAATACAGCAAGGGCTCATCTATGAGTGTGTGTGTGTGTGTGTGTGTGTGTGTGTGTGTGTGTACTGCAATGATGACCAACAGAGGTTGCGGGCAGCAGAATGCAATCATTGATTTGCACCCACACATTTGTATTCACCCCACGCCCTACACACATAACACACACACACAACATACTCACAGATGAGTCCTTGCTGTATTACAATGTTCTTTATTGATCATCACTAAATCCCATGAACACGTAGGTTAAGATGATGACAGAAACATACTGCAATATTTTATAAACACCTGACATCCTGACAGAAAGATCTATCAGATACAACCGAGATCTTATGCTAAGGGCAAACACCCCAATCAAATTGTCACGGCGGGCTTTATACGATGATGGACAGATGATCAACAGTATGTACTGAATGAATGGGCGGCGCCTCCCTGTGGTGGATATGTGACAGTGACAATAGTATCCTGTTCCTTGTGTGCGAAGGTTCAGTGAGTACAATAAATAGAGGAAACACTGTTATAAAGGTGTATGTTGAGAGTGTTGTATTGGAAGACTAGAAAAGCATCAGCCTTAAGCTCTTGTGTAAGCCACTTAGGGATTCGGCCTTCATGCATTTTTCTTTCCCTGAATAACTAGAGTTTAGTATTCATACATATCAGGGCTTTGAACCAGAATTTTTTCCCAATTGGTTCGTTCCGATCAGAAACAGTATTTTAACGTTTCCGGTTTGCGTTTCAACCCTAAAATTGACGTTCCTGAACCGGTTAGAACACAAAAATAAAGTTCCTGAACCGGTTAATAGCGTTCCATGTCAGCTGCGGTACATACAAATAAGTAGGCTGATCATTAGGACTTTAAAATGATCTTATGTCTCTATCCTGTCATTAAACCTTAAAAAAGCACTATAGGCTACATTATGTAAGCGGCATAACTGTATTTCTGACATTTTGTTAGTATTATACATGAGTTAAGACAAGGAAAATGTATGCTATGTTGTTGGGCAAACAAAAACAAAACAGCATTTGGCCAAACCTCGTCAGGGCCTAATCAGTGCATTTTTGTCAACAGAGACAATACAAATATTACAAAACTACAATGGTATCTACAAAGCTACCATTGTGAATATTTAACTCATTAACACATGCCCAAAACCTTATCAGGGCCCAGAGGGAAATGAAAAAAGGATTCTGCCTATACTGCAACAGAATCAGTGGCGGTCCGTGCATTTCACGTCTAGGCCTTCAGCGGTGTCCTACACGATGTTAAACTGAGTGAATCCACCTCTTAATACAATCACTATGACGCCATGGCTCTCAAACCATATATTTATACAGAAAGGCAGTATAAGTGAGCATTGCATCACCTTAACATAGTCGAGTAGGCTACAACAGACTGTATTAATATTTCCGGAGCATTTAAAATCAATACACCCGTTTTAACAATACATTAACAGGAGTAAACTCTCAGTTATATGATCGCTTGGCTATTACTGTCACAACTTAAAAATAAAAGGCGATTTTCAGAGATTAGTCTACAAAGTTTTATTAAGTCCAGCGAAAGTAGCCTTTGTGAGCTTTAACAAGTTTGTCCACTAAACATCGCATTGTCCCACCTGCAAAGCAGTTTCATTAAACTTACCGGATTCTCACGATATCGAGTTTTTCTTGAAAGTTCCGTCTTGAAAATGTCGTTGTAATTGTATCAAAAACTGGAATTATCAAGTTGGTGTAAACTAGTTTATTTGAGTTGGTTAATGTAATTATATTTAGTCTTACCAATTGAAACAACTAGCATAATACGCATTGAAACCGATGTACTTTTCGCATTAGCCAATTAAACTGAGCACTGAAGCACTGCGTCGGTCTGCCTCAGTATCCAATCACTTGATTAAGATTGAGTTCGAGAGACTGGTGGCTACAGCTTGTGCATAGATTTGATCCGATAAGGCTACTAGCTGGCGGTGTGCAGCAAGGTTCTCTATCTAAGAGTGCGTCCACACTAGGCCGGGTAAATGTAGAAACGCATAAATATGTCTGCGTTTGCATTGACCGTCCACACTAATACGGCGAATTCGAAGACTGAAAACGGAGGTTTTCGAATACACTCCCCTGGCCGGAGACATCTGAAAACGCCGCGTTCGAGTAGTAGTGGGGACGGGGTCCACGGAGCTTTTCAGATACATGACGTTCGGTTGCTATGGCACTAGGGGTGGCTTGCGCTTGAGAGGCTAGAACTTTAAAATTAACATTGGAGGTGAAATGATTATGCTGCTGTCTGTACAATGTCCTTAGTAGGCTATAGTTAGTGAATGTTGTAATGGATAACCATATATGTAGTGGCAATGAAACGTTTAAGGCTGGTGAATTTTTTTTTTATTTTCTTCCTTTTCTAGCAGTAGGCCTATAACTTTATTTAATAGACATAGTATATCCTTTTCTAGCAGTATATTTAATAAACGGGTGAAACACCACCTTAAGAGCCATACTGGTCCATTAAACTAGACAATTACTCAAGTTTATGCATATGCATCCGTCTTTAACGAGATCCGTAGCGTACAGACTCACAGTGGCATAAACAAATTTGCGATACCTTTATCCTTATCAAAGAAAAAGTCCAATGTATCTATAAGAAAGAAGCCTCTATAATTCCTTAAATAATGAATGATAATTTAGGCACGTATCAAATTAGGCACAAAACGAACCTAAATAATAATCCTTCTTTGGGGTTACTTACAATGTACTTAGGTAAGCACGAACTTCGTAAACCAGGAGAAGAGGCCGCGAAATAACAGACAGGTCACGTAAGACAGTAAGACAGAGTAAATCATAACCAGTTTCTTTATTTGACAACACTTTTGAACATAATCAGAGTCATAATTATTTAGGGAATGAACTTGGTGTGGTTGATGCATAAAACATATTTGCAAGATAAAATAAATAGCAAGAAAAATAAAAGATAAATGTTTTACAAAAGGGAATAATATTGCCCGAGGAGTGGAGAGTTTCAGGTTGTCGAGAGGGAACCTTTACAGATTGAGTGCAATCTTACGCCCTCATATTAAAGGCCAGGCTACTGGAATGAGAGAGCCAGTGCAGGTGTTTAAAAAGGTGACCGGTACGTTGTACTACCTCAGCGACAGAAGCAGGCTGTGCAAAACCGCTAACTTATTTAGCTTGGCCCGTCGAACGGTATCAAACATTGTCAGGTAGGTATGTACAGCTATCACTCACCTTGGTACAGCACCCTGCCACTCACTCGCCTGCAGTAGCAGACCTTACCAGTCATTTCTCCCAAAACTATGGTAGCCTATAGCCTAGCTACATCAGTGCATAGGCGCTGTCGATGGCACACACATAGACATAAAACAACCGTGTTCAAATCTTTCAGACTTCATCAACATAAAGAACAAATACTTGCTAAACGTCCAAGCTGTTTGTGACTATAAATACAGCTTCATTGATAGTCGTGAAATGGCCCGGTGAATTCGAAGATCAACAAGCACCTGAAAGATATGCACGATTCCTCCATGTCCTTAGGTCGTAGTGGACAGTTCACTCTTGAAGCACATGATTTCTGCACTCATCAAGTTGACATAGGTGGCTGTTGAACACATTTTATTGTAGCTCCGGAGCTTTGTTTTAAATGCCACCATAGTCTCATCACTAAACCATTCGGCCAGTCCTTTCAAAATCAATTGCCACAAGTTAAGTAGCTGAGACCAACGGCTGCTGCTTGATCTGTCCATAGTTTTTCTGTTGCTCCTGCTAACCATCCTTTCTAGCTCACGCCCAAGTGGATTTAACTTTTTGTAATGCCTAGCTATCTCAGTCTGGGTATATCAAACATTTCGGGCAGTTCTGTCAGATTTGAATTGCACGGAGACTCGTGCATACCCAGTTACTGGTATAACCTACAGAATGAAAAAGTAAACGGAGGAATATACTGCTTGAAGACACAGTTGCGGGAACTTTATCCAACGGAAACACACACGGTTATATTTGGATGGGTCACATGTCAATATTGACCCATATCATTGGCTGTCAATTGCCCAACATCCACAATGCTGAACATCCACGTTCCCATTTTATACAATTGAGGGCATACCCATTGCGTTTGGTGGTCATTCATGTATGTTAACACTAAGCACAATGTAGAGTGAAGCACTTGGTAGTATAGCTCGAGTTGTATGTAGGTAATGCTCCTACCCGTGATCAGTAAATAGTCCTACGTTATATTCGGAGGACTAGAACAGCAAGTGGCGCAACCATGACAACGATTGTCATGTACCCGTGTACACCCGTACTAGTGTGGACGGCAAACATTTTGGAAAACGATATGAAAACGCTAGTATGGACGGAGATCGTTTTCATTGCGAATACGCGTATTTGTATTTACCCGGGCTAGTGTGGACGAACCCTAAGTGAATCACCAATCATATTGCATTTGGGAATCTTGTGAAAGAACGAAAAAATAACGTTATTAACCGGTTACCATTATTTTATGTAAACGATTCTGATCTGGAACATAATTTGTTTTAAAGTTTCTGGTTTCGTTTCTGTTCCTAGCAAAACATCAAACGTTTCTGGTTTTCGTTTTCGTTCCGTGAACCGGTTCAAAGCCTTGATACATATTGCTTACCCATTACTAAAGTAAACACACGAGAGAACATTTTGTTTAAACCTGGCTAATGCATGTCAAGTATGTTCTACTTGCTGCCATGACAACAGCATCTAATCTTTGAAAGGTTCCGTTGGTGTTGTGTCCTCCTGCTGTAGGTACCTAGCAGGTCCACTGCCCTCGAGGTCTAGGAAGAAGGGTGGTGGATTCTGTTCCAGAAGAATGGCGGAACATGCTTCACGATATTTAGCTGAACGGAACATCAACCTGACTCCGGACAGATGGCGAAGGGTTCTGCATCGCGCTCCTTTTCGGTCCAAATTGACCTCCTCAACCTGATGCGAAAGGAGAGAGGACTTGTCTAGTCAAGTCAAGTCTTTTTATTGTCAGATACACAGAACAACAGAGTTGGACTGGGCACTGACATTCTTATGACAGGACACCATACCACACTACCATAACATAACAAGACATAACATATAAACATATAAGTACTCCAAATAAACATATAAGTACTCCAACATGATATAACATAACATAACTTAACAATAAGTACTGAACATAAGATAAACATATGAAAGACAGAGTAGTAGACCTACTAGATAAACAATAAATATACAATATAGATACTAAACATAAATACACATACTAAACATAAATGCACATGCTAAACAGATACTAAACAGATAAACATACCTACATGATATTTTAAGCTATACTGGACATATTATACACATAATAACCTGAACACAGAGACAAGACACTTCAAGTGTGTGGGTGGTGCAATATTGCAAATGTAGTGCAAACAGCAGTGAAAGTGAGCCAGTGTGGAGTAAAGTGGCGAGTGTAAAGTGATGAGAGTGCATTATTGTTCATTTAGGAGCTCATTTCATATTGGTCATTTAGGAGACTATGAGGCTCATTTGGAGAAAAGAAATACTGAGAACGGATTAGACTCTCATATCAGACTGGGTCCTGTTTGGCCTTGTGTTCCACATGCATTGGGGTTTGAGTGGACTAACCTGGTGAGAGTTTGCCTCTATTTCTATCACTAAGGCTCTGGTGCGATCACTCAAGGCCTTCCATACGGCCTCTGCACCTAAGCTGTCTGGAAACAGATGTTATACACACAGTTGCCTCCTACACACTGATGCATAGCCTCACCAACCATTATATATCACAAAAGCAGAAATGTGTTAACTGTATGGGCTTTGACATTTTTTGTTTTATTACTGGTATGGAAAAAAGGTAAAGACATAAGGAATAACTCAAGTACAGGATGTTAAAAGACAACCACCCCCACCACACAGACACACACCACACACACATACACACACACACACACACACACACACACACTCTCACGCTGGTGTAATAAGTGTGTCTGGTACCTCCCATGCGATCCATCATGTGAGTGTACCATGGGGGCGTGTCTGTCTCCAAGTCGGAGTGGCTGAGGAAATACTCAGCGGTCGCCTCACCAAATAACCTGGGAAGAGACAGCAGCTGGGCAAATGAAAGCAGACCCTCCCTTACACATCAATCACTGTCAAGGACCCAGAAAAAAAACCTTCTCATTCATCACAAGAGCCACAGTGTAGTCTTGGCTGTACAGTAGTCCTCAAAGTGAATCCTTTTTGAGTATATATGTTTATATATCTTCCTAGACCACGAGGGCAGTGGACCTGCTAAGTACCTATAGCAGGAGGACACAACACCAACAAAACCTTTCAAAGATTAGATGCTGTTGTCATGACAGCAAGTAGCACAGACTTGACATGCATGAGCCAGGTTTGAACGAGATGTTCTCTCCTGTGTTTACTTTAGTATCTCATTATCACATGATGATGCCAGATTACTTGAACCCTGAACCCAGATTACTTGAACCCTCTTTCACATAACATGCCAAGGTCCTGTCATGTCATATCTTATCATAAGATGGTACGACAATCTTCCCACCCTATGACTTAAATTCCTCAAATTACTTATACAACTTAAACTTGCAGCATCTGATGTCATTTATATCAAACACAGATATCTATCTCATTCACACCTGGAAATGAAATGGAAATGTCGTTGTCTGAAAGGGTTTTGAGTGTGCCGTGCCTGATAATAACAAGTCTGCACGCTGGGGTTGTCACACCTCACCTGTGCAAGTATTGGCGGTGATTTGACCCATCGCTGGGCTCAATTTCTTTCTCAGCAGGAGGGTCCCTTGATGGTACGGACCCTGGCTGTCCTCCCTCCGCATCCATTATCCAGTCTGCGGAGAGACACCCGCTGAACATACAGAAGGGGACAATAGGTGACATATGGTTTCCGGTAACGTGTGCCAAGAAATGCAGACCTACTTATACAACTACAGTCGATAATGACCATAAAGGACTTCAATCAGCAACTACACATAGCTCTCTCATTATCACTTGGATCAGTAGCTAAGGTTAACAACCTGAAATAAGCTACCTCCTTCCTACCTGGTTCCGGAGCTCACATGGAGACGTGTGCGGCAGGATTCTGGCACGCTCAGTCTGCAGTGCAGTCACACAGTGATTCCACAGCAGACTGAGTCACATGGCGCGGAGACATGCTGGTTGCCCAGGTGACGGAGGGCAGCTGATTCCCTGAGCTGGAGAAGAAGACATTGCTCTCTCTCTCGCTCTCGCTTTCGCTCTTGCTCTCTTTCTCTCTCCCATTGCTCCCTCTTTCATTCCACAGGGATGGATAGTGTGTGTGTGTGTGTGTGTGTGTGTGTCTGTGTTCATGTATGTCTGTGCTTGGAAATGAGTCTCTGCCATCCTGCCATTATACCTATGTCTGTCTTGTTTAATGATTGACTTTAAAACTCTGGGCCCAAACTTGTCCTGTTAATCCCAAACCACACAGCATTCCAGAGCAAGAAGGAGTGTGTCTAAATGTGTGTATGTGTATAAAAGAGGTAGAGAAACAGACAGAGAGGGCAGATGCTGAGAGCGAAACAAGAAAGTCCATTGAACAGACACCCTTGACAAAGTTATTTATGAGGAACTATGAAGGTCGGTTAGCCAAGGAAAAAGCCCCAAGAAAAAGCGGGGCTTAAAAATGTTAAAAAGTGACAATAAATATTTATTCAGTCAGCGGTTTAATGACATAAGATCTTACCAAAATGACAAATGACAATCATAAATCATTCTTACAGGACTTTGAGAACAGTTTACCTATGGATGTTCAGAAACCAATGTGTATATTTCCTAATGTTTACCTTTTCTTTCCCTATGTATCACAAATGTAAAGGAATCCGTTACATTATCAGTACATATAATAACACAAATAATTACAATAACATAATAGGCTCTCAGTTCACAATGTTGATAAGCTGTTTTATATTGGGCAATGCGGTGACATTTGAACCCTTTCTCTTAAGAATGACAACGCCTTGTCATAAAGTCAAATAATTATCTATCATGGCAGTTGATGTCTAAAGACACAACAGTCATATTTGTACAGTGTTATTTATCTATTTTTTGTAATTATCATGACAACTCTCTTGGATGCCATGTCAACCTTTATAAAACAATTGGGTTCTAGCACGTAATTTAGCGGTTTCTGATTGGACGAGAGACGTTCCATGCTATAGGTTATTCGTCAACATACCTACAGTTACGGGACTTTTCACAGCTAAAAATAAATCACTCCGCGATGAAACATTCGCATTGATGATAACCGTTAATTCAAAGTTTTTAAAATTCCAAACGAAGACGTTGACAATGGAAATATTTTTTGTTGCGGAGAAACAATGGCGAAAAAAAAACATTTTTAATCAATAACTTTGTGTTGAAATGTTCATTTGTTGACTGTAAAATTGTTTAATAAAAGCAATATAGCACTCGTGGGAGTGGGGTAGGTAAGGGATAATCCCTTACCTACCCCACTCCCACTCGTGCTATATTGCTTAATTACAAAACAATTGGGTTCTAGCGCGTAATTTAGCTGTTTCTGATTGGAAAAAACTGTGATAGCATCAAATCAAACAAGTGGATGTCTTGATGTATTTGACAAGTTCTCAAAATGGTAACATGACAGCTTCATGAGGGAAGATTGTCATACCATCTTATGATAAGATATGACACGACAGGACCTTGGCATGTTATGTGAAAGAGGGTTCAAGTAATCTGGCTCCATGATGTCCACAAGGCATAAAATTACCAGTATGGTTAACCCTTGGGACTGTTGTCAATATGCATTTAAAGCTCTGCAAGTTTTTGTCCTCTAGACATAAAAATAATTTGAATTTGAATTTGAATAACTTGAATAAAAAACTTGTCATAACAAGTTAGAGTTTTGCGGAACTGCTGTGATGATGCTTCGGTGTCATAGCAACTTAGGCACGGGCCACCGCCACTGAAAGGGAGGACCATCGCAGCGCAGGGTAGTGACAGGTCCCTGCAAGAGGAGGAGGACAATGAGTGGCCAGAGAAACACACACACATACACACACACGCACACACGCACACCCGCACACCCGCACACACACACACACACACACACACACACACACACACACACACACACACACACACACACACACACACACACACCCACCCGCACACACACACACACACACACACACACACACACACACACACAGATACATTCCTACCAGCAGCCACAGTGACTACTGTACACCCCTACACTCATGTGAGCTTTTATAAACATACACACATTATAAACACACTTTACAGTGAGAGACTTAATGAAAAAAGCAAAAGCAAAATACAATTTTTCACTGAATTTGCTCTGGTATGCTTTGCAATTATATAGTTTACAATCCCTTTCTGAAAGAGGAATAGCTAGACTATGGTTTTATCATGTCATGACTGTACATGGAATATGCAAATTCAGTTTTTTTTACAGCCTCTGAATTGAGGAAAAATTACTGATAAACGTTCAATTCTATAGGTGTTTGACAACCAGTATTATCCTTGTCATTACAGGACATATTTAGTGTTTGGTTTTTCTACCTTTGCCTGCTACATAGGTTCTCTGTAATGTCCCCCCCATTTTGTTAACAGTAATATTAAATAACCTGCCACAAGAGAACAGAATTGGACATTGTAGACATTACCGAATGCCAACCCTCCCCAAAAACCCAATATTTAAGCAATATAGCACGAGTGGGAGTGGGGTAGGTAAGGGATAATCCCACGGGTGGTGTTCGGCCGTAGCCATCGAGGCCGCAGGCCGAGTGGCGTAGGCAACAACACCCGCCGTGGGATTATCCCTTACCTACCCCACTCCCACGAGTGCTATATTGCTTTTATAAAACAATTCTACCGTCAACAAATTAACATTTCAACACAAAGTTATTGATAAAAAATGGTTTATTTCGCCATTGTTTCTCCGCAACAAAAAATAGTTCCATTGTCAACGTCTTGGTTTGTAATTTTCAAAACTTTGAATTAACGGTTATCATCAATGCGAATGTTTCATCGCGGAGTGATTTATTTTTAGCTGTGAAAAGTCCCGTAACTGTAGGTATGTTGACAAAATAACCTATAGCATGGAACGTCTCTCGTCCAATCAGAAACAGCTAAATTACGCGCTAGAACCCAATTGTTTTATAAAGACATATATGCATGTGTACAAAGGTTTCTACTGGGGAGTGGGAGTGAGAAGGGCGGATACATGAACAGAGCAGGCTGGGAAGCACCCACCTCTTATACCTCAAACTGAGGATACTACTCATCCACTGAGACTGTGAGACAATTGCTGTGATGATTTTTTGACAACAATGGGCAAAAAGTCCATTAAATATGCACAAGAGGGGAGGTTATTTTTTATAATATCATGTCTGACGCACTGGAAAGAAGAGAAAGATGGCATGATAATACAAAAAAGCGTGTCTAGGTAAGAGCTACTTCATCAGCGCCATTGTTATCAACACAAAGAAAACAAATGGGTGTTCTTCGAAAAACACGCAAATAAACGGATCAAGTCTATTTGGGTGTGCCCCTTGAGTGCCACATGCAGCATGAGTCTTTGTGAGCTGAAAAGGCTCAACCACTCATCTTGCTCTCAGGCAGGCTCATAACCTGTGGCAGCGAACTAACCCAACCCAGAGGTACGACCAGCAGCCAAGGGAAAGAGAAAGAGATGAAAGAGTTGTCCAGATTTTTTACCAGGAGGCATGCTTGCCCTACCCATACTCCCCTCAGCCCCTTTGTCCTAGTGTGCCATAATTCACACTAACACTATTCAAACACACTGCCTGAACACGGCTGCTTAGATGTTGGGGAACTACAGAACCCTTTATGAAATCATCTGTGCCACAAAAGATGGTGAGCTCTGGGACCGCCAGCAGCGGACTGGCAGGAGCCTCAGTGGCTATAGACTGGAAGCCTGGTGCACTGGTGGTGCTAAATAAATCATGAACACATGCATCCCTGCAGCTGAGCCCCCTGAGTCATGTGGCCAGCAGAGACGCTTACCTCTGAGTGCCCCTGGAGGTCGGTCCCCCTGTCCGGACTGCTGAGGCGGGCAGTCCCCAAAACACACAGCAGTGGGTCGTGTGTGGTCAGACCATGTGGACGGTGAAATGAATACAATGAGAGAGTGAGAGAAGGGATGAGAGAGAGAGAGAGGGAGAGAGCGAGAGAAGGGATGAGAGAGAGAGAGAGGGAGAGAGATAGAGAAGGGATGAGAGAAAGATGATGAGAGATAAGGGTGGAAAGAGAAACAGAAAGAGAGGGATGAAGAGATGCACTGGCAGAAATGTATCTGAAATGTACAAGACGCTAAAAACAGAAACAAAGGAAATGAATGAAGGACGATGACATAAAATGGTAGACAGAGAAAGTGAAAATAAACAGAAAGAAATGAGGGAGAAAAGGAAGAGGGACAAACAGAGACAGAGACAGACACACAACTCAAGTCCCATCAGAAGTGGTTGGCTCAGACGTTATGCCACGTTGTGGCAGCTCGTCTGTCTGGCAGTTTCTCAGACAGTACCCCCCCTCTCTTGCCCCCCATCTCACCCCCCTCAACAGCCCCTTCTAAATACCCACCCACCATCCTACCCCACGATTCTCCCTCTGTCCGCAGCTACACACTCACCCACCCATTGCTTCCACACATGAACCACACCCAAAAGCAAAGCTATTCATACACAACATGCAGACATTTGATTTATAATTCTATTCTATCTGTGAAAATACATGTTCCAGTATACAAATTAAAATACAATTTGTGTGTGTGAAGTTGCAAATGCATTGCATTCAAATGTGTTGGATAAGTTGAATGAGTAAAATAAGAGTGTATTATTACAGTCCTTACAAAAAAGGGGCATTTTTATTATGTCGTCTACATATCAAACACAGCAAATAATTAATTTGAAATCTGCCATTCTTCACAGAGCATTTTATTATTATGCTACAATTAGTTTGTATCTATAGTAATGATTACCTTCTTCGTAACCTCTGTCAGCAGATAACCACTCAATCACCCACCCATTGCTTCCACACATGAACCACCCACTGCTCACTGTCTTTTTAAAGATTTGATTTGATTTGATTTTATTTGACAAAAGCAAAGCTATTTATACACAACATGCAGACATTTGATTTTTAAGATGTATAATTCTACATGTGTGAAAATACATGCTCCATACATACATGCATACATACAGTACATACATACAGTATAAAATAAATTTTGTGTGTGTTAAGTTGCAAATGCATTGCATTCAAATGCGTTGGATAAGTTAAATTAGTAAAATGAGAGTGTATTATTACAGTCCTTACAAAAAAGGGACATTTTTATTGTCAACTGCATAACAAACACAAACACAAGAATGAATTTGAAAATTGCCATTCTGCACAAAACATTGTATTGTTATGCTACAATTAGATTGTTATCTATACTATAGTTATGATCACCTTCTGATTACCTTCTATGATACATTCTTTTCAACATGATGACATGTTGTTGTTGCTTTTGCTGTTGCCGTTTGTGTTGTTTTAATCATTCAGGAGAAAACAGAAATAATCTAACAAATCCGTATGTGTTGCAAAGCCAGCTTAATAATAATAATAATAATAATACATTTTATTTTTAGGGCGCCTTTCAAGACACCCAAGGTCGCCTAGCTTACCTTTAGGTCATGTGAATGGGTCATGTTATTACTGTAAGCACAGTGCTCTCTCAGCATCCACCAATTCACTTCTTAGTTTGACACAGCTAGGGCTGTCACTCAAGAACACACATTCAAACATTAAAGAGCCCCTTCTTCCCTTCTACTTCCAAGGTTACCTGCCGACTCAAGCGATTCATTAATAACCATTTGAAATTGCATTAATTAATAAGCATTCAATTAAATGGGAAAATAAGCACTACATTACACGGTAGGCCCCAATAAGTTGAGTTTACTTCAAAAAAATGAAAAACACCAAGTAATGTGAAATGAAAAATTTTGAGTACATTTAACTTAAAATCTATTGCAATATCAACTGCTTTGCTAAATAACGACACTTAAAGCATTAAGTTCAATGAACATTAAGCCACCTAACTTAAATGATACTGTTCAGACCAAACACAACAGACAGATTCAATTTCATATAACTAAATCTTACATAACACAACATTAATACATAGAAAGACATAGGAATGTTAGCAGTCATAAAGACCATAGAAATACTGTATATGACAAACTGTTTAACTCCATGTTTTAAACATGCATCACGATATACATGCATCTATTTATAAAAGCAAAATTCTTTAGTGAAATTAATAAATATAATAATAGGTAGACACTTGGCAATGCAGAAAACAGACTTATTCTTATTATATGCTGGTAAAAAGAGTCAATGCAAACATCCAGGGGAGGTTATCTGAACAAGATACAGACTCTGCCCCTTGTAGTGATGGCTGATTGGCTGCGGGACACTTTACGTAAATTCAACACAGGCCTATCTGAGCAAGATTAACACAGAGCGGTCTCCATACAGAGCCCTGTATCCATGATTTGCAATATCTGTTGCTCTCTCAGCAGCAATGATTCGTCAGAGTTATGAATGCTGTTGGCAGCCATCTAACTACTTTCGTTTTTATACTTCTACATTTCTGGATGCATTTTGCCCCCCATCCATACACCTGAGCTGATGGCACTTGCCTTTACACCAGATCATTTTGTGTAGCCCCTGGTGGACCTCACGGTTTCGCAGGCCATAGATGAGGGGGTTGATACAAGGTGGCACTGGAATGAGCAGTAGTAGCACAATGTGGAGACCTCGGGCTGTTGGCGAGGGAGTCAACCCAGAGAACGTGCTGGGCACCATGACCACAGCGCCCTCCAGCTCCCAGATGGCGTCTGAGGTGATCTTGACAAAGACGGGCAGCAGCTGGAGCAGCAGCATGCTGCAGTAGAACAGCACGGTGTTGCGCGCGCGCCTGTTCACCTGAAGGAAAGGCTGCACGGCGTTGCGCGCCTCCTGGTACATGCGCAGGTAAGAGAACGAGTAGCTCACCAGACAGGCCATCGTCACGGAAAATCCCGACACTTTCCGGAAAATGGCCGCTGCCCGAGGGTTGCCCATGGACTGTTCCAGGGTGTCCGGCTCACACAGGAGTCCGAAAGTCGTATGCTCCTCAAAGTGGATGCCCTGCTCCCGCCCTAGATGCATAAGACTCATACTGACAACCGCCACGCACACAGAGAGCAGCCAGGTGATGCTCACAATGACACACATACGCCGGGAGGTTAGGATGCGCAGGTAGTGGATGGCCTGACACACATATAAGTAGCGCTCAATAGCCATGCATGTCATAGTGAGCAGTGAGTTAAAAATACAAACTGTGCCCACAAAATACTGGATAAAACACCAGTTCCCTAAAGACAACGTTGTCCTTTTATACAAACAGTAGATTACTGTGGGTCCTTGAGTGATAATGAGAAGGACGTCACTCAAAATAAGATTCTTTAACAAAGTAAAACGCGGGGTCCAGGAGAGATCTTCCGAGTGCTTGAGTCCTACTAGCGTGAGTGCATTGACAGATACAGCGACTAAGGTGATAATCACTATCGTCCACAGGAGCGCTTGCACTGTTATTTCTGACGGAAGCATCGTACTAAAGAGGCACTCTCCGAGCTCGGCCGTCGTTGCTTTCGTTGCGTTCTCCTGTCCGTTCATCATGAAGCGCAAAGGACACTTGCCGGTACTGATAGTTTCCCCCTCAAGCGCAGCAGTTAGTTGATGCATCCATGAAAGTTGGCGACAAAAATGGAGAGAAGTGGGAAGAGAGACCGTGAGACTCGCTGCTAATAATAAGTGAATAAACAAGGATCTTAAATTAATGTAAAAGCTTGACTAATAGCCACTTGAAGTTGGCCATGCCAGTGCCATGCCAATGTGTTCATTCTTACGGCTCTGACGACCCGCTAACCCATAAACCCTAGACAAGTTTGAAGCGTTTAGGAAATGATGCTGCTAAAGTTCCCGCTTGACTTGTCTTATGCCACGTCAATCACTAATCCTGTTTGAAAATACTGTTGATTTTCTCGTAACAAAGAAAATAGGCCTATTAGTCAATTTGCAAAACAAAGTGTGCCCTTAGACAAGATAGCTTACTGCAGGGGTATTCAATTCAAATTAAAATATAAAATATACAGTTGAATGGAGAGGGACAGAGAGAAGAGGAGCCTTGGAACCTTGGTGCAGGTGTCAGTGAAGAACAGGTGCAAGTCAGTTTAATGACCCTATTATGATGTCATAATGGCCCATTGTAAGTCAATGGGAAAATTTGTATCGGTTTTTATTTAATATCTTAAAAAGTATAAAGTTTGGAAAAGTGAAAAATAGATAGCATAAGTGTCCTTTACAAGACCTACGCGCCAACGTTTGAATGATGTTTCTAAGTTAAGCGGTTCGAGCTGAATTAAGCGCAGAAGTCGGTAAAAAGAATAATAAGAACTAGAAAATGCATTTCCTGAAGGAAATACCAGTGCATGAAATGCAAAAGTTAAGAAAGGAAGAAGAAAAGAAGGAAAGAAGAGTGAAAGAAGGAAAGAAGAGTGGAAGAAAGGAAAGAAGAGTGAAAGAAGGAAAGAAGAAAGGAGAGTGGAAGAAGGAAAGAAGAGTGAACAAGAGTGGCTCTGGATAAAGAGAAAAAGAGAGTGAAAATATTGAAAAAAGGAGATAAAAATGGAGTGAAGAAGAGAGATTGAGTGTGAGAGAAAGTAGACTGAGAGGGATAGAGAGAAAGATGGAGAGATGGAGAGAAAAAAAAGTAGAGAATGGAAGGTGTCTTAATGTTCCTAGTTACAGTTAAATTGAGAGGGACAGAGAAGAGGTTCCTTTGATTTGGCGCAGGTGTCAGTGAAGCACAGGTGCAAGCCAGTTTAAAGACCCTATTATGATGTCATAATGGCCCAATGTAAGTCAATGGGAAAATTTTGATTCGTTTTTATTTAATATCTTAAAAAGTATAAAGTTTAGAAAAGTGAAAAATACATAGCATAAGTGTCCTTTACAAGACCTACGCGACAAAGTTTGAATGAAGTTTCTACGTTAAGCGGTTCGGGCTGAATTAATCGCAGAAAAAGGTAACAAGAATAAGAAGAAGAAGAAGAAGAAGAAGAAGAAGCCTAGGAATAACAATACAGGGCATTTCATGCACTGTAACTAGAAAATGCATTTCCTGAAGGAAATACCAGTGCATAAAATGCAAAAGTTAAGAAAGGAAGAATAAAAGAAAGAAGAGTGAAGGAAGGAAAGAAGAAAGTAAAGAAGAGTGGAAGAAGGAAAGAAGAAAGGAAAGAAGAGTGGAAGAAGGGAAGAGGAGTGGAAGAAGGAAAGAAAAGTAAAAGAAGGAAAGAAGAATGGAAGAAGGGAAGAAGAGTGGAAGAAGGAAAGAAGAGTGGAAGAAGGAAAGAAGAAAAGAAAGAAGAGTGAAATAAAGAAAAGAAAAAAGAGTGAAGAAAGGAAAGAAAAGTGGAAGAAGGAAAGAAGAGTGGAAGGAAAGAAGAAAAGAAAGAAGAGTAAAAGAAGGAAAGAAGAGTGGAAGAAGGAAAGAAGAAAGGAAAGAAGAGTGAATAAAGGAAAGAAGAGTGGAAGAAGGAAAGAAGAAAGGAAAGAAGAGTGGAAGAAAGAAAGAAGAAAGTAAGAAGAGTGAACAAGAGTGGCTCTGGATAAAGGGGGAAAAGGGAAAATACTGAAAGAAGGAGAGAAAAAAGAGTGAAGCAGAGAGATTGAGTGTGAGAGAAAGTTGAGTATGGAAGGTGTCTCTTAATATTCCTAGTTATACAGTTGAATGGAGAGGGACAGAGAGAAGAGGAGCCTTGGAACCTTGGCGCAGGTGTCAGTGAAGTACAGGTGCAAGCCAGTTTAAAGACCCTATGATGGCTATAATGGCTCAATGTAAGTAAATGGGAAAATTTATATTCGTTTTTCTTTAATATCTTAAAAAGTATAAAGTTTAGAAAAGTGAAAAATACATAGCATAAGTGTCCTTTACAAGACCTACGTGCCAAAGTTTGAACGAAGTTTCTAAGTTAAGCGATTCGAGCTGAATTAATCGCAGAAAAAGGTAACAAGAAGAAGAAGAAGAAGAAGCCTAGGAATAACAATACAGGGCATTTCATGCACTGTAATAAGAAACGAAGGAATAACAATACAGGGCATTTCATGCACTGTAATAAGAAGCCTAGGAATAACAATACAGGGCATTGCATGCACTGTAATAAAATAAGAGTAGTTAACATAAGCATAATAAAAAACTAAGTGACAGTGAAGACCAGAAATGCCCAGTTTGAAAGGAGTCCAGCATCTGTGTTGCCCTTAGGTGGTCAGGGAGGCTGTTTCATAAGCGTGGCGCTGCCGAGCAAAAGGCCCAGTCGCCCATGGTGCGGAGCTTGGTGTTAGGGACGCGGAGGAGTGAGCTGTTTGAAGATCTTAGGGGGCAGGTGGAGGTTTGGGGAGCAATTCATTCTTGAAGGTAGGGAGGTGCATGCCTGTAAAGGACCGGGGCGGTCACCCCACGCTGGGTGGTTGAAGAACAGACTCACACACTGACGATGGCGTAAGGCCGAAACGCGTCTGTACTAAAATAAACTGGTCTTATTGTTAAAAGAGAAAAGCTTGAGAGTGCGGTTTTCATTCTACCAATAGTTTACATTCTTTTACTCGCACCCGAAAACGCATTTATATATTTGTTTTGAAGTAGAGCGCGCCTATCCCTACGAATGGTTGAAGAACAGTGCAGGAGATGGTGGTTGTCATAAAAATATATATATTCATTTACACAGGGCTTTAAACCCCAACACAGTGCCCACAAAATAAACAAACAAAAACATTCAGGCCGTACCCCCCCGGAACTCACGTGCGTCGCACCCTAGGCACCTGCTTGGCCGATTAGACCCAAATAATGGCACCTTCTCAAGGCCAAAAGCCAGGCCCCAAACTAGGCCCAGTCACTTAGCTCGAAGCTAGGTACATAGCTAGCCACCCAGAAAATAACACATTGACTAAGCACAATGAACATGGCACAGAAACTAGGCACAGAAACTAGGCACGAAAACAAGGCACAAAGACAAGGTACAAAAACAGTATCCACACATCTAGATACAAAACCAACTACACCTCACTAGTGATGGGCAGATGAAGCTTTGGCGAAGCATTGAACCAAATCCCCCCCCCCCCCCCCCCCCCCCCCCACACACTATGTTTGTGTGTGTGTTTATACACACATGCACCCGTAAACAAAGATTGTGATACAGCCGCGGAAAAAATTAAGAGACCACTTCAAAATTATCAGTTTCTCTGGTTTTACTATTTATTGGTATGTGTTAAAGTAAAATGTACATTTTAGTTTTATTCTATAACCTACTGGCAACATTCCTACCAAATTTCAAATAAAAATATTGTCATTTAGATCATTTATTTGCAGAAAAATGACAATTGGTCAAAATAGCAAAAATGATGCAGTGTCTTCAGATCTCGAATAATGCAAAGAAAACAAGCTCATATTCATTTTTAAACTACACAATACTAATGCTTACACTTAGGAAGAGTTCAGAAATCAATATTTGGTGGAATAACCTTGATTTAAAATCACAACTTTCATGTGTCTTGGCATGCTCTCCACCAGTCTTTCATATTGCCGTTGGGTGACTTTATGCTACTCCTGGCGCAAGAATTCAAGCAGCTCGGCTTCTTTTCATGGCTTGTGACCATCCATCTTCCTCTTGATCACATTTCAGAGGTTTTTTATGGGATTCAGGTCTCGAAATTGGGCTGGCCATGACAGGGTCCTGATCTGGTGGTACTCCATCCACACCTTTACTGGCCTGGCTGTGTGGAATGGAGCATTGCCCTGCTGGAAAAAACACTTCTCAGAGTTGGGGAACATTGTCAGAGCAAAAGGAAGCAAGTTTTTCTTCCGGGACAACGTTGTACTTTGCCTGGCTGAGGTTTGTAAAAGACCATAAGGATTGAAAAAGCGGACTGGAGGTTCTTCTAAGTTCGTCTTCTCTGATGAGTCCGATTTCACAGTAGGTGCAAGACTCTCTGGCTGGTAGGCCTCTCCAGGTCTCCGTCTAACCATCAGATGACCATGTGTTGGGCAAAGCTGAAAATTGGACTCATCAGAGAAGACGAACTAGAAGACCCTCCAGTCCGCTTTTTTCAATCCTTATGGTCTTTTACAAACCTCAGCCAGGCAAAGTACAACGTTGTCCCGGAAGAAAAACTTGCTTCCTTTTGCTCTGACAATGTTCCCCAACTCTGAGAAGTGTTTTTTCCAGCAGGGCAATGCTCCATGCCACACAGCCAGGCCAGTAAAGGTGTGGATGGAGTATCACCAGGTCAGGACCCTGTCATGGCCGGCCCAATTTCGAGACCTGAATCCCATAAAAAAACCTCTGAAATGTGATCAAGAGGAAGATGGATGGTCACAAGCCATGAAAAGAAGCCGAGCTGCTTGAATTCTTGCGCCAGGAGTAGCATAAAGTCACCCAACGGCAATGTGAAAGACTGGTGGAGAGCATGCCAAGACACATGAAAGTTGTGATTTTAAATCAAGGTTATTCCACCAAATATTGATTTCTGAACTCTTCCTAAGTGTAAGCATTAGTATTGTGTAGTTTAAAAATGAATATGAGCTTGTTTTCTTTGCATTATTCGAGATCTGAAGACACTGCATCATTTTTGCTATTTTGACCAATTGTCATTTTTCTGCAAATAAATGATCTAAATGACAATATTTTTATTTGAAATTTGGTAGGAATGTTACCAGTAGGTTATAGAATAAAACTAAAATGTACATTTTACTTTAACACATACCAATAAATAGTAAAACCAGAGAAACTGATAATTTTGAAGTGGTCTCTTAATTTTTTCCGCGGCTGTATATAAATATATTTTTGCAAATAAAGATTCATTACTTTTTGTATGTTGTGTTATTGGGGAGAGAGTGCTTGGGGAAAGGATGTGCTTGGGGATTCGGATGTGCTGGGAAAATATGGCACAGGTTGGGTGTGCTTGTGTAACAACAAGTTATGGTTGATAGGGAACAGTCAGGGAATTTGTAATGCTTTGAAGGCGCCTCTATTCAGACTCTTGCTAGTTGGTAGCGGCACCTGACTGGTCCGTGTGATGCGCTATGAACCACTCAGCTGGTTCATTCAGAGAATGAAGCAGTTGCTGGTTCGCACGTCATATGTCACGTGATTTTTCCGTACCAAAGCAACCTTCGAGGCAGTGGTTTGATGGTTCGTGTAGTTTATGGTTTGAATCACGTTCCGGCGCTTCAGTGTCAGACTGCCATCACTACACCTCACATCAGGGAAGTGGTTTCTTTGTTTGCAATCCTTTCACAGTCTCTCATGCCTGTCTCTCTCAGCGAGTCTCTCCCACATGAAATTAGGCATCCTTTAAAGTAACACTATGCAACAATTTGACACTTTTTGAGGTACGGTTTTATAGGCAACTCATTTTGGTACCATCTTCAAATTAATTTTAAAAGCATATTGTCATGTGAAGGACAGATAAACACCTGTGTATTCCCCACTAGCTATCCAAGATATGCCCTATGTAGGTCAGTGTAACGGGCTGGAACACCTTGCAAAAATGGAGGATAAGCTTTCACACACATGACATTGCCAGTTTTACTGCCAAAAGACACCAGTTAGTGTGTAGGCAAGCTTCTATTAGTGTCAGCTGGGCAAGCTGGTGGTGTTGGCAAGGTTTTTGCATGCCTTTTAGGTAGTTAGCTTACTAGTTTTGGAACGGAACTCCATATTGCTGCTTTAAATAGGGCACAGCCACATTGTCTTGATTAGGTCCAACATTGGAATCAGGTGAGCCAGGACCCCACCATTATGGGGGAGGAGTCCAAGAGTCTTAAAGGGCACCATCCCTTTTTGCCACGGAGTGAAGGGGGAGAATTCAGCTTCTCACAATGCCCATTTATGCATGTATGATCTAGGGTTATATACTGAGTATTAGGACTTTGTCAATCCGGAAAGAGACACAGAGCCAGTGTAGTGAGTGTTATATCGGTGTTATGTGCTCATATTTCAGGACTTTCATCAGGATCCTTGCAGCGCTGTTTTGGATGTATTGCAGCTTCTGGATGTTCTTGCCAGTGATCCCATAGAAAAGCGAATTACAAAAGTCCAGTCTTGAGGACATAAAGGCGTGGACAAGCATCTGACAGGGTATAAGTGTATCTCCCCAAGACAGGTGGTGAGACATGGCATGGCCGCAGTGGGGCTTTGGGCAGTTTTGATATGAAACTGTGTGTCGTCAAGTGCAGTGCAGCGCTCTAGGAGAAGAGTGTGGTTCACTTTGTCAAATGCAGCAGATCCAGAATCCTGACTGAAATTCTTCAAACAAGTTGTTGTGTTTGAGGTGGTCCTGAAGTTGAGAAGCAACTACTGTACCTTCTCTTACACCTTGGACAGGAAGGCAAGGTTTGGGATAGGCCTGTAGTTAGCTTTAACCTCTGGGTCTAGGGTGGGCTTCTTGAGAAGGGGACGAATGACAGCAACCTTGAGAGCAGGTGGGACTCAGCCAGACTGAAGGGAAAGGTTAACAACTTTGGTGATGAAAGGACTGAGAGTGGGGATGTGTGACTTGAGCAGAGCAGTGGTAATGGGGTCCAGGGTACAGGTACAGGATTACATTTTACTGAGGATTTCCTCAACATGGCTCTCCCGAACCTCACCAAGATGTTGAGGAGACAGCACACTCGCAGATAAGGTGTTGGTGTCATAGGCAAGCAGAGATGGAAAGCTGGACATCAGAGAGCAAATGTTGTTGACCTTGGATCTGAAAAAGTCAATGAAACTGTTGCATTGCTCCTCTGTAGTCTCAGTTGAAGAGGATCGTTGTTGCTTCGTAGGGATGGGAACCGAAACCCGGTTCTTGTTTAGAACCGGTTCCTAATGAGCCGAATCTTTGGAATCGTTAGCCAAATTCATAACCGGGTCTGTAAACGGACCTCTGTGCCGTTTGCGCATGCGCGAACTCTTCCTTTAAAAAATCAGACCGCAGAAATGGCAACTAGATAGAAGCGATCTAAAGTGTGGCTTTATTTCACTCGAACAAATGCAAACATGGTCACTTGTAACGTCTGTAAAACATGTATTTCGTCAAAGGGAGGAGGTACATCTACTATGAATAAGCACTTGAGCACACAACATGGTATTAAATTACAAGATTGTCATGTTTTTGATGCCTGCAGCAGCTCAACTAACGACGGCGCTTCATCCCTAACTTACCAAGGTAAACTCCTCAAAATGTTTTATCATAACGGTGTGACTCGTGTGTTATCAGCAAACGTTTGCGTTGTCGTGTTAACAACCATAACTAAACTTAGCATTGAATTGCTTAACAGAATGGGCGATGTTGGACATTGTCATAACGTAGGCTAGCTTAGCTGTAGAATCTTCTATTTTCAGCCGTTGGCTTGAGGCAGAGGCAGTGCTTGCCTCCCCTCTGTTGGTTCTAGAAAGTTTGCTGATAACACACGAGTAACATCGTTATGATAAAACATTTGGAGGAGTTTACCATGGTCAGGGATGAAGCGCAAAAGACTCCGTTAATAATGGCGTTGCCTAGCAACGCGTGCAGCTCCCTAGATATGGATAAGTTTCTCTTTCAATTCAGTGGCAGCAATAGTTAAGTTTTAATACTGAGTGCCTAGTTTGCGAATCATCTTTGTTCAAATACGTATGTGAGGCATTGTGTGCATGATACAAGTAAGTATGTTTCAGTACGTTATTGTGTTTGTAGTGGGTTCTACATTGCTGTTAGAAGCGTTAAGCATAACAGTTCGCGATTAGCCATACAACCAAGCAACCTACAAGAAAATATACAGTCCTTTACTCAATAACAAGGGCTTCATGTCAGATCAGAAAATTCAACGATTTTGTTGGTGCCATTTTATTGCCAGATTTAGGATGCATTGTAATGTTCCAACAATTATGAGACATTTCCTGAGGTATATCTGCTCTGGAAAAGAAAGATCAGTAGGTAGCAGAGGAAGGGTTGTATAGGGGTTGTTTGCTATTTCACTCATTCACTCATACACTCATCTATACAGTATAGTATACAGTATAGATGAGTGAAATAGCAATCAACAGTGCTCTGCAATGTCAATGTATAGCTTTAGAGTTGACACTCTCACCACATATGCATTTAAATAATTTAATATTTAGTGGCAAGAATGTCTGTTTTTTAATAAAAGTTTTTGGTTATTTATGTAACCATTCTGTTTATGGTGTGTGCAGCATTCTAGAAATTTATATAAAAGAACATTAATGTAAAAAACCCGTTTGTGCTCTTTTTTTCACCCCTTACCCAATAAGAATCGATAAGAGAATCGATAAGGAATCGAATCGATAAGCAGGAATCGATAAGGAACCGGAATCGTTAAAATCGTAAAGGTTCTCATCCCTATTCAGGAGATGGTTTATGGTGGAAAATATCTGTCTAGAGTTGCCAGGATTTGTATTTATTAAGCTGGAATAGAACTGTGAGCGGGCATCTTTAAGGGAGTTGGAGTAGGCCCTTTGATGCTCACAGAAGGCCAGTAGGTCAACCAGTTTCCTGTTCTCAGATAATTTCATAATAGGAGTCCTGATTTTATCAATACATGCTCATGGCTGTTGATATATCGCTAATTTTTAAGGATGTAATGTTTAGTACTTGGTACATGGTATCACTAATTTTTAAGATTGATGGGGTGTGCAATAACAATACTTATCAGACCGCAGACCGGCTAGAACGTCAATACGCGGCTGGCATGACTACCCATTAGCCAATCAGAATGCTCGTACTGTCGTTGCCATATAATAATGTCTGTTATTCATCCAAGTAAATAGGACACCATACCACAGTGCAACCCAATACTGTACGACTGACTGCGGTGGGAGAAACCATCAGAGCAGTCAGGCCTAGTCTGAGCAAGGCAGCAATGTGCAAGTACTGTTTATGTCCAGGTTTTTGTGGTAGTAAATCTGCTAGTAGGCTATATCTCTCATCGAAATTACACATACTGCCTCCAAAATCATCAGCCCTTCCATTCCCAGCCCATCAGACATGAATAATACAGCTCCCATATGTCTGGCGTAAGCATTAGCAAATTAAATGACTAATCAATCAATCCATATATTAATATATCTATCTTTTTATCTAATTATCTAGTATCTCTTTCCATCTCCTTATCTGAATTGTTGACTTTTAGTCATAGTTCAACAAGAGTTTTCAGCTCGTATCTGTATAAACTGCTGGCTGTGTAACCCAAAGGCTTATTGACAACACACATTTCAGAGATAGTTTAGTTTAGTTTATTTCATAAAACCACAAGCTGCTGCCACATCCTCTGCTGGTCATATAGGACAGCCATGCATGAATCAGCTCCAGCTTTTTTAAATGCCATAACTCAGCTCTACTCACCTTCTCTGCAACGTTTCTCCTCTGATGAGCGTCTGTTGTCTCTGCCTTCTGTCTGCAGCAAGAGATCGCAGTCAAGACTTTCCATTCGGAGTACCAAGGTGGAGTGATCAAGTGCTGTCCATTTCAGTGACTTGGTTCATGTAAAAAGCATTTAAAACAGTGGTTCTTAACCTGGGTCGATCGAACCCCAGGGGTTAGTTGAGCCACTCTCAGGGGTTCGGCAGGGGTCAAGACACACGCAATATAGCACGGTTCACACTAGCAATGTCGGGCCTTTTTTATACATAGGCTACCTACGTTTTGAAGAAAACATATTTTTCAAATTACGAAGGGTTCGGCGAATGCACTGATGAAGCTTGCAGGGTTCAGTACCTCCAAAAAGGTTAAGAACCACTGATTTAAAACATCATCTGTCTAATTAGTTACTTTGTTTTAGGCACTTTATAAATGTATTAATAGTTTTGATATTTGGAATTGTTATAGGATTGTAATTATTATTCATTCATTGTTCTGAAATTTAAATGTGTGTTTTAAATTTGCTATTTTTAAGCATGTCAAATTACTCTATGTAGTTTTTTGGTTCAATGAAACCTTTAGCCACACTAACATCATCTGGGAATGGTTTCGTGGCCGGTTTTCAACATCCATCTTCTACATTCTAACAGTAGGCCCTATATAGTCACTTATAAATGTGTTGTGTTGAAATAACATGGATTTATTCACCTTATCCAACGGTATCAAGATAGTTGGAGACAAGTTAATGATCAATCATTGTTAGTGAAAGAGACAATTCCAGGGTTCACTACTGGAAACATGACTAAGCAGTCTGACTGTGTTGTTCATAAATAATGACGTAAAGCCTTTTCATTTCATTTTGAGATTAAGGTCTACTCTAAACTATAAGGATTTTGCGAAAGTAACGCATTTTTGCAAGTAGTATGCGGTACTGTTTGAACGAATCCTTTCGAGAAATGCACCTACTGTTTTGAAAATGTTAACAATTATTTGTATTATTATTAAATGTAACAAAGCAACTAAGCAAAAAAAAAAAAAACAGTAATCACTCTAAGTCGTATTCAAAAGTAGGCGTGTTGAAAATACGTAGGCAGACATAGGGGAGAAGGGGAGGAGAGAGCAGCGGAAGAGGAAAACCGCCATCTTCGTGAGGTCTTCATTCGTGGTGAGTCAGTATTTCGTAAAACAATCAAAAATGAAATGGAAGTAGTGAGGTAACGTAATAAGCCATGGCGGAATGGTTGAGTTCTTAACCAATGCAATACATTTGAAACAGTATGCCAAGACTGGTTATGCGTGCACGGGGATTCGTAGCCTACTGTAGCCTCCTCCCGCCAGTAACGTTACTCGAACGTGTCATTATTGGTATTGGTAATCTATTTGTAGGTTAGGTTAATCATTCAATTACACGGGGGTTAAGAGTAAGACAACACACAATTCTTGTTGTGAAATTTGCAATCTAATTCGACTTAATATACGGGATTGTAGGGATTCGTCGTTTGACATGAAAACTAGCCCTTCACAAAGCTTTACTCCAGAGTAGTAGACTAGACTCGACTTTCAGTCTGCGCGCAACGCGCATGCGTTGCTCACGCCATAAATATTTGTAAACAGTTGTGATTTGTAGCCCCCCCCCCTCTCTCATTTCTGCAGTATTTTACAATGATTTTACAAAGCATTGGGGTGATAGTATCATGGATCTCATGACCCCGTGTATTTATCTCTCCTGATATAGTTTGAATTTTACAAACATGTTGTCCTCTGCTCAGTGAGCAAAATAGTTTGCTTCTTCAGTGTCCTTTCTCTAAACTTGACTTTCAGCCTGCTGGCCTACCCCTGTGTGTTCCCAAATGCCGCGACACTGTTCTGCTGGTGGTTGCAAGTCCCGTGACACCAGAGATTCCCGCAAGGACGGCATTACTTTCCACAGGTTAGTTGAACGAGTTAACTTACTATCCAACCTGATCATGAGCAGTATGTTTCAGAGCTTTACTTCCTTTTCATTGTCCGGAAGTAAGATGAGAAAAATAAGGTGTAAATATACTGCAGTCTGCAGATGTCTTATCTTGAATCAATGTGTCTCTTTCAGCTACTAAGTCAGTAAAGGTGGGTGCTAAGAAAGAGAAGCCTATCGTCAAATACATTTGGTTATTTAGAGACATTTAGAAAAGTTGAGTGTAATTTTTGATTAAATAAGCTGTGGTGTTTAAGTGCATCTTTCCCTGTGTGCTGCTATTAGGTTACCGAAAAGAGAAAATCCCCGGCGAGGCCTTTGGATCATCAACTCGCGCCGCACAGACCCTCAGGGCCAGGGTCTGTGGGACCCCCAGAGTGACTTCATCTACTTCTGCTCCAAGCACTTCACCCCAGGGAGCTTTGAGCTTTCGGGAGTCAGGTCTCTACTTCCATTCACTTCATAGTCGTCAAAGTTGAATAGTTAGGAAAGTGATCGTAGTTTTAACACTTAATACTTTTTGTCAAATTCAGCAAGAAAACTCTCTCTAAAAAAACTCTGGTGTTTGTATACAGTTCTGTCTCTGTAAATGGGAATCAAACAAAGTAGCTTGGACCAATCAAAAGCTATTTCAGCCAGTTCACACATTGCTTCAAGAGCACAGAAGGGAGCGGTGTACTTTGATTGGCTGTTAAACTCAAATATCAACAACATTGCTCCAGAATTGCGGACTTGACCTTTAACTCTTTATTATTCTTTTCTGAGACCATACTATTCGAGTGGATGTCATATATTTTTAATATATATGTATATATATTCATCCATCCATCAGTGCATGCATGACTTAAAAGATCATAGTGGTATTCCAGCATTGTGATGGCATAAATAGTCTGGTCAAAACCACACATCACATCCAAGGATTGCCCAAGTAAGAGTGAAGACTTCCCCCCTGGAGTGTAATTAATCTTTTCTCAGCTGAAAAAAGGCTGATTTATGGTCAGAGACGTAAGCGCAAGAGGCCGCGCAAGCCCCTTGCGCGTCTTTTCACGTCTTGCGTGCGTCGGCCCCTTTTTCTAGACTTGCGCCATTTTTTACCCAAGCCTATTGTTCTGGGTGTGAATTGCTTGCCAACACCCGCAACCATTAAGAGAGCATGAATTACAATGAGTACATTTTGCGAAACAATGTAACACTATCGCAGAACCAAGCAGCCGCCTTTACTGTGAAACAAAAATGACCCTCCTTTCTAAAAAAGACTTTTGAGTGCACTCTATCTTGTGCTATACAGTCTGGTATTAATAACTTGATTCAGCTGTTTCTAATTTCCAGTTAAATATGAGGTGGATAAACCCCACACCAATAAAGAAATACAGTCTGATTTCATGCACCAGGAAGCAGTGTTTACCGGACATGTATAGCATAATGGCCTAAATGTAATGTAAAGCATGTGATTACTAGCCTGACGATGTCATACTCATAATTCTAGTCACAATATGAGTCTGATACGGACCCATTGGGCTGTGATTATGGGGCGTGTTTCAACGAACCAGGAAAGAAAATGCCTCTTCGCTCAATTGGATACCTAGAACTAATCAGAGCAACGTAGTATGACCATCTGATACATTAAACTTTTACCGGATCCCGTAGGAAGGACGGCAAAAAACATCTTTACGATCTACAAATGCCTTGATTGCGCTTCTTTGTTCCTCTTTCAAAGTTAAGGGGCTGTCGAGGTCTTCTAAAACCGACTCAATGGGAGAATCTACACATATTAGCTCTCCAGCGGCAGCCATGTTTGTTGAACACGAATTTGAACCGAGCGCTCTTTGGTGACGTGGTTGATTACGTTACTGTTCATCATCTGTCGATCATCGTATAAAGCCCGCCCCCGCACTTTGATTGGCTGTACTGTTAATAATCTCTCCCCAACGGTCGAAAAGCCAGACCGAACTTCCCGTCCAAATTATTTTGCGGGCGGAGTTCGGGCTGGTATCCAGGCTATGTGATTACTACAATTGACACCAAATTCAACTCCCTCTAAAGAGTCAACAGTGCCTCCCATGTACCACCCTGGATTTCCTGTTTACAACTAAATCCGAATAGTTTAGATGGGAAATTATAAACTGTTGCCTTTGCTCTGTACGGAGTCTGGCTGGCTAATAATCATACAGACGTATAGAGTCTCCATCTAATGTCAGCTTGATGAAAACTAGAGTGCCTTAAAGAATTACAGCCTTGGCAGCAGGTTTTCATTCCTATGAAAAGGACTGTCAAAAAGACAACAAAAATCATAACTAGCACAATGCCCTTCCCTGCATTTAGTCCATATAGACCTAGTGAAACAGATGACAAGAGTGCTTATGTTAAACACTCAAGCACAACACCTAGCACTTAAACTCAATAATCACTGTAACCAAGGTAACCAGAGTGTTGAATTTTTTTTTACCACTCAGTTGTTCAGAATGATCTCATTGATGAAATGAATTTAGGGGCTGAAGCCCTAATAATGCTTAGGATGACATTGGTGTGTGATTTTTTTTTATATATATATAGTGGTTATCGGAGGTTGAAAGATGATGCATTGCCCACAGTCTTTGAGTCCTTTACTGGCCAGAAGGGAAGAGCAGCGAAAAAGACCACGCGAGGCAAGGGCAAGCAGGCCGACACAGGCAAACCAGCCAGGTAACACACACATATGTGCGTCACACACACACATATGTCAGACCCACACACCCCCTCACACTCACGCTCACAATCACACTAACACACACACACACACACACTTGCCAGAGCCTTCATCATAATACTTCTTGCCCCTGCACTCTTTCTCTCCCAGGACGAAAGCCAGCTCTTTAAAGGAGGCTTCAGACAGTCATGATGTCCAGCAGACAGCTACAGATCCTGAGAAGGTGACTGGTGGAGAAACAAGCCACACATCAGAGGCAGCCAATGGGGAATCAAACAATCAACAGGGGGTGGGCTCTGGGTCTACTCCTCAGGCCTCATCAGAAACCCCCGTTACTCCTCTGCAAACCCACCAATCAGCATGCGACACGGCATCAGACCAGCCATCATCTCCCAGGCCTACATCCCCATCCCGCTACATGAGGCGGCTTCCGCCTCCTCCAGGCTTCTACCTGCCAAGGGAGCACAGCTACGCTCAGCTCTGCCCCCTGGTGTGGAGAAAGAGGTATGAACGGGCCATCGACAACCTGGAGAAGGCACTCCGCTTGCTGAGCGCTGCCCGGCGGCGGGAGAGCCGTTTGCGGCACGCAGTCGTGCGACTGCGGGAGAGCCGGCTCAGGAGCAAACTGTTCCGCCTCCGAGAGGGAGGGGGCCGTGGGAAAGAGGGCCGGGGAGGCCGGGGGAGGAGCCTGTCCTGGTCCGCCCAGCGAGGAGGAGGAGGTGGGGAGCCAGTTAAGCCCGGGGGGGGAGCCTGTTTTGGGAGTATGGATGACAGTGAGTTGGAAGGGGCGGTAGAGGACCTGGATGCGCTAGGTGAGGAGGGAGGAGGGTGGAGGGGACAGGGGCGGATGAGAGGTGCGGGGGAGGAGGAAGACGGGTGCTGTTTTTACTGCGGACGGGGGAGGGATAGCGAGGGGCCCAGAGAGGGGACCCCGAGAACTGTGGAGGGAGACGGCGGGGGAGATGAGAGGGAGGGTGAAGGCAGACGAGGAAGGCGGGGCGCCAAGCAGGGCAGAGCCAGGAAACCCGGGGAGACCCGGGGGGATGTCGGAGACGCTCCGAAGGAATGCTACTTCTACTACTACCAAACTTCAGAGACGGAGGAAGACGTGACGGAAGCGAGAGTGGATATCCATGGCAACCTGCTGCGACCGCTCCCTGTCGTCGCGCACCAGCAAGCGGAGAGCTGCGTACAGGTGCAACCTCTGGCGGGGGCGCCGTTTCCTACCGTCACGCTACAGGACTCCACCAGCACCCCATTCCAGCTCATCCAGCCGGCCTCCTCTGTACCGCAGAGGCTGCTTCTCACAGATCTGGTGTCCAGCGAGGGAACTCTGGTGGAGGGACAGCAGGAGACGGACCAACAGCGGTACTGGGTACAGGAGACGACAGAGGGCAGCGTGTTACTGATTCCGGTGCCTTCCGCTGAGGGCAGAGGCACGGTCGCTGTCAGGGGTCTTTCTGAGGACATGGACACACAGACGATATTCGTGTCAGATGTGGGATTTCACAGTAACCCAACGGAGGACAGGGAGGGGCTAAGAGCCGATGGCGACACTATCGTTCTGAGGTGTAGTGGGCCAAGTGACAGACAGGGCAGCATCCAATCAAATGCCAAAGATGCAGTCCTAAGTGGAGATGTGAAGGAGAAGTTAAAAGAACATTTAGAGGGTTTTCAGCTTCAGTTAAGCGATGAATTAATCGACTGAAGCGTTTGTGGACAAATGTATCAGTGGATGTCTAATGAAGTACTATTAATGAAAGATTCAGTTTTTTTACACTCTATGACTGATAGATCTATCTTTGACCTTAATGAAACAGTTTAGGTTTGAAAGGAAGGCAGAGGGACTTTCAAGAACCACTGTTCTAAAATGTGTAAATTTCATTGAGTTGGTGCCTTTCATGAAAACTGAATGGGACTCTTTCAATTTCACAATATTTTGTGGGTTATTGCATATTGCATTATTGTACACATACAGTTGTTGTTTACGGCCATTTCCTACACAACTATTAAATAAGGTTTATTTTCCAAAGGTCAACGTTCAAATTGTGGTCAGTTTCAGATGTTCATACTGATACACATATTTATCCATTTCTAAATATCGCATACAAACCTTCATTATTAGGCTTCTCCGGTAATACAGACTTATTGAAGTGTCAATATCAACTGATTGCATACCTACTGACGTACACACTAGATACAGGCAAACATTGACTGGTGACAGGTGGGGCAGTAAAACGAGTTTAATCCAAAAAACAATATGGAATTCATTAATAGCGGAAAACTTTGGGGTGGGTTTTTATTGTACGTTAACAGTATGATTGCTTTTGCCAGATCGGGTTGTCATCCAATCCAGTAGGCCGCAGCATTATGCTAAATGATGTTTCTTTTCACCTCCCAACTACTTCCGTTGTTCTGCTGTTTCTTCCGCCGGCCACTACCATTCTCAGTGGCGCCTACCTACGCACAGTTGTCGTTCGTGCTATAATTTTTTTTGTTTATGCAGAGGATTTGCTCTATTAATCCCCTGCCAACATGAAACTCGTCAGGTAAGATATGTACATGCATGATACATAGGTGCCTACGCCTTAAATTACTGAAAACATTATCTATGTGTAAGGATGGATCTAGATTAGTTGTAGCTTTCCTGCTAACCGCTTTGTACCGACTTCAGAGGAGGCGGGAAGACAATGAATGAAAACATGCTTTAGCATAGTTGGAATAAACATACATGAACCAAAACTTCTGGAAAGAATTTCATTGTTTGCATGATATTGTACTCAATTCGCTGTATGTGAACAAGCAATTTCTGCTGACCATGTTGCTTGTTAACTGATTTAACTGTATGCCACTTCGCTAGCAAGCAAGAAAACACTTAGCATAATGTTACATTCGTTACTAATGCCAGCTATCCAGCAAGTTATTCTGTAGGATGTGAGTAAGTTACTTGGTACCTACCTTGCTAATGTATTGTTTGCATTGTATATGTGTGGTATCCACTCACGTCTAACGTTAACATTACTTTACAAACATGGAAGTTGATGATTACCCACAGCAGCTGTGAATCACAATCGACGTGGATAGCATTTGTTAGCTAGTCAACAAAACTTCCTTAACCTTTTAATTTGCCAAGTTTCCGAAGCTTAACTGGAATTCATATGTGTCTGCAGGTTTTTGATGAAACTGAGCCATGAAACAGTCACAATTGAGCTGAAGAATGGCACCCAAGTACACGGCACCATTACAGGTAGGCCTTATGTAATGTTTTTCCACTGAATGTTTTACCCCTCGAAGGATTGCACTTAATCGGCATAAAGATAGTCTTTGTGTATGTACATTTCAGCATCTACAAACAGTGTATCATGTATCAAAAAGCTGATTCTGATCATGTGTGTGTGTTTTTATAATTAGGACTTTTGGGGAGAATAGAAAGTTTATCCATGAACTAGTACACACTTGCTCTACTTCAGTGGTCCTCAGTACTACTTCCTGGTCGGCATGTTTTCCATCTTCTCTGCTCCTACACTAGCTGTGGTGCAGTTGAATAGCTGAACACACCTGATTTAGCTAATAAAAGAGCATTAAATAAGGAGCAGGTCAAATATATAGATGGTGCATGGGCCCAGGAGGAGTACAGAGGACCTCTGCTTTACTTTAAGTGATACCATTTACATTTAGTCATTTAGCAGACGCTTTTGTCCAAAGCGACGTACAAGGCAGAGAACAGTCAAGCTAAGAACAATAAAAAAACCTGGTGTAACAATGAATACTACTTTTTAAAGAATGATATCAGCTCTGGTCCTCCCACCTGTCCAATCTGCCTGTCTGCCATGCCCCATCACAGTAGTGTTGCTGAGCATCTTGCTCGATCAAATACTAAAGTTCACTGAGAAATGTTACAAGGGATTACTTCTGTAAAGCTGCCCAGGTTTTTTTTTTACTTGTTGCTGGACTGTACCAGCAAAGGGGAGTGCTTTAGAGCACGTTTCCCATCCAAATGATCCCATAGAAAAGCAATGGGTAAACGGCACTTACATACTCTGTTTAGCTGGGGTCGCTTGTAATTTATTATGTAAAAGCATGGTTATATTTCAAACGAGCATGTTGACTACCATAACATTAACTACCGAGCTGACTGCTTGAGACTGTTAAGAGAGCCACAATGTTTCTGTTGTTAATAAACTGTTGTATTTGAGCTTTCATCTGTTTTCTCTTGTAGACAGTTATAATTGGCCGCTTCCATCTCACTCAAAGCTGTTTTTTTGATTTGTTGTGTTGGCCAGGTGTGGATGTGAGTATGAACACTCACCTGAAAGCAGTCAAAATGACCCTGAAGAACAGAGAGCCCTCACAGCTGGAATCCCTCAGTATCCGTGGCAACAACATCCGCTACTTCATCCTTCCAGACAGTCTGCCCCTAGACACTCTACTGGTGGACATTGAACCCAAAGTCAAGTCCAAGAAGAGAGAGGCTGGTGAGTGTCTCGTTTACACCATTATTCACACTGAATCTGGAATTGGATGTATAAGTGCACTCCTCCACAATTAGTGATAAGTGGCAGCATTGCTGAAGTCTGGGACTGTGTACAGGTGTAGGTGTGGACTAAAAGTCCCTCAAAATACTTAGATTTTGCTGTGATGATGGGCTCAACATTCAAAAGATGCACCCACTAGAATAAGCAGTCATCACACACACATTGGATGGTCTGGAATTGTTTTACTTTAAGGTTTCTATGGACCAGTTGGTCCAACTTTTAGGCTAGTGTATGTCTAGTCCTAACCTTTAATGCTTTGTGCAGTTCAGATCCATGTGTTCAAACTGATAACGAAGTGCACAGCTTTTTAGCTTTAAATATTTGCTGTATGTTCAGGTGGTCAAATGAATTATTATTATGTGTCAATTTAACCAAAAACACATAGCTAACTTCCAGTTTTTACCTTTTCATCCATGAATTATTATTATTATTATTATTATAATTAGTATTATTATGTGTCAATTTAACCAAAAACACCTAGCTATAGTCATTCTTCACCCTTGACCCCTTTTTGCCTTTTCTTGCTTGACAAGCACACAATAGAAAGAGGCAGGTCAAGAAGTAAAGTCTGCGTGTTCTTTTTTCTTAACTTGAAAAAAAAGAGAGGAATTATTCATAATTGTATTTATTTATATATATATATATATATACACACGCGCCCAAGATGCTTGAGTTTTAAAGCACACATGACACCCATGTTAGGACCTTAGATGTTTGTGATTCTACTGGCGTTCGAAACTGGTTTCAGGCTGTTGGAGAAGAGGAATACACGTCTGACGTTCAGAAACTCTGTTCAGCACTTTATGTTAGTCAAGCTACCTCTAATACAGGTTAATTCAGCATGTAACTAAATTCACAAGAAAATAGATTGTTTAAACAAATTAATTTCATGACATGTATAAATATATATTATAGGCACATCAGAACATCAAACAGTGAATGGTTATGCATACATTCAAGGCCATTTGTGTTCAGTCTTGTCTCATGGTTATTTTCTTGCAGCGGCTGGACGTGGCCGGGCCAGGGGCAGAGGCCGTGGACGGGGAAGAGGACGTGGCAGAGGTGGTCCCAGGAGATAATCGCATCAGGCCCATTCAGTGTTTTTTGTACACTCACTGTTTGTACAGGATTTCTTTTTAATTTTGTCAGCTGAGGAAATATTTTTGTTTTATTTTTTCATTTTCTTTCTGTTCCCAGTCTACGTTTTTTGTATATTAAACCATGCTCTGAACCAGAAGGGTCTTTTTGTTTTCCTTTGTTAATGATGGAATGGTTTTTGCTAAAATAAAATAAAAAAATGTAGGTTATGATCTTTTCATTCAAGAGCTTTTTATTTAATGACGAGGCTTCTTGTATCATCCTGGCCAATTTATGTGGCTGTGGTTGGCAATTAAAGCATTTTGATTTTTGGAGAATAAATGTAATTTTTCCAAGTTACATTTGTGCCATGTGTTTGCTAGTGCTAGCAATAATCATTATATCATGATAACTGATCATAATGCTCAGAGAAAAACCATTACAGTTGTATTCATTTAGTTTAAGACACAAAGCAGAGTTAAAGAGTTAAAAAGCTTGACTGAAATTTCAGTATCGTTTTTGCAAAATACTCTCGAGTAAGGCCGCTCAAAAGGAGCTTTTTTTTTCAAAAAAAAAAGAAAAAGTCTAGTGTGAACGCTGCCTATAAAGCTGAGTTAAGTAATTTGAACTTAACACATATCTAGCGGCTCAACAACTGAATCACCTCTGACACCAAATCCTCTCGTGTCCTACGCATGCATATTGGCTAGTTTAACAATGATATAACTAATAAAGGCATTGTGAGACTTTCTGGTAAGGATTTATTGTTGTGAAGAGAAAATAAATTTCCATCCGATTGGTGAGAGATTTCCTGGAGAAAATGTGAAGTTTCAAAGTCCCCTCTGAACTCTCAAGAGGATCAATGCTGCGTTAGACCGACGCAGGCGCCCATCACTGCCTTCCAACAGCATGGAATAGCAGCAGTTAACGTTAGGTAGCCAGCCTACTAGTCACTCGTATATCGTGAGGTCTCCATTATAGATTTGTGGAAACACTTAATTATCAGTTGTTAAATTTAGTTAGTATGTCTAGTAAAGGTTATTTCATGTATTTTGCTTTTGGAAGCAATTTGTTGAAGGAACGACTTCAGCTAAAAAATCCGTCGGCGACATTTATCTCTACTGGTCGACTGAAGGTAAGTTAACGTCCCCAAGTTTGCTATAAAGCAAAGGGGGCTCTTAAATTGAGTTGAATCTGCAATAGACTACATGTCATGTTATTGTTGCTGGTTTCATCGTGTTACCACCAGGATGCTTTGTTGATCTGGTCAATAACAAGCTAGATGAAATGCCTACCAGAATGGTTACGTTACAAATCCTACGCGAACCTACCATTGAATTGTCCATGAGTAGTAGCTCGACGGATCTGTCAAAGTTGTTGACCTAACGTTATGCTAAATGGAAGCCCTTCAGGATGGGCAAGATAACTCCATCGTGATATGTCGTCTATCCATCAACTTCCCATTTTGATATGTAATGCTGTGTTGTGAGAACCTCCCGGAAGCTTAGCTATTCACTGAATTGAGGTCCAAGTATCCCGGAGATTAAAGCTGACTGTGTCCACTGCTTCACTCTCTAAAGATTGATAAATGCTTTCGTGGAATTGTGGTGCCCAAACAAAAACAAAATTTCATCCTCGGAACATCATTTCAATTATGTGAAAGTTTTAACCATTTCATGACAGCTTCAGTACCAAAGAGTGACAAAGCATCCGTTGTCTTGTAAAGCAACTCGCCTAAAGTAATTGAGCTGGCGTTGTATTCACTGATTAAGTAGTGAGACCAAAGGGATTTCTGTTGTCCTGGCCATGACAATGATGTAAAATATTTATATGTTTTACACCGTTTTCACAGGATTATGTCCTGAGGTTTGGCTTGTGGGGACAGAGAGTACAGTGCAGGTGGAACGGCGGAGTTGCTACCATTGAGGAAAACAAGGACGCAGAGGTGTGGGGGGTGGTATGGAAGCTCAGCAAGGACAACCTTGACTCTCTGGATAAGTAAGTACTGATGTTGATATAGTCCACAGTAGTTCTCTGTAACAGGCAAGTGGTTCTTCTTACTTTTCTTTAAGTGACCTAAAATCATAGGTACTGAAGTAATACATTAATCAGTGGTTTATAGGTTTGTCACGTTACATTTGAACTGTGTTTACTGTCTGCATAAGTGCATCTGCTTAAGTAGGGTAGGGCTCAGGTATTTAAACTGTGCTTCTTTTGCATGCATACAGGTAGGTCTAATTCATTTCACATGATATTGTCTTTGTTCTCTCTCACACTCATTGTCATGGAGATGACATCTACACACTTTCATTGCCCTGAATGCTGTATGATTGTGCATGCGAGTAAACATCTCGGAACATATTTTCTTAAGACAGGAGGAGGTGTACAGTCCCCTGGAGGTTACCGTGGAGACAGAAAGTGGACTGTTGATCTGTCGGACATACCAAATGAACAACTTCAGCGCCTGCTTGCCTTCTCCCCAGTACAAACAGGTCAGGCTGGTTTCCGGAGTTCATTTTGTACATTTTATACCATGAGATGTATTCAGTAGAGCAGGGTGTGGTCCTGGTTGATTTACAGTCAATTTTAATTATGCAGTGCCAAAACCATAAAATTGTCAAAACTGCTTGGCATCTACAGGCCTGCTTGCAGCCGGCCTTGTAGAGAGGTTGAGATAGCAAAAGAAGGGGGAGGGGGGTTGTTGCAAAAGGGAAGGGAGGAGATGGGGAGGGGAAGCAATCAGAAACATGGCAGATGAAATCATACTAGGGATGCACCGATACCACTTTTTTACAAACCGATACGAGTACGAGTATTTTTATTTGTGTACTTGCCGATACCGAGTACCGATACCGATACTTCCAAGATTTGGTTTCCATGAAAGATTTAATTTTATCCTCTGCAGGTTATGTCAAGCCTATAGTACAACATTAACAGAAGGCTATCCCAAGCCAAAAATAAACAGAGCTTTCTGGTTTAAACAACAAAAAAAGAGTCAATATCATCACATTAGACAAAATGTAAATATAGACAGATGGCAATTTTTATTTGCTGCATAGTTAACAACACAGTCTGCTTAACAAAAAGTGAACAGAACTATCCTGAATAAGAACATGAGCACAGTTCAGTTACAAAAGGATCAACAACTCTCTTCCTCCCCTTCTCTCTCTCTCTCTCTCTCTCTCTCTGTCTGTGTGCGTGCGCGTTTTTTTCTTTTGAAAGACGTCAGTAAAGATTGGTTGCTTTGGTCTCTTGCTCCACTGGCATGAGTGAACTTTGTGTGCTTGCTTAGCACTATGGTGCGTCTTCAGATGTTTAATCAAATTGCTTGTGTCAAACGAAGTACTTTCCTTACCGCCCCTCGACACTGTAACAGTGCAGATCTTACACTGTGCCTTACTCCTGTCATAATTTATCTTAAAATGAGTCCAAATCGCCGTTAAGGCAGCACAACGGTATAGCGATTTCTTACTAGAGTTTAATGTTGACAATGAACTGGGCTACGTTCTTGCAGCCAAATTGACACTTGCCTGATGTGTGATTGTGTTAGGGAAGTTGTTTGCAACCTAGCCAACATAGCTATCACAATAACATTGCAAATAAGTTAACGCAAGAGCACTTAATATTAGCATTAGGCGGAAAACGAAAAAAAAAACGTAATACCAGCATCAATGTCCAAGAGTGTTAAAACAACCTTGCTAACATCGCTAAAGGCCAATTTAAGGTCGTTTTAGACGCAGAGCCGGAAGCACGTAATTTACACAAGGAACTTGTTTTAGACAAGTTTTGATTTAAGGTTCGTTTTAGACGCAGAGCCGTGTTGCAAGGCTTGTGAAGGCATTTGCATGGTTATCCAATTCACCTCGTACGACTTCACGAGAGACACGCCCTTTCTAATCTGATGATCGTACGACTCACCTTTACCTGCATCGTTCTACGAGGGGCTGTGGAGATTACCATCGGTTTATTATGATGTTACAAGGTCATTACATCATCATCAACAAACTATAAAATAAGAAATCGTTTGTTTTTATCCCGTGTATTTTTAGTTAATAATTAGAGGCTGTTGTTGTGAAATGAATTACTAATGACAATGACCAAGCTCGCGGTTATTGTCGAATATTTTCTATTATTATACCACACAAACAGTTCTGCTTTTTTACGTCTACAATTCAGGTTCTTTACAATTTAATCATTTACACTGCATGCTCTGCTAACTCAAACGCAAAGAGGCTGTTCGAAAACCAAGAAATGTTTTTATTATTGCTGTAATTAGACGACGTCTCCCTATGCTTTATATGCCGCGAGAGCCACGATGGAGCAAGGAAGAAGGGAGATGTCGGTTTTCCTCCTGCATCGCCGCTGGTGCCCTTCATAGTTTTTTTCATTTTTACAAACTTGTCCTTGATCTTCCTCCAACTGCTAATGCACTCCTGGACCTCCAGCCCCAGGTTCCCAGCGATCTCTCAGCGATTTTTTTTTAAACGGAGGCGCTGTCATATAGGGAACGAAACAGGAAACGTCATTTTAGCCAGGGGTGTCGGACAGCTCGGATCGGATAGTGAGAAAATTCAAGCGGTGCTCCAGAGGTCATCCGACACCCTCGGATGGCTCTCCGAGGTGCTCAAAGGTGTGGTCCCACTTCAAGGAGGGCGTTTAAGGGCGTGCCTCGTGAGATCGGAGAGCACGATCGGACAAGCATGTGAGCGCCTTGAGCCGTGTTGCGTGTTGCAAAGCAAATTGACGCCAGAACTGTAGATTTATTTTGAGTTAAGTAAGCCTATTTATTGCAGCAGGACAAAGGAAAAAAACGTACCGGAGCATGAAAGTGTAGTGGGCGACAGGCTTGATGTTATGAATACATGTGTTACACAAAATACAAATGTTGGCAATTCAGTACCAGTGGCGAAAAAGACAGCACATGACGCAAAAGTTCGTTTATTGACATCTTTTAATGACTGCGACAGGCTTTAAAACGATGTGTTTATGAGTTACATTATTCAAAGATGAGGTGGTAAACGGCGAGAGAATCTCATCATGTTGTCAATGCTTGTAACTACAATGGTGCTGGCCACAAGGTAACGGCAGGTTACTGTTAACTTTTGTATATGAGCAGACCGGGCTCATTCTATCAAACTCGCTGGTGCAATTGATGGATTCACGTCAATATGAACTCAATGAAAGATATCATCATGACTCACAAGTGGCGGAAAATGAATATGAAAGTACCTATTTGTTCATGAATGACCACATTCTCTCCAAACAATCGCGGGTGAGAATGGGATATTCGCGGTAATTTGAGCGTCCTTATAAGTGTTTAAAGAGGATTTGTAAAGGAGTTCATGTCTTCGGACCTCTTCTGTTATGTTTGTTCCTAATCCATAAGAAAAGGCTTGTGAGACGGTCTGCAGGGTATTCATGATTTAAAAAAATGTCTGGGTCTAAAAAAGACTGTATGCTATTAACCCGGAAACGTGCTAGCCGGCCAATCACAGCCTTTGCGAGCTGTGTAGGGCCGTAGTGTTTTAGTCGCATAGTCAGGAATTTTGTGCGACGCACTTAAGCACGTAAGGGGGGATATTTTACCGCGCAAGGGGGGGTTATGTATCTTACGTGCTTACGGCTCTGCGTCTAAAACGACCCTAAATTGGCCTTAACGGGATGTCTTGCTAGCGGCTACTTGCTAGCTGGTGTTTATGACAAACTAGCAAGTCAACAAGATTCCTGAAACACAAGACAAGGCAGACGTCCTCTTTTACCCTCACATGTCCTCCTTTCGAGACCTAAATGCGTCCGGGAAAAAGAGGAGAAAACAAATACATTCCCGTCCCCGTCAATCAACCGTAGCAAATGGCAATAATATGTTTTAGGCGCAGCGTCGCTAAAGACAGACAGTAGGCAAGCCCCTACACTTTACCTATGTAACAGCAGTTCTAAGTTAACTGCAAAACATAAAATAGCGGAAGATAGCACTTACCTTTACTGGAGGTCGTACGTGTTAAGTTTAAAATCTCTAGCGAAACCGTTAGCTTACGCAAGCCACCTCCACACATCGTATCCAAGCTGTCATTGAATTGATTTAAACTGCAAGTTCAACCTCAACTTATCTGTCTGCAATACCGCTCTCGACCTCTATGCAACTCGGCGCTCTCACACCTGACAGGCATAGACAGTAGAGGAGAAGAAAACACACGCGTTAAGACGCAACACTGGGTATCGGTTTTTGGTATCGGTAATTTAAAACGAGTACGAGTACGAGTATTTTAACGAAGTATCGACCCGATACCCGATACTGGTATCGGTATCGGTGCATCCCTAAATCATACACGTATCAGCATGCTAGCATACATGTGCATGACGGTGTGGTGAGGGTGGGTAGGTGTAGGCAGAGGGTTTCTGCAAGTAGATTAGGTGTGGAAACTACAGCAGCATCTCTCCGCGAAGATAGTCTAGACTAGGAGGGGAAGAAAGAGACAAAGTGAGTTAGTATGCATGTACTTAATGGATATGGTGATGAGGAACATTGTTTCCCCAGCCATCAGCATTTGCGAGCAAAGGTCATGCTATAAGAGAGAGAACATTTGTTTAGTAAACTCATCAATTTGATAGAGAGATATATTAAGGTAAACAATTCACAGTTAGTAATGTTTAGGTATGGTTGGCTGACATGTTGCATGCAAGTTTTAGGTAGGATAGCAAGCGTGGCAGGATACACAACAGTGCACAACTGGCTGACAACAGCCACAACATGCGCCCCACACTGTACCCTGGGTCTGTAACCCTGTTTCCAGTTGATGTTGGGAATTTCATATGTTTTAAGTTAAGGTGAGTTATGTTTAGTTATGTGGGCTGGCTTGGTGCATGGGGACTTTTAGTTGTACAAGCAAAGTAAGGGTGGCAGGATACAATAGCAGTGCACAACTGGCTGTGACAGCCGGAACATGCGCTGCATTTTGTCTCCGGGATCCGTAAAGGCCCCCCTTCACGGTATAACATGCGCTGTCTGTAGCCCATTCTTGCTTAACAACATGGCTAACAAGATGAAATGAAGACTGTTGTGAGAGATGACGGGTTTTTGATGCATTATTCGTGACTATGGGATGCACTAAAGAGGAATGCCTTTAGTCTGCAAAATCGGTTTAATGTTGATCCAGTTTGCTACAGGAATAGTGTGCTTGCTGTGTGTCCAGGACATGCTATGAAACAACAAACATTTAAGTCTATTCCAGTCCATACTTGTCAGTTTGGCTGTTCTTTTTCTTGGCTGTACTTCAAGTGCCGTCCAGAGTTATTGGCACCATTTAATCAGTGAAAAAGGTTGCTGAAAATTCCCCTAACTGTTTATCAAATGTTGTCTTCATTCAGCAAATACTTTTCATTTATATATACATGTATATAAATTCCATATGAGCCCATTACCACAAAATAAAAAGGCACAGGTGATCACAAAATACATTTTATTCCGAAAAATGTGTGTCTGATATTGGCACCCCTTCATTTAGTATTTTGTGCAGCCCCCTCTTGCCAACAGAAGCGCACTAAGTCTTCTGTTGTAATGTCTTATAAGATTTGAGAACACAGGAGGAGGGATTGTCGACGATTCCTCAATGCAGAGTGGCTCTCTCTGGGTCTTCTCTTTTGCGCCCTCTTCTTGAGCTCAACCCACAGGTTTTCAGCTAGATTAAAGACTCGATTGGGGTGGGCATGGCAAAAGCTCGATTTTGTGAACGTACCAGAAGATCCAACTACAACCAAGTTTGTCAGAGGCAGCCAGATTTTGATTTAAAATCACCTATACTACCTGGAATCCATAATGCCATGTGTGCGAACAATTCAATACCTCCATCTCTCCTCTCTTTCCCTGTCCCAGAGAGCCCCACCTCAGGGGGTGCAGGGGGCCGCCATGCATGCTTAATCTACAGCAATATCTATTCGGTCAAAAAACTAGCACATGCTTATTTTAGTGCTTAGATGAGTATTTGCTAACAGATTATCTGTCTCATGTCAGGGCATAATGACAGTTTTAGCAAATATGACAAAAAGCCGCTTTAATACTGAAGAAAAAAAAAATTCAGTGCTTACCAATACCACTGCTCATTCTATGTGTCTGAATTCTTTGTTTGGGTGTTCCAGTGACCGAGAGTGTTTGGCAACCCTGGTTAATTCCGAAGCAAGATGAGCAGAATACAAAGGAACACTGTTTTTACATGTTGTTTGAGTGACAATCTTTTTGTTAGCTTAGAGGCAGGTTTACCCAGTAAACTAAAGCCAAGGTCATGACCTTTGCAAACTTGTTTTCTAACTGATTTGTTTGTTCATGTTTGCTCTGCCGTCTGAAGGTTCTGTGTCTAGGAGCCCAGCAGAACGGCCTGCCAATCCAGTACATCAAGAAACTGCAAGACGTGGAGACCAACAACTACACCGGGCCGTCGTCCATCATGGATGAGATCAAACTTGTGATGAACTAGTGTGTGTGTGTGTGTGTGTGTGCCATCGTCCATCATGGATGAGATCAAACTTGTGATGAACTAGGCAGGGATGTGCCTGAGAAGACTCATGGTAGACGTCCAGGCAGATGTCCCTTTCAGTGGACCTCACCCGCTAATGGTGCTTTGCCACCACCACCACAGGCGAATCAGTTTGCTTTCTCTTGATTTGTTCTCGCCTCCTCCAAAACTATTCTCATGTTTTTTTTAAATTTTATTATTATTATTTTTTTTTTTATGGGGGGATCTGGTTGGACATAAGTTGGAAACTAGAGAAGGAAAATGCTTTTTGTTCACATGAATGATCAACTGGACACAAATCCATTCATAGTGACACAGACCCTCCAGGCCTCTCAGGATAGATGTGGATGGAGAAATGAATGTTGTATAAATGACTGAACTCCATAAACACCTTCTTGTACAGCTAAAGTTTATTTTAACAATCATCTGTGTCAAGTTGTACAGGGAAAAAAAAAATAACTCCAGTAGGAGCTTACAAAGGAGAATAAACACCACTTCTAATTCTTTTATAGCACTGTCATCATGCTTGTTTTTATCCCTAATAATGTATTCATCATCTACTCATGTAGACACAGATATAACTATATCACAGGAAATAAACAGTATTTGGTAAATTGATATAGTGGTAGACTGATCCATGGTAGGACATTTAAATGCATCACAGTCATTACATCACCTGTTATTGACGTGTTTAGTGATTTTTCTGCAGGTGTACATATCTTTGTTATTAATTTATATAAAAAATTATTATCTGCAGTGGTCTTTTTTGATTAAATGACTAAGCACAAAGGAAAGTGGTGTTCTTCTTTGGTTGATCTCATTCATGACATATCTGACACATACACACACACACACACACACACACGCACAACATATATGTACGTATACAGCAGCATATTTCACACAAAAGAATGGCACTTGATTCATAACAGTACCACATTTCTAGGCTAGGATGGCCTATCTTGTCTGGCGAGGCAGTTGTCTGTGAGGATGTGTGTTGCTCCTCGCTCTAGTCACTGACACCACTGACTAACTCCTCTGTCAGAGACGAAAGTTTCATTCCCACACACAGATGGAAGACAATGCCATAGCCACACCTAGCGCCAGTAGCAGTGTGCAAAACGGACCTCCCAGCTTTTTGGGTAATCTGCTACTAGTTGAGATTCTAGTTCGAATAAACTACTACAACTACACCATTTTCAGTTGGCAACAGTCATTTGCAAGGATACAATAACATTAAAATCTGATCAAAAATATGTACATCTTTCCCTGAAATCATCTCTGGTGTGTCTGTACCCTTCATGCATAAATGGGGATAGCCCTGGGCAACGCAGTTTGATACATTCATTCATTCGTCAGACTCTTTAAACTAAACAGGTCCTCTACACTTACTGGCGAGTCAGCCCTGATATTTGGTGTTAATGCAGAGGTCACATCGAGCTCAAACCAACCAGGACCCTGGTCAGTGAACTTCCAGCTTTCCTCTTGTGTTTGTGGAATGGGATCCGGTTTAGGAGGGCAAAACCAACAAGGTGAAATCCCTGAGGATTTGCTTTACTAGAAGATGTTATATTTTTTGGCACTGTGTGGAATCTTCGGAGCACCAAAAGCCTTCTGTTGTGGCGTTGATGTGCCTCGCGGGGGCTAGAGAGAGCCGTATAATCCCAGTGCTCGTTGTTGCTGCCAGGTGTTTCTGAAGAGTATTCTCTGTTGTTCCCACTATGTAAAACATTCAGTTAAAATCTTTTTTTAAAAGGTGGTATGTCTAAACATCACATTGTCCAATGTTCCTACAATGTGCTTATTTTTTTTTTGTGATCAATTTTTTATTGACACCATTTATGCAGTCAAGACATTCATTCAGTTACGACATGCAAGACAAAAGTATATGAGAACATTAATTAAATGTATCATCTGGTGTACCCACAATGTGCTTATTGAGTGAATTACACACACACACACACACACACACACTGTACCTCTATATGCTGTGTGTCCTAATCAGACGGGTGTTCTGGACATGATCGGTTCACCTCGAACCACTCATCTATGCAGCTGTTGGACAAAAGGATAAATAAATCAGTGAGTGGAGACTATTCTGAAAACAAGATGTCACCCAATGGGGTGAAATCACATTATACATGTGTTTGTGTATGTGCGTGTGGGGAGTTAGCAGGGGGGTAAGACGAGGTTTGAAGGCCTGTGCGTTATTACCTCTTATGATAAATGCATAGGCAAGGCAGCCGGCCAATGGTGTCCCCCTGCTCCATTTCATCCAAGCATATTGCACACTCCCCAGAATCCTTTGCGAGGACGTCCTCTGCGAGGAAACAGTGATATACATCATCAGCCAATGATGATCACAGCATTTCACTTAAACATGCTCTCAAACCATCACTCACGGAAACATTTTAATTAAATTTCACTAATAACATATATATTTATCTGCAGTATTTTCTGGAACTATTCTTGCACATGGAATTTACAACACCCCCAAGAATGGTACTATTTGCATTTCAAGAGATGATTAAAAAAAGTAAGGCTTATTTCCCCTGTTACAGGTAAATCATAGTTCCACACTCAATTACATAGAGTGACCAGATGAGGGCGCTCACAACACACTGCTTCTATCACAACCACATGACAGTCACACAAAACAGGCCTAGGCCTGTCCTCAAAATGGAAGGAGAGGCCATTTCTACCATGTGCTGTTGACTTCGCCATGCAAATTCAGATTGTAAACAGTCTTTTACATATTGCACAATCAGTGAACACTGACCCTAAAGGACCCAAAACACACAGTACAGACATGTTGGGTGTCTAATCACCTTAGTGATCTACATACTGTCAGCTCTTGTGTAATGCACCTGCTGATTCAGCCGAGCAGACTGGACAGGACCGTTTGAATACTCGGCCAAAGTAAGGTAGTGTATGGAGGCAGCTACAAACTGATTCCCAGAAGAAAATGGCATTCACGTAGAGATCGGCCTAGTTTACTGGTATAATATCTGTTTATGTATGATCATGTTCATGTAGGTTGTATAAAGGTTAGTGTGTGTGTGTGTGTGTATGCATGTGTGTGTTTGTGTATGTGTGTGTGTGTGTGTGTGTGTGTGTGTGTGTGTGTGTGTGTGTGTGTGTGTGTGTGTGTGTGTTGTGTGTGTGTGTGTGTGTGTGTCTGTGTTTATGTGTGTGTCTGTGTTTATGTGTGTGTGCATGTCTGTATTGGAGGGGTCACTTGAGTTTTTTCCCACAGTTTCAATTAGAGTGCCGACGTGCCCAATCCCCTTAGTTTAGCCCTCTCCTCCAGCAGACCCAGTCTCAGAGGTCACGCAGGCCAGCACTAATCTGTGATCGAGCTAAAAGCCACCAGCTCATCCGACACCATGGAGCCACAGAGCACCAATGATTTGCGGTCGACTTGCACAGAGGGGCAAATAGACATGAAAAAAGGACTGAGGAGGAGAGGCAGAAACCAGCAGTTTTTCTTTCTCTGAACTGAATACTGAATATTGTATACTGTATGTTTGTATACTGTATATATTTGTATTGATTTCTTTCTAAACAGCAAATAACAATAACAATAACAATAACAACAATTCTTGCCAATGAAGCCATTTGAAACTAAGAGAAAGAGAGGGAGAAAGAGGCGTGGGGATAAAGGGGTAGGGGAGGGACACTATGATCTACAATAAATGAATAACAATAAAACAATAAACTAACAGACGTACCTTTGTGACAAAATATGCACAACTGTTTCACTCCTGTTGGCAAGTTTCAAGATACTATTTCTATAAATGATTTACTAAAAGTTATAAAAACGTAAGCTTATTAGAGCAATTGCTTACCGTTATAGGAGAGCCTGGGCTTGGTGAGACACATGACAAGGTGCACGTCCATCTCATCTGCTGAGACAAACTTGGAACACACCGGGCAGTGAAACCCTAGAGAGAGAGAGAGAGAGAGAGAGAGAGAGAGAAACACATAACTTATATTACATTTTTTAATAATTGACAATTAACCTGCTCTATGTTTATATACCACATTGTTACTATCTATGACTTATGTATTTATTTATTTTTTAATTATTATTATTATTATTATTTATTTATATTAATTGTGATTGTACATTTTATGTAAACATGCTTTGGCAACGTTGTATTGTATGCAGTCATGCCAATAAAGCCTTTTTGAATTTGAATTTGAAAAAGAAAGAACGGTGGGGAGAGAGGCAGAGTGAGAGAGAGAGAGAGAGAGAGATAAGGAAAGAAAGGGGGAGAGAGGGAGAGACAGAGTGGGTCAAGAGCCAAGCAAGAGACATCAACAGACCATTTTAAAGTGACAGGACAGCAAATTCCATGTGAATTTTTTAGATTATGACACTCTTCCAACAGTACTAAAAAGTATAACTGTTTGGTTTAGAAGGTTTCACAAGCCTAAGGTTTATGTTACTCTGCAAAAGGTGACCACACCACTGTCATCACAGTGTCATTTAACCACTGGCAAATAGCGTTTAATGAGTTACTATATGTGACGAGGTGGGACTATTTTAGTTAGAGTTGCTGCTCCAGACATCTTTGGTGGATGAGTGGGACTCAGACAACATAGCAATGCTTACACACAACGGCCCATAATGCATTGCATGCAAAATACATTGAGAATAATTCCACAGAGACATAAAATCACACAGAGGTAAATGCTGTTGCTTATCTTTTTATTTATTTATTTATTTATTTTTTATTTGAATTATATAATTTTGTATTATTATTTCTTTCTTTTATTTCCATATCTCTCTGTCATGCCATGCCAAGGGACAACGGATGAAAACTAGCTAACCAAGCTAATTCCGGTGCATTTACATTTTCTGGGAATTGTTTATCAATGTACACTGTCCCTTTTCAAATAAACGCATAAATAAATAAAAAAGAAATGCCTCAGGTAAAGGAACTTGGCGAGTAGGCAGAGCAACTTCATCAACCTCACTATCCCCAGCTGAAAGTTAAACTGTGCCTTCTGATGGTGCTATAACTAACAACAGCAAACACTGTGACTGAATCATAAAGTGCCTTTGAAGAAGAGGACCTAAAAACAAAGATACAAATCTCATTACACTGGCCTAATCACATTTCAGCACTCCACCAAAGCCAAGACTGTGAGAGCACTCTGAGTGGAAGCGAAAAGAAGAAATATACATCAGACTTCACAAAAGGCTGCAAGGTCTTTAAGGGGCTCTGTCACATGGGCTCCTGCCGTGCCGAGGTAGCCTGACGATGTCATACTCATGATTCTAGTCAGAATATGAGTCTGATGGTGCATTCCAGTCCCAATCCAAACTAGTAGGAGATCGCACTTATCCAACCTCATTATCCCCGTGCCCACTTCAAGGCGTTCCAAACCGTTGAAGTGGGAGGTTTGTAAAAAAAAAAATGGACGTGAATGAAAATCTAATAGGCGCTTAAGTGAATCATTGATACATTATGTATTACATACCGGTAATTCAGCTGCTCTTATCGGTTGCCAAGCTACGAATCTAACGACTGAAACCATTTTGGACACCATTCTTGGTGACAAAATTATATTTTTAATGATTCTTTGTAAATACTCTGTTTAAAATAACCATACACAGAGAGAACTGGAGATTATCGGCAAATCCGTGACATTTTACCGGTCACAAACCGGGAGTCGCTGGGCGCCGCCATTATCATCCGACTTCGATTTGTTGATGTGGGAGTAGTGCGAGTCCCTCCGATTTCGCAAGTTGGAGCTCCCACTTCGAGTGGCGTTCCAGAGCAAATTTCGTAGTAGGAGGTTGGATAAGTGCGACATCCTACTAGTTTGGATTGGGACTGGAATGCACCATGATACCGGACCTTTGGGCTGTGATTATGGGGCGTGTTTCAACGAACCAGGAAAGAAAATGCCTAATCGCTGAATTGGATACCTAGAACCAATCAGAGCAACGTAGTAGCCTATTACCATCTGATAGATTAAACTTTTACCTGATCCCTAGGAAGGACGGCAAAAACATCTTTTCAATGACAAATGCCTTAATCGCGTTTCTCTGTTCCTCTTTCAAAATGAATGCGCTGTCAATGTCTGTTGAGATATGCCTGCTCACGTTAATTAATTAGCATTAAGGCTACAAGCTACAGTTTATTTCGATGGGTTTTTTGTGTACACGTTAGCAATGATATAACAATAATGGTCTAGAGAACTTTAGTTAAGACAAACAATACTCTGTAACATTCGTGTTGCACATGCACAACTAACCGAGTCAATGTAGACATTAAAAAGTCGTGTAGATAGCTTAATTCACATAAAATATTCCCCACTAAGCACCCGAGACGCGGCCATCTTGGTCGGAGTTCGAATCTACCGGTTAATTCAACTCAAGCGTTGGTATCTGTCCATCAACGTATAAAGCCCGCCCTGCCAATTTGATTGGTCCGGTTTGATCCTACCGATGAAACTCTCTCCCAATTAACCCAGAGCCAGACCAAATCTCCCTGACAAATATTTTTGTGGGCGGGGTTTGGGCTGGTATCCAGGCTAGTGCCGAGGACTAAATGAGGGGAAAAGTCCAATAGGAATAAAATAGAGGAACATGGAAATAAACCAGTCACAGCCTTGTTTATGACCAAGCTGTCCAGGAACTTTGGAAACAAAACACTTAGAGAGAGAGAGACAGAGAGAGAGAGAGAGAGGGAAAGAGAGAGTGAGAGAGTGAGAGAGAGAGAGAGAGAAGTTTCAACTTTCAACTTCTCCCTGACACTGAAAGAAAAATAGCAAACATGACAGTGACAGTGATTTAGTTAGATTTTGTTGTTTTCCACCAGCACTACACTCATAGCCATGAGATTGTTCCCCTTGTGGGCTTTCTGTTCAGTTACTTTAAGTTCTTCTTTTTCATGATAGATTTCATTTTATGAATGTTTCAATCTGGTGTGTGTTCAACATGAGAAATCCTATTCCTTTGTTGCCACATGGTCATTTAGCGTGAGTCAATAATGGGCTCAATATGTGCATGTAGCACTCAGTGACTAATTAACAGAGCAGACATGTCAACTCTACACACACACACACCCAGCCACACGTGCGCGCACACACACACACACACACACACACACACACACACACACTCACCCAGCCAGCCACACATACACACGTACACACACACACACACACACACACACACACACACACACACACACACACACACACACACACACACACACACACATACACACACACACACACACACACACACACACACACACACACACACACACACACACACACACACTAGACTTGGACAGTGTCTCTTACACACCCATAATGTGCTCATATTTCAGAATACATACACATGCACATGCACACACATATACACACAGACACAGACAAACACACACATACCCCTTCCCACACACACCCACACACACACAAACACACCTGTTTACCATCCCCACCAGCTTGCGCCTGAGCAAAGATTAACAGGGAGAGGAAAAGCAGGTCAGCCAAGCCTATGTGAAAGTCCACCACTCTGACATGCATTAGGATTAACTCTTCAAGGCGGATTACTGCGCCAAGGCTACAAGCGCCACTGCGGGCCTGTCAGCAACGCCGACCTTGCAGGCACCCTGAGTGTGTGTCTAGAGAGAGAGAGAGAGAGAGAGAGAGAGAGAGAGAGAGAGAGAGAGAGAGACAGAGAGAGAGAGAGAGAGAGAGAGAGAGAGGTACTTCCCATGCCCTGTTCAGATTATAATTCATTGAGGATCTGTATATAAGAGGACAAGAACAGGAAAAGAGCGTGGGGAGAGAGAGAGAGAGAGAGAGAGAGAGAGAGAGAGAGAGAGAGAGAGAGAGAGAGAGAGAGAGAGGTGGGGGCATTTCCAGGTACATTCCCTGGTTAAAGAAAAAGGCGCTGAGAGCGAAAGTAGAGGGTGAGAACAAAGAGAACACACATTAAAAAGAAAGAGACACATTAAAAAAGAAAGAGAGAAAGCAGGAGGGCATTTCCTGATTCCTACCCCATGGTTCACAAATGAGAGAGAGACAAAGAAAGACAAAGAATGCCCTGACACCTGTCCACTGGTTTGGCAATAGGTAGGAACTAAGGTACTGAGGATTCGACTGGACTAGACAATATGGTCGTAAAGGTCTTGCATATTGCCTGTGGTCAGTTCCCAGTGCATACAGACCATCCCTTAAACCACTTTTCACATCTGGATGGCTGCTGATTTTGCATGAAAAACAGACCAACAGACCAACAGACCAGACAAAAATACAGAAATCACTGATTCATTTCACCTAGTGACCTTTGAGATGTGGTTAACTGTAAGATAACAGACATGTCGGATAACTAAGGCCTCGCTCCTCTCAGTCTGGATGGTTTGTAACAGAATCCTTGAGGCTCAATGCATACATTTCACCTCATCTTAGCTTCTGATTAGCAACTAACTTGGGAATACGGGCTATACTGCATATGACACGCACAACCCTTGTGCCTGAAGAAACGGAATTTGAGGCATTTCTAGACATGTACTTTTCCATTGTCTTCTTCCACACTTAAAACAATCTTCTACCTTTTAGTTTTAAAGGCCATACTGCTCATTGCTACTTCAAGGGGTTCTGTAACATAGCAACAATATCTCTGAACCAAGAAAGGTGTGGTGTATAGGAACCGGTAGGTGATCGCCATAGCAATGTTTAGGTTACCACAGCAACTATTTCTATACAGTCAAAAACAGTCCATTATCCTGAGTATGGTGTGGCCTCCCAGTCTGTTAAATGACATGCTGAGTGATTTCAGAGCCAACTTTTGAGGTGGTCTGACTGTTAACATTCAAGGACTCTCTCTTTCTGTCTCTCACTCTCTCTCTCTCTCTCACACACACACACATACACACACACACACACACACACACACACACACACACACACACAAACGTATAGTCACAAAAGACACAATAGTCCCTTGGCAATGGTCTGATTGCCCGATTGCTGGAGCAGACCGCTACATTAATAAGGGTACTGTTCAGAGTTCACAGTTAATCTAATAGTTGTCCCGATACAAGTAGAACAATCACTTCCTCGTTTTGTACTGTATGTCGTGTGACAGCATTTCATAGGGAGAGTTTCTGTAGTTGAGCTAAATCAAATGGACATTGCACAACTCATTATGATGTCACCAGCCAGGGTCGCACCACCAAAGTGTATGTTCAAATTCAAGTTCAAGTGTTTTTATTTGTCACATGCAATAAATTGAAGTGGCAAGGGTATATGCTCCACACTGTGCAAAAATAAATCAAATATAAAATTAATTAATTAATTAATGAAGATACAATTAAAAATGTAAATAAAATAAAATTTAAAATGTGAATTAATCCACCCCCCCCCCACACACACACACAAACAAATACAGACACTCTCCAAGCAGACCACTATCTTTGCCTCAGTAATCACTCAGCTATAAGTGCCAAAATAGGTCAGTCGCAGCTTCTGGGAAACAGCTGATAATGAAAAGTGCCTTCAAAGTTCATTACCCACATTACGGGATATCTCTTTTTTTTATATTGATACCATGCTAACTAACACCTCCCACTATCCCTGACTGAGGCAAATGCCATGTCTTTTAGTGGAAAGGCCTGTGGCCAACTGAAACAATTAGCCTATGCTTGGCAAGAAGACTATGATGCCCTTCCTTCCCAACACCAACACTCAGTCCACATCATAGTACGATGCACTTGTCAAACCAAAGTCTGATCAAGTCCAAGATGTGGTTTTTAAAGGCAAAAGACACTGTAAGAAAGTTTAGTATGTGTCCAACACAAAGACTAGATACAGTTTGTCAAAATGTCAAAATGACTCTCCACAGATAAATGTCTTTGTTCATTCTGTGTTCCTCTTTGAAAAGTTGTTCTTCTTGGCCCATTATTTCTTGTTACAACACCCGTGGACCCGTGACTGCCTATGAGCTACCTGCTGTTATCATGCCCTTATCTGTTTGAGATGATGGTTTTAAGGCCGCAGTACTGCGACAAATAGACCGTCATGTGCGTAGTGGAAAGATCCCACATAGTGGTTTTCTGTTTCCTTGTTTTGATTGTTTGAAAAGTTTGTCCTGTTCGGAACAATTTATATGACATCTTGACACCATGTTGCTGGTTCTGCTACATGTCAATGTGATTGCTACAGTTAATATTTTGATATTATACCTAAATCTATAACTATAACTAAATCTTACTAAATATACTTGTCTGTTTATATTCAAGCCATTAAGCAATAATCTGTTTCTGTTTAGATTGTATTAGCTACATGAAGCCAAAAATAATACGTTTAAATGTATTGACCTCTCTTATAGGTTGAAGTTGTTTTAAGACATGCCTAACAAGGTATTTATACATTTGTGATCGGACCAGTGTTTTCAGGATCTGCGCAAGGTCTACAGAAAACATATAGCCTAAATGTTATATTATACTTTGAAAATGTTTGAGTGCTTTAAATATATTATTGTTGAGATGAGGACACAACAGAACCATTGTGATCACTTCTTTATGACGCAGTGATTTCCTTACCTCCAAGTAAGTGAGGTGAGAGGTGGGCTGGTAAGGATCCAAATAGGAGCCGGGGGCTCCTGCCGGGTAAATCTGTCTCTCCATCGGTGTCATCGCTGCCACTTCGATTCCCACCGCTGTTTGGTATATTAACCGCTGCTTGGTGAAGTGAACTCGGTCTGGTACCTTGGCTGTATCTGGTCCTTTGTCCCGTTTGCGAAATCCCAGGTGTACCTCTCAACCCAGCAGTCCTACCTGCCCCGTTGCTAGAGGTGGACGAAGGGACATCCGAGCCGGAATAAGCTCTGACTCGCCCGCTGGTGGCGGGAATACTCTGTTTTGGTCCCATATTTTTTGTCTCAGGTGTAAGGTCTCACCTGACCGCTGTTGTCGACTCACACGCACAGAGTTGGGATCAGTATTAACTATGGATCATAGGTAACCCTGCATGGTCAATGGAATCCAAGGAAACGAAGCAGCGACTCAAAGTAACACAACACAGCGAAGGCAACTATTGGACCTATTGCTGTTTTATAAAACGTTAGGAAAATAAATAAGTATCTAACCTTGGCTGATCACAATAGGTGACGCAACACATTCTTAGTGCACTTGTTGCGCTTCAGTCCCCGAAGTCATGATATCCAGGTATTACCAAACATCTCCCCTAAATCTTGTTTTTCTATCTGTCGTACGACAAATAAGCAAACAAAAACCTGGCTGTTGGATTGCGGGTGCCGGTGTGCGCAAGACGAAAAACAAATGTCGACGTAAACAGTAAGGTTGAAGAGCGTAGATGTTCTGACTGTCTACTTGAGGCCCTCGCGCCGTGTTAAAAGCTGGGATTGCCCTCCTACTGCATGTGCGTCAGGTGACGTCAGCGCTGAACTCAAAACTCGACGACAACAGCTTTGTACACACGGCAGCTCTGGGTACATCAGTCACCACAACCTGGAATCAGATGGGTTCTTTTATCTGGTACCTAATTAACTGTAACCTATATTTCAAGATCAGTAGTAGGTCGGCGAAAAGTAGGCTATTGCAGTTCCCCAATATTTGCCACTGAAGTAGCATAAAATTAGATTCACCACTATACAAAATGCCACTATAGATTCACTTCAAAAACAAAATAGAGACAACAAGATTATTGCCTCCAAATAGTTTATATTCAAGAATTTCACATAATCTGGACAACATAAAACACAGGAGTCCTAGGAGAAAAAAAAACTCAGGTAACCAACTAAAAAGGGGTTGGAGAAAAACGACCTAACATACATGTCCAGAAGCACAAGTTACCTGAAACATTAAAACAAACCATAGGTGGATCTTTAGGCGTGTTCTTGAAGGCCATGGGTCAGAGAACTACCGCAAAAGCATCACAGTGCACAGACTTAACAATGTATAAGAAACAAACAAACCAATAAAAAAAAAAGACATTCGACCCATAGTGTAATAACAATGTTATTAATTTATAATGATAATAAATACAGAAAAAAAAAACAGCAGCTTCAACTTGTGTTACTCGCAGTGGGCCTCTCTTTTACGCTGTTAGCGTAGCATGGACAGGAAGACAGTGCATAAATGAAAGATGGAGGAGTGTGTCAGTCTTAGAAGGAGCACCGGCAGCTTGTAATCAACAGGCTTTAAAGTCATAGGCATCCAACCCCACATCCCTGGGATGCAGCCTGTGGTTAACCTTGCAGGATGCCATTGGCTTGTGTGTGTGTGAGTATGAGCATGTATCTAGTAATGGGTGTTGTGCTGCCTAACAGCCTGATCTTGCAGTGTACCAAAATGTTACGACAGTGTGTGTATGTGTGAGGCCAGAAATATATACTTTCAAGAGATGTTTCAGCTCATTCTGCATCTTTTGGATGAAAGTGAATTCCCAAAATTGTGCCTTGTCTCGAGTATTTTGATATTGCCCTTGAATCCTGATGTGAAAGGGACTTCTGTTGAAAAAAAACAAACAAAAAAAAAACGAAAAAAATAAATAAATAAATGGCATTGGTGCCTCCATCACCAGTATTTTCAGTGCAGCACATATCATCAAAAGAGCACAACGTACCAGTTGGGTGTGTCTGCAGTGATCAAGCGGTATAGAAGTGCAAGTACAGAGACTATTCTTAACTCAATCTCACAGACGCAATCAGGAAAAGTCAGTGAAGTCTTTGATCCAGCTTGATCAAAGACCCCACGCCTGCACTCTCAGGTACTCTTGATACAGCCCCTGCCCCACACCCCCACGCATATACAAACACACAAACATAATCAATAATCAATAATCAAAACCATCTCAGAGTAGTCAGGTGACTCTTTCAGGGACCCCTTGATCATTGCTGAGGTAACAGAGAGAGGTAACAGAGACAGAAAAATGTAAATACAGTCTCTCTCTACTTCCCTGTTGCTCTATATTCTCAGCAAGAACTACCTTGCCTAAATGAGTGCTTTAGGCCACTGAGCCTAACAATATCGCAATAGCTCCCTGCACTGTAAGCTGGCAGCCATCAAATCATCTCTCAGTCTCTTGTTATGAATATTAGTTGGGTTGGTTGAACCAAGTAAAAGTGCTACCATTATAGAGCCCTCTGCGTTTACATACATACTAAATGATGCATTTTTTCAAATGGAGAGAGCAGAAAGGAAGGGGAGTTAAACTAATCAGAGGACTTCACTATTGGCAGGGCATGATCATACACTTCATCAGGCTTCTGTGAGTACCTGTGTCCAGCCCACTATATGTGCTTGGGTTGTTGTGTAGTGTGTGTGTGTCTGTGTGTGTGTGTGTGTGTGTGTGTGTGTGTGTGTGTGTGGAGGGGCCGGTGTGAGCACGTGTGTGAGTGTGTGTGGGAGCATGTGTGTGTGTGTGTGTGTGTGCCTATGTCGGTGTGTGTGTGTGTGAATGTGTGTGAGTGTGAGCGTAAGTGTACTGCGTGTACATTTCAAGACAATCATCTGACCTGACAAGCACCAAACTTAAATGTGGACAAAAAATATAAATTTTAAGTTCAACTGAGCATTTGTGCAAGATATGAGTTAAGCACAAAGTAGACCCGAGCATCAACTTACATTATATGTGCGCACATCAGAAAGTACAGTAGAGAAGGAAAACCTGACTGTGGAGAGAGAGGGAGATAGTACAAGTAGGACTGAGGAATGTGGAGGGGTGAAAGTATGGGAATGAAAGCGGATGACAGGTGTGTGTGTGTGCGTGCGTGTGTGTGTGTGCGTGCGTGCGTGTGTGTGTGTGTGTGCGTGATAATTAGCGGAGTGTGTCTGGGTGTTTGGCAGGGAGCAGAGTGGGGGGTGGGTGGGTCTCTCGGTCGGGCCATCACTGCTGGCTGACCCCCATCTGCTGATGGTCTGTCTCAGGCTCTTCCTCCACGTCTGCATGGTACTGCTCGAACGTGTCCTCATCCATGTCTGGAAGCCCTAGGAGCTGCGGCAGGAAAAGTCAAAGTCAAAGTGTGTTTATTATTGCATGTACCAAATTGCTTCAGCACAGCAAAATTCTTACGACTTGGCAAGCATCATTCATCTACGCAGTAGACGTCATACATATAACCTATACCAAAAAATAACATAAAACTCTATAACACCATGACAATAAAACATATAAAATGTAACGTTAACATACAACAATTTAAAGAACAACATATAGATCTGTAACACTATGACATTATAACAATATAACATATAACATTAACATTCAACAATTAAGAGTACAGTTTGCTGGGTTCATTTCAGACACGTAGCAGCATCCGCTAACATAGCAACTGTATGCAAAAACCTGACATGCACTTACAATATTTGTGGACAAAACATTTGCATCTGTGCACACTGCAAGAAAGTTATGCAAGCTAGCTCCAGCTGAGTAATATGACTGGACAGTAGGCAATCTCAAAGTGCTGACGTTGTGTATAATTCTGGCCTGTGCGCAATTGCGCAATCTTAGAATTTCTGTCACTATGCACCATCCTGTTGATGGCCCAAAAGCCTTCACAGGGGTATGTCTACATGTACACAACTGAGAAGTGCTGAACAAACTCTATTGCTCAAACACTGGCTCTACAAAAGTGAGGTTTATCATATTTTGTCGATTGCTGCCCTACATGCCGGGAGGCATAAAGGGCACTGAACATATTTTGTCGATGCATACTTAGTGAAAGATGACTGTCCCATAGTGCGATGATAATTTTAGGGTGCCTACTTACAGGCCTAAAGGACCTGAAGACTTTGTCCAGCACCTCCAGCACGTGTGTGAGTGTGTGTGTGAGCGTGTGTGTGCCTGTGTCGGTGTGTGAATGTGTGTGTGTGAGATGACTGTCACATATATAGTGTGATGATAATTTTAGGGTGCCTACTTACAGGCCTGAAGGACCTGAAGACTTTGTCCAGGACCTCCAGCACGTGTGTGAGTGTGTGTGTGGTGTGAGCATGTGTGTGTGTTTGTGTGCCTGTGTCGGTGTGTGTGTGTGTGAATGTGTGTGTGTGAGATGACTGTCACATATATAGTGTGATAATAATTTTAGGGTGCCTACTTACAGGCCTGAAGGACCTGAAGACTTTGTCCAGGACCTCCAGCAAAGTTTTCTTTCCGCAGGAAGAGATGTAGTCTTGGGCCAGCTGCAGGAACGGCAGGCAGTCTTCACTCTCACTCCACACATGCTGGGGAGAAAGGAAGAATGGGAAAGAGAGAAAGAGAGACAGAGAGAGAGAGAGAGAGAGAGAGAGAGAGACAAGAGAGAGAGAGAGAGAGAGAGAGAGAGAGACAGAGAGAGAGAGAAAGAGAGAGAGAGAGAGAGAGAGAGAAAGAGAGAGTAAGAGAGAGAGAAAGAGAGAGAGAGAGAAAGAAAGAGAGAGAGTAAGAGAGAGAGAAAGAGAGAGAGAGATAAAGAGAGAGAGAGAGGGAGAGAGAGAAAGAAAGAGAGAGAGAGAGTAAGAGAGAGAGAAAGAGAGAGAGAGAGTAAGAGAGAGAAAGAGAGAGAGAGAGAGTAAGAGAGAGAGAGAGAGAGAGAGAGAGAGAGAGAGAGACAGAGAGAAAGAGAAAGAGAAAGAGAAAGAGAGAGAGAGAGTGCAAAGGAGAGAGAGGGCAGGGTAAGAGATAAAGAGAATGGTAAGTGATGAGTGTCAGACCAACCGTAGCATCTCAGCTGGGTATAAAACCTGTATCCTTCCATTACAAAAACAGACCTGCTACTTTGAGAACTTCATGATAAAATGTGTTGTCAGGGCACATCATTAAATTATGAAGATTGCATTTGTAAGCCCTCCCCTTATGTACCTCTTAATGCCCTGGTACGAGATTCCAAACAGAGCTGCCATTTCCTTTCCCACAGTGTCAATTTGTTTGCACTCCAGATTCTCCACACTCTTCTCGCTAACATATTTAGCAACTAGAAATGACACACGATGTGCCTAGGAGTACGCAAGAGACCTCAGTGCTCTGTCAACAACAGTGCCCCTTCAACATTTAACACACAGCTTTAGTAGTATTCAAATTGCAAGTGCTCCAAGAGAGTCAGCCAACCCAGAGAGACAAGACAGACCTAGGAAGAGTGAGTCAAGTCAAGTCAAGTCAAGTCAAGTCAAGTCTTTTATTGTCAGATACACAGAACAACAGAGTTGGACTGGGCACTGAAATGCTTAGGACAGGACACCATACCACACTACCATTACCTAACAAGACATAACATAACATATAAACATAAGAACATAAGTACTCCAACATGATATACCATAACATAACTTAACAATAAGTACTGAACATTTGAGCGTTGTCACCCGGGTGTATTTGGGTCGTCAGTGCAGCCACACTAGACCGATACAGTACTATCTGTTTCAAAATGAATCATGTTTCAGTTGAGAATCAATGGACCCATTCATCTTCTCTGTTAATGGACTTTTCAAGGGGAGACAAAGATGACCTCTCTCATAATATAATTGCTCCAGTGGGTTCAAAGCAGAGCACAGTGTCTGCAGAAATCAGTGAAGCCAAACCCCTTCACACAGAGCCACCACAGAGAGGACTATGACCACACATGCTATGACAGCATGGTATCAGGTCATCAGCTGTGAGTGTTGTCAGTGTGTTGTTTACGTAAGACTAAACAGAAGGAGGCTACACAGCCTGGGAGTAAACAAAGGAGCGCCCTCTAGTGGTTGGAGGTGAAGGAGTCCTATGCAATGTGTAGATCGGTGGTCCACGGACTTTTCTTGACAGGGCCACCTTTGCTATTTCATTTAGACCAGTTTATTCACAGACGCGTTTCGGCCTAAGCCATCGCCAGTGTCGAAGTGCAGTTTTTTTCTACTCACACTTTAACAGTGCCAGTTGGACATCGACTGAGTGAATATATGCTTCTTCTCTATAGATAAACTAAGAGATAAGATAAACTTGTATTAATCCCTGTAGGGAAATTCAGGAATATACCCAAAGTGTTTTACATACAGGATAAGATAATTTATCTCACCAACACCAAAGTGGGGCACAGACCTGGCTGATGTGACAGCAACCATTTTGTGCCACTGCACTCCCCAATCACTGGCTGCATGTGTGGGACGGTGAGAGGACAACAGGCTGGCCAGTTGGTTGTTATGGGCAAAACTGTCCAGACGAAAAGGCTTTTCCATCCCTAACTTTCAAATCCTGTACAGATACTTCTTTGAATTCTTTAAAATTCTGGGCCAGACAATGACTGAAATAAAGACACAGCCTTTTTGGAGGGGCTGTGATTTGATAGACAAACAAAGCCAGGTTTTGGGTTAGCAGAGATGTTTGGCAGAGCCGTTTTGTGCTCACAGGCACAAGGACAAGTGAACAAAGCTGATTTAACCTTTGTGTGATTCCACCTCATTCCCATCAAAAGGATATCCTTAATAATACAATCCAATGCAGCCACCCTGATCAATATTGCCATCATTCCTTCATTGATAATACTGATGAAAGTGCAACCCAGTATTTGCCCCTACTTTCCTATCTTAAAATCACATGCTAAATTCACAGTAACAGGATTAGCTATAACAATTCTACACTAGCAAGCTTACAAATTGGTAAACTATCGCAAAATATAACTAATGGCCGGCCAGAGATAGATGGGTAATTTGATGTCACCAGATGTTTGTTCTCTTGTATTATTATTATTGTTTTGCACTGTTGTAGCTATTGTTTTGTGCTGTGATGTATATTTGTGTAATATGTGTAAGCACACTGAGAGCCACTGCACCAAGACAAATTCCTTGTTTGTGCAAACTAACTTGGCCAATAAAAGCTGATTCTGATTCTGATTCTGATTACCATAGATGAGTAGAGTAGTTAGCCTCAAGACAGATTACAATACACAGACATGTGGCAAAGAAATGCCCAGCATCTCTGATCTGAATAAATATGTAATGTGTTAAAATACACAAAAGATACGAACAAACCCATGAAAGATCTATGGTGCTGAGTTATGCAGCTCTGCTTTCTAGTACACAGTCGCTGAGAGTATATTCCCTGGTCTGCGGGAGAAGGACTGGAAAGCAATGATGGAGATAGATCACAATAAGGAGTGCAGTGAGCTGAAGCGTGGGAAAAAGTAATGCAAAAGGAAGACTCTGATCGTAGGCGGATGAGATATCTGGGACGAGCTGAATTTCAATCCATGCTTGGAACGAGAGGAGGGGTTCGTAAAAAAAGAGTATCATGAGTCTGTGTGTGTGTGTGTGTGTGTGTGTGTGATACTTTATGCTCTGGTCTGTGTACATCTACACGTGCACTAAAATATCTATTGATTTCAGGAAACTAACAACGCCAGAATGAAACCCTTCTGTCCATATCAGACTGCATCAATCAACACAAGAGCTTCCTCTGTGCTCCTACTGATCCAGAAGCACGGGGCATTCTGCAGAAGAAGTAAGACACACCGAACCCTCCTCATGCGATACACACACACACACACACACACACACACACACACACACACACACAAACTGCCAGGAGTTGCTCTCCAAGACCAACTGGTGGCCTTTCCCCTGCGGGGTGTTTGGAAGAGCAGGGAAAGAGGGAGCGAAGCAGGGAACTAGGGCTCTAGTGCCGCCTCAAGATATGGCCTCACTGCACTCCCTGGAAAAGCCCTCAATGCCCCCCCTGCTGATTTCCTGGAGGCCATCATCAGGCTCAGTGGTACAGAGCTGATAGATCAGTGCTGGCACTGATTGCATTTGGTGGCAGC